>NC_135446.1:6835646-7190646 GCF_051991255.1 Vanacampus margaritifer
TGGCAGACAAGGCTTAATGGCACTTACAAAGGGTTTTATACTAATAATTTTCTGGCAGATTTGGAATGACATGCAAGAAGTTTAACTGCCAATGTGGAGTAAACATTTTTGATTGGCGAGTACGTTCGAAGTTTGAACATGTTAAAATACGTTTGAACGTACTCGCAAAATTGTCCAAACCCGTAAGTACGTTCATACATACTCGCAGGTACGTTCAAATGTAATTGTAGGCTAATTGCTACAAACAGCATATTTCAAGTTGACATTAGTATGTTTTTTTGTTTTTTTGAAGCATTTGGCCAATTTAATACAATGTGCAAGTAATACCCCCAGGCATTATGGGAAAATATGCTATGCTTTAGCATTTAGCCTACAAATACATATGAATTTGTATTAGCAAGTATATTTAAATGTATTTGAATACATTAAAACATACTTGCAACATACTCACCAGTCAACAATATTTACTCCCCATTGATAGTTCCACGCTTCCGTACAGGACAAACCTCAACAATATGGACATTTTGTGGGAGTTGAGTTTTGTGAAAAATGGTCAAAGTGATGATTTGTTGTACTTAATGTTGTTTTGCTGTTCAGCAGTTTTGTGCCATCCTTGAATGGTCATTTTAAAATAAATGTATGAATTTACTGTAGTTTGTTTGCTTCAAACCCTCAAGTCGCTCATCCCTGCTCTGGACAAATGTTATTTCTCTTTGTGGGTTGCCAGAAAAACAGCCTGACATTTTTGCCCATCTTCTTCTTGTCTTTCTTGGCAGGCCCTCCAAGTAGCGAGGCAATTACTGTTGCAGCAGCCAGGCTGTGGCCTGAAATCTCCAAAGAGCCAGGACAAGCAGCGTCCACTGCAGGTAAAGCAGCTCCCTGTCTAATCTCCTTAAGTCCATCCATAATACATGCCCCCCACCCTCCTTCCCAAAAGATTGCCTGCGTTACACAAGTGTGTTTGATTTGGCCCGCGCAATCCCTCGGATCTGTCACAGAATCCTAAAGCCGGACGGCCGGGCGCTATTCTGCAGTAAGGTCAGCGTTGGCTTCTGAAAAACACACTGAGGAGACATCCAAGTCATTCGTGTCAAATCGGAGTAGATGGAATATTGGTCAATGGTCAATATCATGTACCGTAACTTGACTATAAGCCGGGCTAGCTAAATTTGGGGAATTCTCAAGATTGTTACATGTATAAGCCGCACCCAACTGTAAACCGCAGGTGTTTTAATGTTAACCCACCGGTATATAAGGGTTCCCCGCTAGCACAGAGGGGATTGTCGTGACAGAAATGACTGTTTGGGAAGACAAAGCGTGCCATTTATTAACATCTGAACAGCATTTGTGAGGTGCACAAACAATACAGCACACGTCCTGCAGTCACCGTTGTAGAAGTTCAGTATAACAACAGAACAAAACTTACAACGCTTGACAAGGCAACAACATCAAATGGCTAAATGCAGTCCGTTTTTAAAAGTGCTTGCCAATAACACGGCAGTAAAGGTGCATTAATAAAACCACGGCTGTACAAAAATGCATTACTGCAACGAAAATAACCAGCCTACTATAGCAGAAAAGTCATTCATTACCGGTAATTCACGTGCCATCGTCCTCTTCCTCAGTGTCGGAACCGAACAGCCCCAGAATGGCCTCGTCGGCCACTCTCTCTCCTTTGTTATCACTCTCAAAACCAAAAATCTCCTCTTCCACTTTGTCGGTGTCAGAATCGAACAGGTCGATCGCCTTTAAATTAAATGCAGCATCTAATGCACTTCTCCGTTTCTTTTCCATAACGAGGGCGCAAACTCGCTCTCGTTCTGTCTCTCCTACTGTATTTGGCCTCACTTGGTTTGTTTTGCTCTGCCTAAGCGCTCTTGTGCTTCTTTTATAGTGCGCCCCCTGGTGGATAAGCCGCACCGTTGTATTAGCCGCAGGGTCGAATGCAAGTGAAAAAAGTAGCGGCTTATAGCCCGGAAATTATGGTATTTGCCGCCAATAATACTCAAAAGTATAATTTAGGGATGGACGAATACCAAGACCAGGTTTCGGTATCGGGCTGGTTTCAATGTATCGGGTTCTCATGCAGGGTGCCGGTACCAGTGACCAAGGTCTTTGTTAATTGAAATTTCATGCTTCAACAGTAAGAGCAAAAAGTTTTCTATTCACCAAACACTTATTTATTGAAAAAAAAAATATATATATATATTTTTTTCTAATTCAAGACAGTCAGTGAGGTATAGGGTTGACTGGTGAACAAAATGAAAAAGGAGAGTAGCTAATTCGTTGAATCTGGCTCTCTTCACCATTAATTCAGAAAGTGTTCTTGTATTCCTTATCTCGGATAACGTGCACGATGTGTTCCCATCCTAATGTAGTTGACGACATCTTAGCATGTTGCAGTCTGCTAATTTTATCTTCGTGTCATTTCCATTTGTGGAGGCTAATTTAGCTTATTGACTGCGAGCCGTGTATTCCCGTCGTCATTGATTTGGGAAAAGGTCACACTTGCGTATATGCACGCTTCCACCTCTGTCACACCTCCGTACACATGAACACGTCCTACCGACACCTGCTGTTACCTTGGCTCGTGTTAACACTCTTCTCATTGTTCTCAAGGAACTTTGTTGTGCTTATCTGACTTTTTTTTTTGGTACCGTTATTAATATTTTTTGCCTTCACGGGCCAAATTCAATGGAGTTTGGGTGTAGCAACTCATTGGCTGCCATTGACGACTGTAGACGTCAAAGATCTAATTGAACTGTGTTAGCGGTTAATGAGACGGAAATTGGCGTCAACCTCACTGGATGATGCTTTCACAGAGTCTAGCAATGGCAACACATTCAATTGGTGTCACACCGTGTGGTTAATTACAAAAAAATACACTCGACGAAATCTTCGTCAAGCCTCTGCACATCAGGAGTGCTAAAAATGTCACTTTTATTATTTGGGAACAGTTGAAATTGTTGCTCAACTTCTTGAATTTATTTCTACAAGTGGGATGCTGGTCTACAAAATGCACACATATGTAGCAAAGAGACAATATTGAAAGGCAACATTGTGGGCGCATGATAACAATCAGGCCGTGTCCAAGCCTCGAATAACAGCCCAAGAAGGTAAATATTGAATATTTACATTTGCTTACTCCATCCTTGCCTGGTGTTGGTGATAAGAATCAATATGAATCGCGAGCTTGTCCTCGGCCATCACAAATCCAACCGTTGATCCGGCCTTTATTAACATCCCCGCCAAAAAGTCTCATTGTTGCAAAGCCATTCGAATGGGACTCCATTCCAAGTGACATTTTATCGAGGTCATGCTTTAATCGTGGAAATGTCAGTTTAAAACAGCAGCAGAAAGTTATTTTATAAAATTGCTTTGTTTGTTACAGTACTTCTACTTATTTACAGCGAGAGCTGAACAATTAATCAAATTCAAATGAACATCGCAATGTAGTAGGAGTCTGCTTCATTCCACTTAATTTCTCTAAAGAATATTTATATTTTAGTCAAACAATGTCTAGTACAGCTTCAAATAACTATTATTTTTATAATTGATTAATCAATGAATTAGATTTTTTTTTCTATTCCCTTATTCATAATCATGACATTATTCCAAATTAACAGTGAAGGTAATGCAAAAATTGTAATTGTGATTCGATTGTGGGATTGGTGTATAACATGTCAGAAAATTGACAGAAAACTGAATGTCATTGTTTTTCAAAGTCTAAGCAGATTTTGCTCAAGCACAAAAGATCAGTCTGCTTTCATGAAGGATTACAGAAATCTGTGATTTACTGTTAAAAGGATGGAATTCCAAGGATTTGAACAATTCTAAAATATGCAAGGTCCTTACATATTTCTTGAAAAAAAAAGATAATTGATTATTTATCAATTAATCATTGGACCTCTAGTGTCCAGGTACGTACAGTGCTTAAGAAGTGCATTCCACATGTTTACGTAATTGTTTCATGAAACATGAGAAGGTTAAGTGATGATGCCACACATTTGTTGTAATCTGATCTGTGACTTAGTGATTTATGTTTATGCCACACTTGTTGGGTTGAATGTTGTATAGTTGAGTAGTGAACGCTTCCGAAAACACTGCAAGTCAAAGTTTTTACCAAGTTAATAAGTATTTGCAGTAGATAAATTGTCTATTTTAGCGTAAGCCTAACCTATGTTACCACATTTAGCCAATGTATAATAAATCAGATTTTGTTTATTGTAATACAGATTGATTTATTGCTTGTGTTTGATAAAAACACACGGATCTTGATAAAATAATTGTGTATGAAATTGAAATATTGAGGAAAGATGAATCACAAATAGATTTTTTTTTTTTAATTGTTCTGCCCTGTTTGTTCCCAATGAAACTACTTCATTTTACGGGGATTATAAAATGTGTTTGACAGTGCAATATTTTATTAGCTTCTTCTTTGCCAATGGCGACGTGTTTTCCAGCACGCACATTTGATCCCCGTGTATGATTAACACAGCAGAAAGTGGGGAAAGGATTAATATCACCATGACATCCCGCTTTACTGATAAATCCTCTGCCGTCTTCCTCAGTCTTTGCTATTTAAGAGAGGGAAATGATCCATAGATCATGGCATGTAAATTATTTAGTACACATGCATCTAAGTGCCTCCGCTTGGAGTTTTAATTACCCGTATTAGTGGCTAAAGTCGCTCTCGCCTGACTAATTCTATCCGCTCGCTTGCTTGATGATGCGCAGGCAGGCAGGCCACTCCGGCATTTGCACACAAAGAAACAAGTCACAAACACACAAACCTGCACATTTGCGTAATGTGACAGGTCTATTATTACACGGTAAGCCCACGGGAGCGCTCAATAAACACCTATTTCTCCCGCTAAATCCTCCCCGCCGCTGCCATGCTGCTTCCTCGTCTTCTTCTTCTTGGTACTCATATTGGCACCGCGAAAGGTGTTTATACACTGACATTTGAAGCACAAATAAAGAATCGCCGACAACGAGAGGCGGGGAGGATTAGCGAGGCCGGCGCGCGGTGACGGTTTCATTGGCGTGTACATAATGCATCCTCACGCGGCACCAAACACACCCAAAGAAAACTTTCGCTGTTGCCAGACGCGACTATATGTGGGCGGATAGGACACGTTAGCTTGGCGCCCTCGGGCTGTGACGGCTGAGTGCTAATGACCGATCGCCACAGAATCGAATAAACAAATAGGATATTTAGCAGATGAGCACAACTTTATAGATGGACCAAGAAAATGAAATTTGCAGATTTTTCCCTGTATCGTCATCTATGTCAGTGGTTCTTACCTTGTTGGAGATACTGAACCCCACCAGTTTCCTATGCACATTCACCAAACTAACCCATCTTTATTGAAACATTTTATGATTTTTTTCTCAATATGATTTTATCCTCAAATTCAAGACAAAAGTATAGGGTTTAAAATCAACAGCAAGAAAGGAGCCTTTTCTAAAAAATCAGGCTGTCTTGCCTTGAATTCAGAAAGCATTGTGTTTAGGGCTGGGCAATAAATCAAATTAATTTGCTAAATCGTCATTTTGATCATCGCAATTTGCTAAATCGTGAAATCGAATTTTGTCTTCTGAATTGTTAAAAGCTGTTTGTTGTTCTTATGTTCTGTTACATCCAGATGTTATTGTGATATCTATATCTTAAGTTTATGTTAAAATTGATTTAGAATCAGTATACATTATTGTTGTCGGAAGATTTTGCACAGGAATTATTTCTGAAGAAATGACACAATTAAATAAACGTTTGTTGGGTTTATTAGATTAAAATCGTAGACGTCCTGAAAGACTGGGGAAAAAAAAAAGATTTTCTTGTAGCACTTAAAAACAACCATCACTGTTTTCTTAAGATAGAACCCAAGGGTAAGCAGATGCAATGAAAAGAGCATAGGCAGAAAAAATATATATGGGAAGAGGACCTTTGAAAAAATGATGCTATTTTAAATGGCAATCACAATATTAATGAAAATAAAACACACTTAGATTGTTTTTTGAAATCGTTCAGCCCTACTGTAGAACATGATAGTGAGCCCCAAGTGGCCAAAAATAATACCTGCTCCTCATATTCATATTTGATTGATATTATGCATAAAGCTTTAAAAAAAAAAATGCTTGCTACTTTGTGGATGTTGTCCAAGTGCTCTCAAAGTTGTAGGGGAAAAAAAGCAAAGATAAACATGAATAGTAACGAACAGACCAAATCTTTTCATCTGCAACATGCAAAAGCCAAATTGAACGGCATAAACATCCGCCATATTAATGAGGTGCAATTATTCCCCTTGCAGCATTGAGTGCCATCTGCGGAACCCTGAGCATTCAAGAACAGGTGTTTGTTTCTTTTCGGGACGTCCAATTAGCCCCATTTGTAGCCCAATAAAATCAACATCTGCTTTGCGGTCTTCCTCTATAAATTTCACACGTGATTAAAAAAAAAAGTGTTGATGAGAACAGGTTAGCTG
This sequence comes from Vanacampus margaritifer, assembly GCF_051991255.1. NCBI lineage: Eukaryota > Metazoa > Chordata > Actinopteri > Syngnathiformes > Syngnathidae > Vanacampus > Vanacampus margaritifer. The sequence continues at coordinate 6,842,132 of NC_135446.1, forward strand.
ACATCAGAAAAAAAAAAAGCTGTTATCTCACATTTACATGTATGAATAGCCCCTGGTTGCGTCTGAAAATACGATCACAGCTGAGGGCCATGGAGAAAAATGGGGAAAATATGATGTATTCATGAGCAAAACTTGTGTTGACTCTAAGAAGAAGGGGAAGAGGGGGGAAGCGTCAGCACATTTTAAGTCAAACACAACTGCTTTTATAACTAGAAAACAAGATTCCCTCCTTCCCCCCTTCCCTCCATCCCTCCCTCCTTTTTGTACCTACAGGACAAGCTTGGTAAATTGCGGGGACAGCGCAGGTTCATCATTGTGATGCAAAAGGAGGTGAAATGCAACCCCAAGGCGCTGCATAGCTGAGTTTGGAGAGAGGGAAGAAAGTGAGGAGGTGGGGTGGGGTGGGGGGGGGGGCTCAAAAGAAGTATCTCAGACCTTTGATGTAGCGGCAACAAATTTACCTTGTGACAGAAGATACATGGCCGCAATAAACGAGTTATACCAGCACTTACACATGCAATCAGATGATTCTGGCCAGGGTGTTAATTGGATCCTAACCGCCAGATCTGATACGCCTGGGCCCCGCTGGTGACGGGTGTGTGCGGAGGGGCGGGGGGAGCGGGAGAGGGGGGTTGTTGGAAGCCTTTCCGAGTGATGAACTGTAATTCAGTGAGCCGCGTGAAGCACTTGTAATTTACTGTGTGTCACTGATGAAGAGGCTGATCCAGTGGAAGGCCGTTTTACCTGCAACATCAGAGGGAAGTGCCACTGCCAAGCCGCCCCACACTCTATTCCAGCATCTTCTCTACTTAAGCATTTTTCTAAAAAAAAAACCTGCGGGGCGCCGTCCGTCGGGAGCAAACGCACGCACGCACGCCACTTGAGCGATAAAGCCGCCGCTATTTGTACTGATAGCGTCACAAACAAGCGAGGTCGCGCGCGGGGAGCGACGCACGCCGCGTTCAAAAGACTTAATCGATGTCTATCTGCATGTCGAGATAAATCAATGAGGAAAAACCGTGCTAAGCCTGCCCCCGATCTCCTCGGGCGCTTTTTATTCCAAGCTTTTTACATGATGCGTCTTTCTGTTGTGATAAATGGAGCTTCCCACGTAGCGCCGAGCGCTTATGGAAATTGATTTGGGAAAACATTTCGTAATCTACTTAGCCTGAGTCCTGACAATCTTCGGTATTGATCTCGCGGGTGCGCACTTGAACTTCAGAGTCGCGCGCCCGCCACGCCAGGTGCCCCCGGGGCCTCCGCGCTCCCTCACGCCCAAAGTGGCGGCCATCAATAATTGTGTTGCCGCGTTTGGCAGTAATTGGATAGTAAATGAGCAGCGTCGGCTCAAGGGAAACGAGAGGTCACGAGTCCAAAAGCAAAGGAGGGTCATCTTGAGTTTTGGCCCCAAGGGACGGTGGAATCGGGATTGCTCATCGTGGGCTGGCTTTTCATTGTCTTTCTGCCTCTTTTCAATGTGTACAAGCTCTTGTCTTAATTAGCAGTGGCTCTCGCTGCCAAGGGTCTGCAGTAATTATCAGCTCCAAGCCTTCCAGTTCTCAGCGTGGCGCAACTCAGCCTGTCCGACACTGCAGCACCGAGTCCTTGATAACCATCCGACACCTCCCCGCCTCCCCCGCCATGTTTATGGCTGACATCTAATCACCGCTTCCTGCCTCACACGGCGAGTTGTCTGCTAATTGTTTAACTCGGATACGCCGGCTATCGCCAAGGTTCGTCCGAAAAATCCATTTCTCTACACCTCATTGTGGAAATTGTGTAATGGATGGAAGATTTGGCCAATCTTTTCCTTTGAATTGTTCCATTTTAGTAATTGTAAACTCTAAAAACAAATGGGTTACAAATAACCCAACTATGGGTCAAAAATTAACCGATCCTCTACTTGGGTCGATTTGACCCAATTTGGAGTCAAGAAATCGATGACCTCATAAATATTGAAAAGATTCTTTACTTGGGTCAAAAAAATTGGGTCATTTTGGATAAAACGACTTAGAAAGTTGGGTCAAATTGACCCATAACGTGGATCGGTCCATTTTTGATCCATAATTGGGTTACTTTTGACTCAACTGTTTTTTTTAGAGTGTAGACTGATTTTATCAACCGATATTTGGCCCTTTTCGAAATGTTGGGTTACATTAGTGCTGCAAAAGCTCCAGTCCTGAACATGATCTTACTTGATGAGTAAAATCTTCTGCTTCTCACCATTGGCAATAAACGGAGCTGGAGAAACAGTGTATTTTTAAAATTAGGGTTGCCCGATTTTGGAAAAACATGCACTATTCGATATGGATGTTGAATAATACGATATCGATATTCTTGCGATATTTAACATGTACCTAAAGAAATTACATTTGTATTATCCAATTAAAGTTTCATGCTGCAAAATAAGTTGGCTAATTGTATACTTAGCCAAGTAATTGTAATAACTTGCATTTTTTTATATTTATAATTGTTTTCAAAGTTATTTAGTGTTAGTAATGCCTCTTGGCGATTTGGTGCAAATTTAAGTTTGCATCTGATTAGTCAGTCAGATAAAAACAAAACATTTCAAATTAAACTTATTGTGTGTCTTTGTGGTACACATATTGCATATACCAATATTGCAATGACAATATGTTTTTTCGATATATTGTGCAGCCCTACTTAGAATCACCGTGAACATTTTGAGTAAGTTTAATAAATGAAAGTGGACACACATTTCCTGATGGGAAACTTTGCTTCTGGAAAAGAAAAGGTTTGTCTCCCATTTCATTTTGGTGGGGGTGTCACACTCTCATTTAAATAGAATGAGGGGAGCCGCTTTGATTAGCCGGGAGTCTGCTGCGTTCCCTCCCACATTGGTGCCATTACCATCTTTTATCTCCGCTAGTCTTCTAAAATACCAAAAGAAAGTAAAAGCATGCAACTACATTGCCAACTACACTACACTATGTTTGCATACATTTATGGCCTAAATCTAAATATATATTCATCAATTAATGCATTTTTGCATGTTTTTGTACTCAAAAATGATTCTCTGTTGAAAAGTTAAAGACTAAAGGTAAAAAAGTAAAGTAATAGTACTGTAAAACAGTCAAATGTTCTAAATGTTCATATTTTTGTTGTCATAAGCGTTATGAGAGTAAAAAAGTTATTTTATTAATTATATAGATTAGCTCATTCACTGCCACTGACGGCTATAGACGTCAAAGATCCATTTTACTTGGCTGGCAATCATTGAACTCATTCGCTGCCATTGACAGTAATTTAAGTCAAAAATCAATTTTAACTGGTCTTTATTTATTAACCGGCTGTTGGATTTTTTTTTTTCCCTGCCCAATATTGTAATCGGCCTTAAAAAAAATCCAAAGTGGTCTGTCCCTTCTTTCTACTAATCGTGCATCATTCTCAATTTGGTTAATTATTGTGTGATTTCACGTCGTCATCAACTGCACGCCATTTGATTCTGAATGTTTTGGGTTGGGTTTTTTTCCTGCCTATTACGCTGTTTTGGTCTTGAAACAGTAGAACATAGCTTGTCATCAATGTCTCATTGTGGATTACAAAGCAACATACACACCTTCCAATCGGATATCATGTCCCCTCTTCTGCAGCGTGTGGATGTTTGTGCCAATGCCATCATCATGGAGTAAATGCTCATTAATTTCCCCCCTGCGTGGCAAAATCATTTCTCGCCGAAGCAATTCAGCCCGCTGTTCCTTTCAATTCGACGCTCACGTCAATCAAGCCCTGGTGCGGCATCTCGCCCAATGGAGGTGTTATATTCCCGCAATTATCATGTCATATACTCGAAAATGTAAATGAACGTGCGTGTAAAATTAAATTTATGGGTTGTCAGTGAAGAATGTGAACCAAGAGAGCAATTACTTATCTGCTTTCATCTGGTAGCCTCTGATACGTCAAGCATGCAGTTAAATGCGGGAATTAGCATTGTGCTGCACTTCACAATGCACTGAGGCTTTTTTCTCTATTTGATTTTTGGGAAGAAGAAAAAAAACAATCAGCGTAAGCAACTTGCAGGTGACTTCAACTAGTTTTTAGTTTGTATTGTCATTCTACTTCACTCATTAAAATGCTTTTTTTTTTTTTTTTTATAAATTCACTGCATTATTCATCGTATAGGTATTTGACCATGAATGCCTTTATTTCCCCACTTAGACAACACAGAAGCACTTTGAAGTACAGTGTGGAATTTTAAAAGCAAATTCACTTTATATATGCATGCGCATACATTTCTGTTAAATCCAAAGCCTTTTCTGCTTTTGTGCAGTAAAAACATCTCTGAGCCAGCATCCAATTAATAGTCTTAATGAGTGCATCTTTAATGTTGTTTCTGCACCATTGTCACGGCGGCCTGACACAGAACCAGTCGTGACTGCGGGGTAATTACTTACTTACCTTGCCAATGTACCTTTAAGGGTTAATAACGTTGAAGGTGTAAGCAGGCCATTTGCATAATTACGCGCGGGCTGTTTAATTGCCAACTTTTTGACGGCTTTTGTTCAGCCTCCCGCTTGTTGTGCACGCGTTTCCTTGTCGTCCGCAGCTCCGACAACATCCTCCTCCTCCGCGTCCTCGTGCACCTTCGGCCAACTCCCTCCTCGCTAAGACCCTAATGAACAATGGAGGCAGGATTTGTTTGAATATGAATATGAATGTGCAGCAGGGGCCGGCTGCGAGTTGACCTTCAGATGTGATTTTCAGTTCATCAGGATTAGTCAAGGCGGGCGATCAGGAGCCACTAATGCATAATGACTTCTAAAATGAAAAATGTGTAGTGACCATGCAAATGTCTCAGCTAATCAAAGAGGGGGGAGAACCTGGGCCGGGAAGGGGAGAGGAGCTAAACAAGGACGTGTCAAGGCCTGACAGCCTGCAAGGAAGGCAGCGAGAAAGAAGGGAAGAGAGACACGCGTGGAAAGTAATCAAGGCGCCTTGATTAGCGGCGATGAGGACGGGGATGTCTTATTGGCCCCTTGACACAACGTGCGGGACGGCTACCGTCATGGCCGCCCGGACGACAAACACCGCTGCAATTAGTGTCCGCCTGGGCGTGACTACATGTTGATATTATCATCGGATTGGTTGGGAAAATCCAAGATGCCGGAAACATTTCGTGTGTAAGAATCACATTCAAGTGGAGTTCATTTTGTGCGGTTTGATCAAGTCGAGTACAATCAATAAACAAGAACATTTCTGAACAACTGAGCTGTTTTAATCCACTTCCTGGCTGTTTCACATTAGCTTCACTGATAGGAAAATTTGAAGTAGGGGAGTTCAAGGGACCTGCTAATTAAGGTCTATGTCTATTTAAATGGCTTACTTTTCCCTACGGGAATGGGGAGGATGGAAAAATAAGACGAGCAACACAAAGGCACGGCACCCAACTGTCCTTCAACATCTCCTCTAGCCAACATTGAACAAAATTGGAGTGTTAAAATTTCAGGGTTACATTTTTGGGACTTGCTTTTAACTCCTGAAGTGTAATTTTTGCATTTTCAGAGTTAAATGGTGTCCACAGTAGGTTTAAAAGTTTTTTTTTTTAATATATATAATTATATTCAGTGTGCACCAATATATACACCAAGTGGGGCGACGTGGCTCAGTGGTAGAGTCGCCATCTCCCAACCCTGAGGTTGTGGGTTCAATCCCATGCCACTGTGACCACGTTGAACTAACCTTGAGCAAGATACTGAACCCTCCTGTTGAGCGCCTGTTGCTGCGTCATCAGTAGGTGACTGAGTAGTCGAATGTAAAAATAAAGCACTTTGAGGGCCTTGTAAAGTGAAAAAATGCTGTATAAAATGAAGTGCCAAATGTAACTCAGTTCTGGAAAAGGTCTCTTCCTCAACCTTCCTTTCCATTCCTCTGCTATGTCGTAGGTTCCTGTCTCAGTGGCCATGATGAGTCCCCAGGTGATCACGCCACAACAAATGCAGCAGATCCTCCAGCAGCAGGTGCTCTCCCCGCAGCAGCTACAGGCGCTCCTCCAGCAGCAGCAGGCGGTCATGCTGCAGCAGGTAAACCGTCAACACCACGGCTCCAGACCAAATCTGCCCTTTAACATTGGGACATTTTGAAATTTCTTTACCCTTCCCACGTTTAAACACATTTCACCTTGAAACATATTAAAAACGTATTCCTTAGCATTAGCATCTATCTCACTCTCTTGGTGTCAAAAAATGGGAGACGATCATGTAACATCACTTTGAGAATCAGAATCATCATCTTTTATCATCTTTAAGTATGTAAAAAGCAAACAAATTTGTCTTCGGTAGTATGAGCTACACCGATATTGCAGTAAAAAGCAGGAACTTTGAGAAAACAAATAGAGGGCTCTAACTTACGCACTGCCAAAAAGAAGCAAAGTTGTTTGTCACACTTGAAGTCTGCTGTAAACATTGTATAAGTAAATGCCAAAATGTTCAACCAAACCAAATAATTTTGTCTCATGAAAGTCCACCACGCATTTAGTGCTAGCATGTAATGTTAAACGCCATAGCAAGCTAACGGAAGTTACCATAAAGTTAGAGTAATTATAAGACATTAAACAGCTGCTATTTTAACTCGCTCACACACATAAAGCATAAAAAATAAAACTTTGGATGTATCAAAATGTTCAACCAAACCGTATAATTTCATTTTGTGAAAGACCACTCCTTTGTTGCTAGCATGCGATGTTAAATGCCATAGCAAGCTAAAGGAAATTAGCATAGAGATTACAGTAATTATGTGCCTTCAAACAGCTGCAACAACCCACAAAAAAGTTAAAATTTATGGTTTGAATACTAAAATGTTCAACTAAACCATATCATTTCATATAATGCAAGGCCGCTAGCTTATAGCTAGCATGTAATATTAAATGCAAAAGACGAGCTTATGGAAATTAGCTTTGAGTTTGCGCTAATTATGAACCTTTAAACCAGCTTTTACTTTAACACTCTGCACAACATAGAAATAAAACAAAAGCAAATTGAACAAAATGCAGCTTTGCTTTACCTCTATGCAGTAAAACTGACCCCGTGCATGCTAGCTACCAGTTGCTGCGTACGTCCTTGACATGCTTTTACCGAGAGGAATCTGAAATTACCTAGCTTGCTCCACGTCGCCTCTAATTAAGCATCTCCCACGTGTCGCCGGTTCAATTCCCTCATCTGGGACTGCAAGCCACTACTCGGTGCTGAGTGATAGTGTAGGTGACGGATGATGTAACATTTAGGAACGCGGCGGTGTCAGAGTTGAAGTGCATTTCTCATTTGTGGATTTGATTAAGGAAAGGAGAATTGTTTAATTAAGATTGTCACTTATCACGATTGTTCCTCTTTATTCCGGGATGTCACGTTGTGTGCGGTAGACTTTGCGACCGCGTCTGTCATGGCAACTTACGGGCACTTAAATGCTCAATTATTAATCGGGAGAATTAGATTTCGGCAATATACGAGATATGCGAGCGGCGTTGTATTATGTCGAAGCATCAGTTGTTCATAATGAACGGGAAACACTCTGTTGCAAATGAGACTGTGAGCAATGTTCTGTTGTTGATTTATGTTGATGAACTGAATGGAGCAAGAGTTTGCAGTCAGTCATAGCCTCACATTCATTGTTTGCTATTTTTATTAGTGTGTATTTAATCATGTGGATGCATCTATATGGAAGAGAACTGCACCATCCATTTCAATGGTGAGTTCTATTAAATAGAAAGATTGCAAGGTAATACAGTTGACATTTAAAAATATTCTTCGGCTGCATTTTAAACGCATTAACAAGATGCCGAATGTATGCCAAAGCAACACGTGGTTCTATAACTCTGTTCCATAAAAGACAGAAAGGGAGTGCTACCATCAGTGTTGCTTTAACTCCATCTATGTGTAAGAAAAATTGACTCTTTTAACTGTTGTCTGAACTATATTCAGTATGGTCCAATATAGACACATTAAGTGTAAAGTTTAAAAATCAACACTGACTAGTGTCGACTAGTGTTAAATTTCAGCTACTATCAGAGTTTTTTTTTTTTAACTCCATCTTAGTGTAAAAAAAAAATAAAAAAAATAAAAACACTTAAAGGTGTTGAATTACTGCCGATTTTGCGTTGATGTTGAAAGGCTAAAATGGGAGGATTTGGACAATTTTAAGTGAAAGAATGGCTCTAAACCAGAGGTGGCCAAGTTCGGTCCTCGAGAGCCCCTATCCAGCCTGTTTTCCATGTTTCTCTCCACTAACGCACCTGATTCATGATCAGGATCGTTATCGGGCTTCTGCAAAGCTTGCTGATGAGCTGATCATTAGATTCAGCTGCGCTGAAAGAGGGAGACATGGAAAACAGGCTGGATAGGGGCTCTCGAGGACTGAACTTGACCACCCCTGCTCCAAACAATTGCTCGATTATTGGAATAGTGTTTTGATACTTGATTAGTTGTCGATTTAATTAATCTTGGCAGCTCTAGAGTAAACACATCTCAGCAAATTGCTTGTTTTAGACCAAAAAATACAAGTTATGTTTTTGAGTTGGGCCCATAAACAGAAAAGGCAGATGCAAATTCCAAAAGCTGTCAAAAAACATTACTGATAATGTGTAGCAGTTTTTGCATAATCAATGCATAACTTATGGCTGTATATTTAATGGAAAATCTGCATTTCATGGGCGAGCTTGTAAATTAATTCAAATCTTTCCTATGCAATGCAATAAAGTGTGTCGACTTGTTTGGGCTATATGAAAGCAAATTTGGGGACAATTAATGTGTGTGTTTGTTTTGTGTGCAGCAACACCTGCAGGAGTTTTATAAGAAACAGCAGGAGCAGCTTCATCTCCAGCTTCTCCAGCAGCAACATCCTGGCAAACAAGCTAAAGAGGTACGTTTTTTTCCTTCTTTTTGTTTTCTATTAGACGTCCTCCACCAATCATCAATCCAAGCTACTTAATGCAGAGGATGCTGTGACTTGCTCAGTTAATGAAGTGTTTCGAGCAACAACAACAATTTCTAGAATAGAGACCGAAAGGGAAAAAAGGCGACCGGGTGTGACTCATTAGTGAATTGCTTCTACACCCACACACACATGAACACACAAATCAGCACTCTGCTATCCTGAAGTTGCACTGTGTGCCACTCATAAATCACATTGACAGGCAGCCGGTCAACACAAATATATAGCACTGTCTCATCAGCTGGCTATCATAGAAGAAAGACGGAGCGAGTTTGACAGCTTCAGCAATGCCCGGCCAGTCAGGCCTACTCCAAATACAGTCAAATTGATCGGAAAACGCACGTGGCATCGCTCTTTCTTTGTCTCCTCCAGCAGCCCATTACGTCGCCCTGACAGGAAGCAGCGCGCGACCTCCCGGCGGCTTTGTTTCTGTTTGGATTTGTAAATTGTTTTATTTTTGCTGCTGTCGAATATGGAATAGAAATTGCTCCCTTATTTCTCCAGAGGAGGTGGGATGGGATGGTTGGGAGACGTCAGAAACTCTGCATCGCTACATTATGTAGCAGGTTGTGTTCCAGTGAGCTCATCACTGAGGTTCCATGATACAAACATACTGATTTGATCCAAGTGGTTTGGTTTGGTTGCTTTTGCAGTCTGCTTCGGCTTTGGGTCATTGTCCATCTGCACTGTGAAGCATCGTCCAATGAGCTCTGAAGCATTTGGCTGAACTTGGGCACAAAATATTGCTCGAAACACTTTCAAATTCATCCTGCTGCTTTTGTTAGCAGTCAGATCATCAATAAATACAGTACAAGGGACAACTAATTCCTTTGGTAGCCATAGATGTCCACCTGGCTATGGAACAGTTGAGCAGCCAAATGACCCATTACTTTTACTCACGGCATTCCATTTCAAATCTTGACAGCAAAAAGATGAGAATTGTATCTTTGTCCCAATATTTATGGACCTGAGATTATTATGTTGAACTTTCCACTGAAATATATAAAAATTCAAAGCCACTCTCATGCTCAAGGTCTCTTTCCAGATGCTTGCGGCCAGCACACTAAGAACATTGGGTAAAAAAAATAAACAAACTGGGTGAAAAAAGGATCAACTTTACTCAAGTTTTTGGGTTATTCAATTAACCCAAAACGTTGGGTCAAATGAATAACCCACAAAACAACCCAAAAATTGGTTTGCTTTGTGGGTTATTAATTTAATTTCCCCCAACATTATTACAGGGACAACGTTATTTAACCCAAAAAAGTTGGGTCAATTAATTTTTGATCTAGTTCAATTGTGTTATTTAATTTACCCAAAAAGTTGAGTCAAGTGAATAAACTACAAAACAACTCCCCAAAAATGGTTGCTTTGTAGATTATTAATTTAATTTGTTTAATAACTGAAAAAGATGGGTTGGTTTTTTGATCAAATTCAATTGGGTTGTTCAATTAACCCAAGAAGTTGGGTCAAACAAATAAACGACAAACCAACCCGAAAAATTTGGTTGCTTTGTGGATTATTAATTTAATTTTTAACTGAAAAGATGGGTCAGTCCATTTTTTAAAATCTAATTTGGATTATTTTTAGAGCGCAAGATAGCATAATAAAAAAATATATATATTTATATATATACAAGCTAAAATGTCACATGGCACACACATTATATTCTGAAAAATCGTAATCACCCCCCAAAAAAATAAAAAATAAAAATAATTATAATAATAAATGTTTTTTTTTCCAATTACACAACACCTGTTGTGTTAATTTCTGTTAAAAATAGTTTAACTTGACTTTATATAAATGGCTCAGTAGTTGACTTTTGACTGTTGTGATGGTACGTCATGTGATTTCTTTATTATTGTAATCCCTTCATACCAACTATGTTGAGCAAAAAAAAAAAGTAGACGGACGATTTGTGCAATATGAATTCACATGTATAACGAAAGGTATGGTGTTCCACAGGGTTTAATTCGGCCTCAGCTATTTTCATTGCTCTCACAGCTAAAGCAAGCCGTAAACGTCGCTTTTCTTGCCACACTTTCTCAAGTCATTAAGTCTCCTGTAATTTTCCCGCCCTCTCTTTCACTATAGCAACAGCAGCAGCAGCAGCAGCTGGCCGCCCAGCAGCTCGTCTTCCAGCAGCAGCTTCTGCAGATGCAGCAGCTCCAGCAGCAGCAGCACCTGCTCAACATGCAGCGGCAGGGCCTGCTCTCGCTGCCCGGGCCCGCCCCCGGCCAGGCCGCCCTGCCCGGACAGACTCTGCCCCCGCAAGGTAAGAGGATGAGACGCATACTGTGTTTTGTCGGCAGGTTTAAGGTGCAAATGTTTGTCAAATGCTTCTCTACCCCCCTGTCTGGCTGTGTCTTGCTCATCTGTATGCACCTGTGGCCCCCCTGTGTTATCTCGTCGTACGTTTGTGTGTTTGCATTGCCCTCATTGGTATGCTCCTCCGCCGGCCGCCTTGTCCCTAACTTGCCACATGATCGCCTTGACACCTTCCATACCTCATTTCGTGTCCGTATTTGCTGTTCGTCTGTTCCCCAACACTCCATCAGCTTCCCCGCTGCCTCTTCTTCTTCTTGTTTACCTGCTTTGCTGACAAGCAGAGAATAGAAGGCTCCATTTTCTTCCCCAGAACAAAATCAACACCTTTGTTTGTAGTTTCACAAATGCCAGAGATAATATATAATCTATATTTATTTTTTCCATCTCAGAAACTGATTGAATACTAGTAGAAACATTAGATTACATAAAATGACATAATGCTTAACTATATTTATTTGAATAACTATTTGGTAATAATTATAAAAGAAAAATAATCATTTCTCTCATTAAATTATTGGTCACTTGTTTCATTGTAAATAATAAAATATAATTTTATTTTGTACACTTTGAAATTGTTATAAGTATTTACAAGTCCTGTAGTATTTGTTGCATTAATTTTACAATTTATATTCCTCAAAATGATTTGTTGAAATGTATTTATTCATTTCTTTTATTTGTCATTTTATCTCATTATGGTTGATATTAGAAAAAATATTATATTACAAAACAGAGCATTTAACATTTCATTTATTTTATTAAATATTTGGTAATAGTTATGATTAACAATAAATAATACAAATTAAATTTATTAAAATATTTATTAGTAATATTGTACTTATTTGCACATTTATTCATTTGGATTTTAATAATTTTTGTATTTAAATAATTACTTTTAGTAAATAATAAAATACAAATATATAGCAAAAGTAATTTTAAATGTAAAGTATTTTATTAAGTAATGGTAAATTCATTAAAACTACATAAATTATCAGTAGTACTATAAAAAAAAAGATTTATAAAAATAAAATACAACTATTTTACATACATGTTTCTTTATTTTATTTCATATTTGACATTGACAAATGAAAAATCAGCCTTACTATACTGGGATGCCATTTTGGATCATTCCTTTTGATTTTTTTCACTCCAGCCGGCCTGAGCCCCGCAGAGCTCCAGCAGCTGTGGAAGGATGTGACCGGAGGTGGCGGGGGCGGAGGTGGCGGCGGTGGCGGCGGCCACACCATGGAGGACAATGTCATCAAACACGGCGGCTGTGGCGTCAACAACACGGGTGCGGGCATCACCGGCGGCCTGGACCTCTCCACCAACAACCACAACCACAACAGCAACAGCAGCAGCAGCAACTCTTCGTCAACTACCTCCTCCTCCAACCCCCCCAAAGTGTCGCCGCCCATCTCGCACCATTCCATCGCCAACGGACAGTCCCCTGTCCTCAACCACAGACGAGAGCGCGAGCGGGAACGGGAGCGAGACGGGTAAACATCCGCGAAATGCTTTGCAGGGGAAAAAAAAAGAACACAAGATGAAACAAATAACAACATAAGCTTGTTTCCCTCACAACTCTGCACTCCCACATTATTTGTTCCTCTTCAAAGCGGCGGCGTTGTTAACTAAAGGGAAAACAAGATGTTTTGTTTATTTGTTTAATAGTTGATCACTTTCTTCGTCATGTGCACAAAACAAGAGGTTTGTTGTCCCAGAGGAATGCGCGTGCCGTTGAACGCGCTTAGCTTGCACGCCGATATCAAAAGCCAGCAAAGGAAGACATGCAGGCACAGGCACACAACAACAAACCTCTCTGGCAGACAAGACGAGATAACATTAAGTATTTAGTGCTTTCTGACGCTTTTGAAAATTACCTTCCTTGCTTGCTTGTCATGTAAACAGAATACATGATGCCTTGAGTGGCGTTTCCAGGATGTTTATCCTTGTGATGGCGTGTTTTATGAATGCACCCCTGCACCAGAACACTGACTGTTCACATATCGGCCCATGCATTATTCAAAGGCTTTACTTGGGCGATATTATAATAAGGCCTTATGGAAGCGCAGCTTGGAGGTGGAAGTGCTGTGTAATTGGTTTACAGTAGATGCTATCACTGCGGTGCCACTAGTAGGCGGGAAAAAGGATATCTGGAGGAAGCGTGAGGAAAAAAGACTTTATCTGCCCGTGTCCCGAGGGCCGCCCGCCCGCGTGCGTGCGTGAGGCGTCTAGTAATGATCGAACGCGGAGTATTGTCAGGAGCGCTGCTTACCAACACGCCGCCGATCGATGCAGGGTAAGCCCCTCAGAGAAAAGCCGGCGTGAGCCTGGCGGGCGTATGTGCGTGCAGACGACTGAAAGGTGAAACTGTCAAACTGTTTAATAGGATGTGCTTTCTAGGCAGCATCGTAACTTATTTTGGTGCCATTTGGAGAAAGAGAACACAAGTTACACACAGGATATCTCTACAATAGTTTTGTAGCCGTAGAAACACATGAGTAGAAATTCGACCTCCACCAAGGCCTACTGTTGACATGTTAAATGAATTTTGAGAGCACCATATTTGTCCATGTTTATAATAGCTGGTTCAGGATGACATAGTTAGCTACGAATGGACAAAGTGTGTCATTTTTTTAAAGGGTGCTCTATACAATGTATACTATAACTTGAATAGAATAGTAAAAACTAGGAAAATGAAAGGTTCATCTGCAAAAATGTAATTTATGCAAAATTATACTCTGTTCTTAGTCGACCTGTTTTTCGTAAGTCTCTAACCTCTATCTGATCATTTTGTCACTCAGTTCACAACATGAAGAAAATGGCGGCTCCCATCCCTTGTATGGCCACGGCGTGTGCAAGTGGCCTGGCTGCGAGAGCATCTGCGAGGACTTCGGACAGTTTTTGAAGTAAGATTAGCACAACAATTTAAGTCTTCACAAGCTAACATTCCTATTTAAAGTGAGCTGATGCAGCACATGTGGTGATCCAATCAAACAGTACTCACAGTTGCATATTATTTATCCTGTGCAAAGAATGACAAATATTAGTGCTGTACTGATGAACTAAGAGAAGTTGGGGAGTCTCTTTGCCTCTTGTGCTGCCTGACATATTGTGGCACAACCTGGTACTACACTGACAGTATGCAACTTGAAATTGTAGAGTTGTCACTAGCAAATCTTTTTGGAATTGAATATCCTATTTATCACTCCATCAATTACGCATATAACTAATGGCTTATAGGAAGCAGGGGTGCCAGATATTATCCATCAGTTAACTAATACCTGTGAGGATACACAAAAGTGGCAAACACTGATCTCGGGTGACACAAAGAATGTGTCTGTGAATCTGTAAGAATCCGTAAAAAAATAAGATTGCTTAAAAATCTGCAATAAAGCAGCCGCGTAAATGTCATAGCGTAGTTTTACCGTCGCCACTTTGACCTTGCCGACAGCTCGTTGACAGGGTTCAGGTCGAGCACCTAGTCGTGATCCATAACAAATCTCCCTACGCGGCGTGGAAGCGCCTGATAGGCTTGTGGAGGAAGTCGTCAAAAGGCTAATGGCAACTCGCACGGCCGCACACTCGCCTCCACAACAAAGGGCCGCTATTCAGTTGTTGTCACGGTGCGCGGCAGCGGAGCGAATGAACTCTTCATGCTCCATCAACAATTTAGTTAATTAGCTCATTTGTAATTGGCCGGCTTTGTTGCCGGGATGTCAGTGAGGGGACATCAAAGGAGGGAAGGTGTTTGCGGCGCCGACGATTACAGGTTATCACGCCGCCACTCACCCGCTCTCTCTCTCTTACTCGGAGAAGAAAAGCCGGGGAAGGCTTTCATTTGAATATTCTAATTAGATTTGTAATTAACTGTGAAATAACGATCTGGTGTGTATTTTCTGACTGGCTATAACGTTCACGTGGATTGAGTCCAAAGATTGTTGTGACTTGTTTGTTTTTTTCCGGTTGCAAGCCAAAAAACTCATGCGGCTTGGAAATTAACCGTAATAAAGCCGGTGTTTATTGGGCGAAACAGCCAGACAGTATATTAAGCCGCATTTTCACGCACTATCAACTCATATTGTGGACCTTAATTGACTCCATTGCACGGGAATGAATCAGAGGGTGAATGTAAATGACAACAGCAGCCTGCAAGTGTGTTTGCTTATCCCCTGCGGAATATGCGTTACATATAAACAAGATTATTAACGTTAAGGAAAACTAATGAAAAAAATGCAATTGAAAAGACATTTTTGTTGATGAAATAAAATAAAAATGCGTTTAAAAAAAATGGAAACTAACTGAAATGCAGTAAAAAATAACTATAATTAGAGCGAAAATGTCCTTCATTTTTGCTTTCGGTGTTCATTATAAAAAGAATTTACAGTATTTCAGCATTGCTGTGTGACCGAACAGAATAAGTAAGATCACAAAGTCCTTTGAGAATTGGAGTTTATTTACAAATATTTTATTTGTGTTTATACTTAGTGACCTTTTTTTTTCTTGCACTCGACAAACACTCCATATATATATATATATATATATAACTATTTAAAAAAAAAAAGTCAAATGAAGCATTAAAAAATTTAATTAATAACACATAAAAGCTAAAAACTAATTAAAAATAACATAAATTAAAAAAGTCAAAATGAAATAAAAACTAAGCAATTTAAAACTATTATAATGCATGCTGCATATTGCCGATGTCAGGCCGAAAACCTTGTACCTCCAAAATCGCCACTTTTCAAAAGACCCCAAAAACGACATATTTCTTCAACCATTAACATTGCATGATCAAAGAGAGTAAGCTATTTTCAACACTTTAGATTGGTCAATAATTTGTTTAAAAAAACACCAAAAAAATAACATTGACACACGTGGACTGACCAATAGTATAGATTTTTTTTAAAATATGCCATACACCAAATTGTAACTTAGGAAGTTTTGGCCTGACGCCAAGCGATATACAGAAACAGGCAGGAAAATGATTCATGTAATAATAATAATAATAATAATAATAATAATAATAATAATAATAAAAACTAATGCTAAAACTAACTAAAAAAACAAACTACAATTTAGAAAAAAATTAAATTAACCTGCTCTAAAAACTAAACACAACTAACTTAATCAAATAAACAAAAAAACAATAAAAAAAATAACCATGATATAACAGGCTCTACCCATTTTCCTCGCATCCATAGGCAAATGGTCCATATATTGAAAAACTAATAAAAACTCAAAACCTGCTCAACAAAACAACAACAAAAAGTCCAGATAAAATAAAAACTAACTGTAATGAAAAATCCAAAAGTATTACATATAACGGGCAATACAATAATATTTTCCTTACATCCATAGGCATGATGTATGACTTGAGCCCGTATGTGCGGTCTGGTGCAGGTAGAGGAGTTTGCCTTCCAGCTTGGAGACGAACGCACGCATGAGGAGGCAAGCTTGTGTCGGATTATCACTTTTTTTTTTCTTTTTTTTTTCTCAACGGTATCTTTGCATCACCTCGGTACGCATACTTAAAGATGGTCTGTATGCTCTGAGGATATAGTGGAGGTAGCTTAGCGGGTTATTTAGGAGACACCGTGTGAAAAAAAACGACAGGTCAGGCACTGGAATAAGCTGGCAAAGTGATGCGAGAGGGTGTTGCGGCGCGGAGGCAAGGCAGGAAGTTGAAAGGTTGGCTGACAGTTTTGGTACGGCTGCTTTCCACAACATCGCCTTCAACAAAACAGAACAGCGTCTCGCTTCGCTTCTCCGCCCGACGCACGCGTACACACCCCTGCGAGTCAGAGGCTGGCTCTTCCGCCGTAACCCAGCAGGCACATGAAAACAGACGGCAACAAAGGAGGCGGGCTCGTCACTGGAACAAAGATGGCTGCTCGGCGGCGTGCCTCGGAGCGGTGATTGTCGGTGTCACGGAGAGGCCTTTCATGTTGCCGAAGATGCCAGTCGACTACACACAAGCGCCGTTTAAACAGGGTTACATAAAGCGGGTGTCAGATTTAGATGACAGTTTCCATGTCACGAGATGGGTGCGGGTTACGGGTGTGAGGAGGAGGAGGAGGAGGAGGAGGAGTAATCGCTCGCTGTTGGCGTTCCGCTCGGCGCTTGCGACACGTTTAGTCATCTTTTGTTGTGTTGCGCCGGGGAAACTTGTCGCCATCAGCGTTTAAAAGTGCCTCTCTGTTTTCTTTGAAGCGCTCTCACCCGGAAAAGGGAGCTGCGAGGTGGTGAGTGTGCGCGACGGGCTCTCTGAAGTGCAAAATAAGATAATATCCTTGAGTTTGTGTTGTGTTGACGTGTTAGCCGCATGCCAGCTTTGCTGATGATACGCTCACGCTTAAGTCATTCATTCGGTGGTAGGGTTGGGTACCTTTCACATTTGAACCGTTTCTGTTCCAATTCTCTGTACCTGGGAATCAATACTGGTACTCAACGGTACCAAATTTCAGTAGTTTTGTTTTCTCTCTCTCTCTCTCTCGCTCTCTAGCTTTCTTTTTTTTAATTTTTTTTTAATTGTATTTATTTATTTATTTGGGTGGTAATAAATGTTCAGCATTGTTTATTTAATAGTAAAATCTTTAAAAAAAAATCAGTTTCACGATTACTTTTAAATATATAAAACTTGACAAATAACAAAAATGTTAAATTTAATACAAATGAGCCAGAGAGGAATAGTAAAAATAAAGGTATAACATTTTACAATTACTGAAGTATAACTAATACACAAAAAATAATATTACAAAAACAAAGTGTGAAGCAAAGGTCTGTGCATTGAACAACACAAGGAATGAAGTTAAACAATAAATTAATAATTGATGTTATCTTCATTTCTTGTGCAGTTACTTTTCAACAATGTAAAGCCTGCCGTTCGAACCCACGTTGGACTCAAATAGCAAAAAAAAGACAGTTGGAAGAGGACATGACGTGAACAAAGAGAATAATTGGGTTCAAATTAATCATTTGAATGTACCCGAGGTGGTCTGTAATGCTTGCTACATTTTTGCCACAAGCTTTTGCTATTTTAAATATGGTCACCATATCCCAAATTACAATGTCTATATATATATACCTTAACGATGGTAAAGCGGCTGAAGCGAAGTTCCAGCATGATTCGATTCGGTGGGGGAAGACGTGTGCGGGCTCCTCGCACAGCTAGGACTCCGCCGACACCCTCTCCATCTCAGCCATGTACTGATTGTGGGGAACTGGGCACTATGGATGTGACGTGATATTGTGATATTAAAAGTAGCGCATCTGTTAAAAAAGTCAGGTTGATTTCCATTTGTGCAGTTCAAGCACTCTCTGGTGGCTAGTTTTTTAGTGCAGTTTATTTTTCACAAGGCATGTTTTGGCCCTTCTATGTTTAAAATCCACGCTAATGGTCAGATGAAGGGGAATGTAATATGTTTGTGAAGCGAGTCAATATGTGGAGGAACTCGATGTGTGTGTGCATTAGCAAGTAAGGGGCTCAATATTAAGTGTTATTACAGATTGTAGGTTGTTTATATGCATTGCTGTTACGTACAAAAGCACAACGTTGTGTTGTGTTTTTTTTTTTTGTATGAGCTAATTTTTGTGATCTTTTTTTTATATCCTCCCTACAATAATCCTGATGATTATTATATCATGACCCACTGATAATATTGTATCGTGTTCGCACGGAGGCTGTCATACTTCATAAACTGTATAACCAGGAAATGTATAACCAGTATAAATAGGAAATGCATTTTAGTGTGTGTCCTGCGCAAGTCGGTGACGTCATTACGCTGTTGTACGTATAATGTTGCGTTCAAGTGCGCCATCCAAAATTGTCAACTCTTCTATACTCCAGCACACTTCAGAACCGAAACATGGCACCGTTTAATTTTACGTCAATCGGTGCTCAGAAGTACCGACCCAAATCGGTGCAGACCACTCTTCGGTACCATCCCTACTCGCCAGCCTTATTACTGCAACTGACGTTGAAATAGAAAGATCAGCTGGCTAACCTTGCGCCCGTAACCCGCTGCTAATTAAACCCACTGCAAGGCTGCAGCCAAGTGAGGCTGCCCACCCGCCTTCCCCCGCAGCCCCTTGATACTTGAGCTTCCCCTCTAGCCTTCCACATGTCTGCCGCACTGTGACAAGACCTTTAAAACGGAGGGCATTACTTATGCATCACCACCACGGGGAGAGTGGTCTGTGTGCCGTATGTGCGCACGCATGCATGTGTACATATGCTACACGCGTGTTTTGCTCACACATGAGCATCTGTGTACAGGGTGGAGCTTGGGTGTGAAATTCGCAGCTCATGACAATTAGCCAAACGGCATCATAGTCTAGATTTATTACTGGGCCCTATGTGTACGCTGATGCCCCCCCCCCCCCCCCCAAAAAAAATGCAATACTTACGGGTTGCTGTATTTGCAGATAGATAGGGAGTAGACCCCCATTTTTTTTTTAGGAAAGCGTTTGGTTTTGGGGTGTAAAGGTGAAGACAACCCCCAAAGAACTCTTTATGTTACTAAATGAGCTTTCACTTGTATAGTCCTTTAAGTCCTACTGATGACGCAGCATCAGGAGCAACTGGGGGTTCAGTATCTTGCTCAAGGACACTTAAGCAACCAAAATAAGGCAGTTTTTTTTATTTTGTTTTTCCCCAAATTGGAGTCTTTGTGATTAAAGAAGTGCAATTTGCTAGATGTTGATTTGAATTCAATTCATTGTTCAGCCCTAATTTATATGTATATATATTTTCAATGCATTTATAATGGCAATTATATTAGGATTTTCAGTATTCGCGGGCCAACCCTTGTCCCTACCCCCCGTAAATAGCGGGGGTCCACTGTACTTAGGCGAGGCCTCAACTCAGTAAATAAGGTGTATTTTTTAATGATTTTTTCTGTCTCGCCGCCTGCACCCCTCCCTGCCATTATTCTCCCCGTCTTGCGGAGTTATTAATGCACAGTAGGACATGCTTCCATTTGAATATTTCATAAATGTAGTAATCTTCCCTGTAATCACCTCACTAACTGGCCAGTAGCAGAAGGTGTGTTTTGAATCATTGGCAAACATGCGCACGGGCTGAATTTAGAAAAAAACAAAACTTAATGGAGACCCCTCCCTCCTCCCCGTCCGCATCCCTTTCTTTTTTGTAATGAGGTATCTTTGGGGACGGCGAGCAGTGTGCGCTGTGCTTTTGAAGCAGCTGTAATTCATGACACGCGCCATACATCAAGTGCATAAGATAGCATTATGGGCAGTGAAATGAAAAGGGTATTTGCAACATTAGTTCCCTCATCCTGCGAGGGACGTGATTAAATGATTAATGAAATGCCCCCTCTTCTGCATGCACATCCTGAAACAGCAATTAGGCGCTGGGCTGCAGAAACACGGCGCTTCTTCCCTCCCCTCACTCCCTCATCTCCCAAATGCTTCCTTATTCTTGGTTGCTAATGAAACATTTCTGAACAGGATGGATGGCTGTGGACCGTTTGCGCCTGCAAGTTCAGGACAAACTGAGTTTGTGCTGTAAATGATCATTGAGCGCTCTGAAAGTGAACCTATCATTACGGCAGATAAAGCGGCAGGCAGCTTTGGCATTTGTGACGCGTCCCTCCTCAAAACTCGCTTTGTGGGTTTACTAGCAATGTTCTTTCACAACACTACAACGCTGCGAGGTCCATATAGTTTTTGTGGAAATAACAGCAATTCTATCTGATGTATTTCAAACTTTGGCTGGTTCATCTAAATGTAAAATTACATCAAACGCTTCCTTACTGCTGTTGTGACATACCGTTTAACAAGAAAACAAAATAGTTTTTGAAGGCCTGAAGATGCACAAAAACTGAGGAAACTATTGGAAGCTGGCTGTGCCGTTTACCTCGCACCGGTCCCGCATGGCAACATTGGAAATATGCCGCCAGAATTTTCAGCTTGCTTTGGGTCAGACCAGCGAACATAGCATTAGGCTAGTAGTGGTGCAACGGATCATCATTGGTCTGTGGTCAGTTCGGATTAGGCCCCATGGTTTGAATCACATACAATTCGCGGATTGGTTGGTGGGGGGGGGAACAACAACAAAGTTCTTATTCACAATTTACACCATTCAGACATGTCAAGGAAGCTCAACGTAACACACCGCTTACGCTCAGGCTAACTTCAAAATAAAGTTTGCCAAATAATACATTGTAGGCAATGCAAATAGACTTAGTAGACTTTTAATTTGAAGTTAGCCCACATTGTGGCGTAATGGCTAGCTTGATTTCCCTTTTAGACGTTTAGGATTTTTTTATTGTAGTTTTGATTGACATTAAAGTTGCGACCAACATCAGCACAACGCTATCCCAAACTCATATTCAGTCACTAATTTAGGACACTACGAAACCACTAATTAATTACGCCGTCATTGTATGATACGGCAGAAGTTTCTGACGTGAATGGCTAGCAGCTAGCTGTTAGCATTTGCCTGGCTGGCAGCTGTAAATGACTTGAATATAAAAAAAAGCGTTTTACAAAATAAATGATCCAAGCAATGGTTTTCTGCTGATCCAAAAGACGGATCAAATCCGTGACACAAATCCATGATCTGATCCAAGCCGTGACTTTTGTGATCAGTTACAACACTATAGGACTACATTTCCTGTGAGTCTAACACACGGAAGCGGGAAGTGCAGCTGTTCTAGTTCCGGTATGAAAACAGCAGAGGCCCCAGAATAGAACCCCGTGGAACCCCGGATTGATCAAACGCAGGTTAAGAACGAGTCTAATGAAATTTTCACACACATACGCTGGCAAAAAAAGAAAAAATAATTCATACACGATTAGAGGCTTATTGTGCCATTTAAAAATAAAAATTCCAATTTCAATATGCCAGTACCCCAAAGTTGCTCGTCCTGCAAGGGACCTTCGTACCCGCGCATCTCATTTTGTTGTTTTTCTCTGCATTAAGTGGTCTGTCTCGATGACGCTTTTGTGTTCTACAGACGAAATCCAGTCGAGACAAAAACCCTCATTGACTGTTGGAGCTGTCTGGCAGTCTCTTTCTTCTAATGAGGCGAACACAGCAGATCGTTTTAATGCCAGTTGGAGGAGATGCTTTTGTGCGTCAAAATGTTGCCGCTGTTAAATGGTGTGTATTGTTTTGCGTAAACGAGGAGACAAAGGCGACCCGCGCTGAGCCAGCTCCTTTTCCGCCGGTTAGCCATCTCAACTGGTACGGGCCTATTGTCATGTTAAACATGGCGCCACACGCCGTCATGTTGCTTCTAATTACCTCGTCTCAGTGAGGGACAATGGCGTCCTAACGGGATCCTATGGATAATTCCTCCACTATAGAAATTTCAACCAAATCACATTGAAGGTGATACTGATGTGAATGTGTTCAATCGCAGGCACCTAAACAACGAGCACGCCCTGGATGATCGCAGCACAGCCCAGTGTCGGGTGCAGATGCAGGTTGTACAGCAGCTGGAAATCCAAGTAAGTTCTCTTAAGAAACTCTGCATTGTCACTTTTGGTCGCCTAATTACGCCGTCACGACTTTGTGATTTGTCAAACGAGGCCAAGGCGAGGTCTGCCACAAAAGCAGGACCTGCTGAATTAAACAAAGCCACCAAACAATGGGATCCTCAGGCCTCGCAGCGAAAGCCATTATGGCTCTTTTAATTGAATTAAGCGTGTGCTTTATTTTGCCCGCTTTGCTTTTTTCTTTCCAATTAATAGCGAGCGTGTCTCTCCCAGTCTGCCGTGTTAATTAACTGCACTTTGCACCTGAAGAACGCTCAAAAGGAGGGAACTATTTTCAGTAGGTGGAGCGTGACCTTATTAAGAAGTCATGCTGGCGAGATAATGAGCGCGCTGATTGAGCGACATTATTACTCAGCGCCACTGACATCTGCTCGTCTTTTTATTTCGAAACAAGTGGATATATTCAAATACACACGTCAGAATAATTGTCAGAATAAAGCCTTCCTTTTTAGCAAGTCGCATCAGAAACAAGAGCTACAGTGCATAAATATTGGGACGTCGACACAATTCACCAGCACAATGGATTTTAGATTAAACAAACAAGATTTGTGCTTATTTACAGTACATTCAAGTGATACATATTGTCGTATAGCGACCTGGCAAAAAAAATTGTTGAATGAAGCGTAGGTACTGGGACTCGAACCCGGGTAGTGTGGTCAGAAAGCGAGTATCAACCCGACTGAGCTAAAAGGCTGTATTTACATGTTGACTATGTGTTTTATAATGTCAGCCATACTACAACCTCACTGAGCCTCTTACTAACCCCAACCATTAGTCCCGGTGACGACGAATTGACATACAAGTCAACATTAAAAAAAACACTAAAAGCCTTACAGGCTGGTTAGCTCAGTACAATAGTTCGTCATCTGTCCAGACGACCCGAGTTCGAGTCCCGTTAATTCCACTTATGGTTCACTTTACTATTTTTATTCATTATTTACATGGCCGATAGAGGTCGCTAACTACAATACATAGCACTTGGTCATATTTTGGTGCATGGGAAAACAACCAACATGGTCGTTTATTTCTGAAGTCACAGTTGAAGGGAGAATCCACCAAGAACAAGCATCTGGTCAAATCCATTTTGGTGGTGTTTCGAGCCAAAAAGACAAAAAAACAAACTGTGTCGATGTCCCAATATTTATGGACCTGGCTGTACTTTAGGCGTGTGCTAGCCGAGTGTGACTTGAACCCATGCGGGGTCCAGTGAAATCTCAAGACTGTCAATGGATTGAGTGGCAGTCCGTTTGATTATGGGTCCTCCAACAGGATAAAAACCCCAAATAAGAATGACTAAGAACAAAACATTTGGCTCTTGTGAAGTGTCCATCTGTTCTATCTGCTAATCTAAGCTCTATTGAACATCTGTGGAAGCAAATGTGTTGACCTGTTCAACCGGTACAGCCGTCAGAGACAAGGAATTATTGCATGCTATTGGTTGTCTTGTATTGACTTCTCTGTTTTGTTGTCCTTTGTGAAGTGGAGCTGTGTGACCAATTATTTTTTTTCCTCAAGAGCCATCACTACTAATGAAGACCGGCGCGCTCTTTTGTGTGTGTGCTGGTTTTGTGTTTTTATTAAGCCTTCCTCGAGGTGCGGTCCCTGTCAGTCCTGCACATGTATTAGATTGATGATAGTCCGTGAAGGCTTGGGGCCACTAACTGGACCCGGAGAGGCGGGTCCATCTCAAGCCATGTTTAGAAGGACCCCTTCACCTCTTGCCAGCTGCAGGCTGCGCCTCCATCCCCTTAACGGTGTCCACGGGACTTTGAGTCCACACTCAAGACCACCTCATTACTCGCCCGGCTGCCTCGCTACCGTTGGCTATTCGACTATTGACAAAAAGATGAAACACTATTTTGTTTTTGCCTGACCTGTCGACATCATCCTGCATGTTGCTTTTTTTTTTTTTTTTTTTACTTAATTCCCTCTTCTTCTTTGTCTCTAACAGCTATCGAAAGAACGCGAGCGTCTCCAGGCCATGATGACCCACTTGCACATGCGGCCCTCCGAACCCAAGTCATCTCCCAAACCAGTGAGTGCATATTGCTCCGTAAACACGGCGGTGATGTTTTGAGTGACAGATACAGATGAAGATGTAATGGGATTTGTATCACCCACTTTTGGCGGGAGGACCACAAGTTTGGAAGTGTATTAGATGGCCAAAGGAGCGTGAAGAGCTCGGCGAAAAACGTCGGAGGGTCATTTCTCTGAGATAGATATAATAGCCAAAACAACCTGTTGGCTGGATGATTGAGCCCCTCGCACTCAGACGCTATCATTTTAGCAACAAACAGCAGACAATTATAGCTGAGGATTGATTCTGAATGCTGATATAAACACACAATTGTTTCTAAAATTGGTCCCATGGGAGGATTTACTCTAGACAGCCATTTAACATATTTATTTCCCAAATATTGTCAGCCTCCAATTGTAGACATTGAAATATTGGAGCATGTGTATGCTCCTAGCAAGTGCCTACTTTCATTGGAATCACTGAATGAAGATAATCACATGATAGCATAATCATCGGATAATTCCATCAAGAATCAAACTCCCCTTTTATTATAACGTCTCTCTCCCTCTTTCTTCAAAATTGCAGCAGAACGGTTCCGTGTCATCCAATGACGACTCCAGTGCTTCTAATCCGCGCTGAATATGAATGAATGATGTTAATGAAGTATTGCGTTACATAAAGCGCACATGAAAGGGCAGTTAATTGCATTTGATGGTGTTGAAGAAAGGGGTGGGGTGGGGTAGGGGCGCATTCTGACAGAATTCCTAAATGAACGTCCTCATTTTAAGTCTTTGAGGCTAAGTATCATCATTAAAGTCACAGTAAGATATTATTGGTGATGCTAATACCTAAGCTAGCACAACTTGATGTGACCAGGCTGGTCTGACCATATTTTTAGATTGTCATTAGTCCTTGATGCAACTGTATACAGTAATGCTAATACCTATTGCTATTGCTAACACAACTTGATAAGTCCAAGCTGGCCTAATGATATATTTAGCTTGTCAAAGTAGCTCGTAGCTCGTTTCAAAGTGATAGTAGGGATTTATTGGTGATTGTGTTCCAATCCTTGACACACTTGTATAAAATAATGCTAATACCTAAGCTAGTGCTAACACAAGTTGATATGTGCAGGCTGGTCTGTCGCCATTTTTAGAATCAAAGTAGTTTGTCCATGTTTTGAGGGAGCTGATATTGGCCTATTTGGAAGCTATCACAGCCTCCAAATTCTTTTCAAGCACATAAACTGCTACAGGCTACAGACTCTTAATTAAAACACCCTAAATAGAGCTTTCAAAAGTCTTAAAAATGTATTGTTTACACATAAATACTTTTTTTGGGATGTGCGGATACCAATACCAGGTATCAGTATCAGGCTGATAGCGGCTTTATTTTAAGGTATCGGGTAGTCATAAATGAAGTTACTCTTGTGCTATCTATCTGCAAGTCTAACTTATGCAAAGTTTTGAATCCAAAGTTTTGAATCTAAAGTTTTGAATGCAAAGTTTTGAATTAATTGACTGGACTTTGCAGATAAGTGAAGGTTCGAATCAATACAAATATCCACTTTTAACCTCTGCTTTACTTTTTCTCTGCTGTGCTTGTTATCGCCAAGTGGATATTTAATTATGATCTGAAAGGCCCGACAGCTAGCCAGAGTATTTCCAACTTGACATTTTATCCTATTTATCAACACAAATGGGCCGAGCGCTACCCTCTCACTCCTTGGTCCCCTCTTCCCTCCCATCTTTTAAGTCAATGCCAAACTCCTCGCCGCAAACGCGTCCCCACTTGTCGACTCACAATTAAGGCAATTTGGTTTGAATATGTAACGATGTCATTACCATTTCCAGGCTGGAATTAGCGACACGACTGAAAGGTCAGTTTGGCGTTTTTCCACTCGGCTGCAGGCTCTCACATGAGATTTGGAGGCAAAAGATGGACAATTAGCGAAGACGGGCGAGTGGAGCTGCGTCTGGAGTGGCCTCATGCTTCTCGCTGCTGAGTGACATATGAAGTCACCGAGTCACTCTTTGTTCATGTAACCAAGTTTGGGGATGAGATGGCCTCTCCGCTGTAGTTAACTTTAAGAAAGTAGCCCTTCTTCCTCCTCCAATGATGACCAAAACAAGCAGACGTGGTTTTAAATAAACATGAATGTGTTACGTCGCAAGTGGATCTTTCAAGGGAGTGATAAATAGAGAGCTAAAGCGAGATGGGGCCCGATAACACGGAGGCTGATCGTTGGCTAATCTCAAACAGCGTGCTCTAATTAGAAATCGCGTGATACAATTTGGCGGTGGTTGTAATTAGCCGAGATGGGCTGGCTCCTCTCCACGAGTCTTGTTAGAGGAAACACACAGCTGTGTCAGGGAGGGAGGAGGGAGCGCATGCACGTGGCACTCCGCTGCGGAATGACTCGACATGTTGAATTGAGGAAGGAACATGACAAAAAGTTCAAAACTTTGACACAAGACAGTGATTGGGTAAGTGTTGAATGTCCCGTATTCAATCAAATATGCAATAAGCAGTGTTATTTTAACCCTGTCAGAGTGTTGGGGTGGATGTTTGGTATAACCTGAATAGCACTACCTTGAGCGTTAAATTGACCACACCCTCATTGCTGGTGAAGGACAAACTTTCCAATTTTCCAGCGCGCTTTCGACATTTCAATAGCGATACATCCAGTTATTGTTGTCAGGGTGGCGTGGCTCAGTGGTAGAGTGGTCGTCTCCTGATCCTGAGAGCTTGGGTTTGATCTCAGGCCAATGTGACAATGTTAAAGTATCCTTGAGCAAGATACTGAACCCTCAGTTGCTCCTGATGCCGGGTCATCAGTAGTCAAAATGCTTTGAGGGCCTTGTAAGGAGGAAAAACGCTACATAAAGTGCCATTTACCAGAGTAATGTGTCGTTTGAGTCAAATTATTAACATTGATACTAGTGCAATACACTGATAAGTGTTTAAACACCAGTTAAGTGTAGTTTGGCAGAAAGAAATCTTTAACTGTGACACTAGTGTTGAGTGCTTTCAACACTAATCAGTGTTTACAAGTGTAGATTTTTAACACCATGCGGTGTTGGAGTAACACTGGTTAAGTGTGAAAAAAGTAACACTTTGGAAAGTTTCAGATTTACACTTACTGGTGTAGACACATATAAACACTTTTCTACTGTAGTGTTATATTCATCACTCTCAGTGTTTGCTGCGTACATCTTTCACTTTTCAGGCTCCTCCTAAATAACTTTTGCTGTTGTATACCTACAAATTGTAGGTGCATTTTATATCTTAAACTTGATTTGCGAAAAATTCACCAATGCTGAAAATGTAATTTTTGTACTTAATACAAAGTATATTCTCTCATATGCCATATTTGGAAGTGCTTGTGTATCAGGCTACTAGCAATATCAGGGAGGCTTTCCTCGCTGGTTGGTTTATTGCTGTTAGCACTCTGACATCACCAAGGTTATTTTAGTTAATGAAAACTAATGAAATAACTAAAACTAAAATTTTAAAAACTTTTCGTTAATTAAATAACATAAAAACTAAAATGCTTTTAAAAAAACGAAAACTAACTGAAACTACATTTTATGTTTACAAAACTAACTTAAACTAACTATAATTATAGCAAAAAAATCCTTTGTTTTAGTCTTTGGTAATTAATTTAACGCATGATCCTTTGGGGATGATTTTAAATGGGATTTTAAGTACATTTAGTTTGATATTAACCGGAATAAGGGCATTTGAAAGTGTGTCACTCGGAAAAGACAGCATCTAGCAGCAGCCAATAGAAAAGACCTTCAGGTGACATCGGTCCTAGCCGACAATTTTGCATGCTTGACTTTTGGCTTTAATGGAACTGGCTCGCCTGCTTTTTTAATTTAACTTAGCCGAAATGCGACGCTAGATAAGAAAAGTGTTACTTTTTTCACAAAAACTAATACTGGAACTAAAACTAACTAACTAACTAACTAAAACTAAACCAAAACTATGCATAAAAAAAATAATACTAGCAGAACCGCAATGAAAACGAATTAAAACTAACTAAATTTAAAAAACAAAGCTCAGAACGAAATAAAAACGAACTAAAATGAAAAATAATAACCCTGCCATCCACTCTTCTATCAAATGTGCCTTATGACATCACCGTTTCGCCACACTCAAATCAAGCATTTTTCATTCAACAATGAATATCTTCTGTGTGTTGCCAAGTGCAGTGTGAAAAGGACAACTAATTCCTGCCTATTTTTTTTGTTTGGAATCCTCCTAAATTCCTGCTCTGGCCTCAGTAACCACGCTGTGCCTCCCTTCCAGCTCAACTTGGTATCCAGCGTTACCATGTCCAAGAACCTGCCGTCGGCGTCGCCCCCTAACTTACCGCAGACGCCCACCACGCCCACGGCACCCATCACGCCTATGGCGGCCATGCCCCAGGTCCCCTCGGTGCTGGGCGGCGCCAATGTGCCCAGCATGGGAGCCATGCGCAGACGCCATTCGGACAAATACTCAATGCCTCTGTCGTCGGGTAGGTCCAACTACACAGCACACTTGTTTCTTTTAGAATTATGCATTTTACACTTGATAATAAGCTGTTATAACACGACAGTGCAGTTGTATAGCACACACACACACACACACACAGCCACACAGAGCGAGATGATATAAAAAGCAAGCCCATGTTTAATCACTTTATATGTAAATAGACAGGAAACCTACTCTGCGCATAAATATTACACGAGTGTTAATTAAGTTCAAATAATGGCCAAGTAAATACAATATTTATTGCATTAGGACGTTTCTGACGTTTGCATTTTAAATGTTCTGCCTTTGATGTTTGTATTTACTCGCTGTGTTTAACGTGAAGTCGCATCAATTATTCAGCGTCGGGCTAACTAACTGCACGGATCTCATTTTATAGATTTATTAGTGTTTAAGATCTCTCATGAGAGACATTAATTAAAAATGCATTTTGTTAGACATGGAAAATGCTGATTTGATGTGCCCCCACCCCTTCCCCCGCTTTCTCTCCCTCTCATTTCCACACCCTCCTCTCAGCCCCTCCTTTGAATTTGATGAAAGCATGAGCTGATGCAATACCTGGAGGAATAAAAATTTACCAATTATTTCAGGTGGTGACACGGTATTTATTTTTCCAGAGATTGCCCCAAACTACGAGTTTTATAAGAACGCAGATGTCAGACCACCGTTTACTTATGCAACTCTCATAAGACAGGTGAGTGGGAAATAAATTAACTTTGCCTGATTAGATTAAAATGAATTGCAGCATGAAGCTTTCCAGTCTCAATCTGTGTGTGTGTGTGTGTGGGGGGGGGGGGGGGGGGAGATAGGTGTTTTTATTGTATTATGAGTGTTTTAATTGTTTAACACCTTGAGTTGCATTTTAATGTATGAAAGGTACTTTATAGATAAAGTTTGATTGATTGATTGATTGATGGCATGTCGTTAGTAAAGCATTATTTGATGTCATCTTATTCCAGGCTATCATGGACTCGTCGGACATGCAGTTAACGCTTAATGAAATCTACAGCTGGTTCACGCGTACGTTCGCGTACTTCAGACGCAATGCCGCTACTTGGAAGGTAGGCTTTTTTTTTTTTAAACCCCCACAACACCACCACCAAAAAAAATAAATATATATATATATATATATATATATATATATATATATATATATATATATATATAAAACAGACTTCCTCTTTTTTCCATCCCAATGACAACATCTCTCAGATAGCTTTTTTTCCCTTTCTATTGGGCGCAATTAATTGCAAAAAGCTTGGCGTGGAGAGGGCGCCGACGCACTAATTATACAGCAGCCACTCCATCATCAGCACCTTTTGTTGAGCGAGACACCCACTCCACCCCCTTCCTCCCCTCCCACCTACTCCTCAAGCCGCCGTCCCTCTGCATATCATTGATTAATTAGGAAGAAAGATGGCCGTCAAGCAGGAGTGGAGGTCAAACCTCGTCAGGGTTAAGAATTGGCCTGTCATGGAGGAGGAACTCTTTATTTACTGGCACAATAGGGCCCATTTGTATACTTTATTGCCCTGTCTCCATGCACAAAGTCGGCAAAAAAAGTGTCTT
Organism: Vanacampus margaritifer; assembly: GCF_051991255.1. Lineage (NCBI taxonomy): Eukaryota > Metazoa > Chordata > Actinopteri > Syngnathiformes > Syngnathidae > Vanacampus > Vanacampus margaritifer. The sequence goes on from NC_135446.1 coordinate 6,873,054, forward strand.
TCCATCCCGCATCAGCATGCAGGACGTGGCGTCATGGAGCTAAAGTGAATTAATTTGGATTTGGGATGCAAATGAGCACGTGTGAGGGAGGCACGGCGCTGCGTATAAGCGTGCGGCACATTTTGCCGTGCTTTCTGATGGACAATAGCGCTGACATCACGGCGTGATTACAACGGTTTCCCGCGCCGGAACCAAGGTCGTCGTCCATTTACATGTGCAAAAGCTTTCTCTTTTTGGAAGCATGAGTTTGATGGCCTTTGCTTTGATGAATGGACAGAATTTGTTTAGGAGAAAAGGAATGAAAGGTAGTTTAATATCCCCCCCCCCCAACACACACATCCCGCTCTTCTTCTTCTCTCATCCAGAAGCTTATTAGTTGGAACTATATAGCATGCATAATAAAACTGCTCATTTGCTCATTAATATTAAAATGATCATATTCAGAGCCATGGGCATTAAGATCAATCAAATCCAGGGATTTTCAGGTCAGATGCGAGATCTGCTTATGAGTTTTTTTTCCTCCTGAATCCCTTTTTTCTTGGCAAAAGAGAAGAAAAAAAACACCAAGCCGAGGGAGATGATAAATATTACAGGCAGGGATATTAAAGCCATGCATATTGTTTGAGTCTGATGTATGTTTTAATTATGGTCATAATATTTTTTGTTGCGCGCCTTGTAATTAATAAAATCACCTCATTGGATTGGTTTAGTCATTAACAATATGGCTTGAATAGTGAAAAGATAAACACACACACACACATGGTGACATCTCCTGATGTCGTCTCGCGCTGTCATATTTTACACAGCGTGTCCATTAAGAACAAGAGAGGGTTACTGACATCACCATTATCAAGGCCGGCATTACCACTTCTGTCAGCACCATAAGCCATTCGCTATGCTGATTACCTCCTTTTAGCCTACTTACTCTGATTGATATGTACTGTGGGCCGGACTTGTAAGAGCATTCACTTTCACTCATTTCTCTCTTCTTTTTTTAATGTATTACTAATTAAATCAATGGAGCGTGAATGTTCAGAATTCTTAAAAAAAAAAAAAAAAAAACGTACCCCCAAAAAAAAAAAAAACACTTTTGGGGCTAACACGCTTCCTCGCTGTCTTCCTCTGACCCGCAGAACGCCGTGCGCCACAACTTGAGCCTGCACAAGTGCTTTGTGCGTGTGGAGAACGTGAAAGGCGCCGTGTGGACGGTGGACGAGGTGGAGTACCAGAAACGCCGGTCGCAGAAGATTACGGGGTACGAAAAGAGGAGGAGGGGCTGGCTTCTCCAGACCTTTAAGACCATGAGGGGGGGGGGGGTCACCAACCTTGTGGGAACTATTTATTGGGTGCTGATTAATGTGAAGGTCTACCAGTTTAACACTTCTGAAACAACACTTTTGTACATGTTTCCATTAATATGTTATACTTATAGCTTAATTTATGATATTTATTTATGTAAATGTCATATAGTTATGATGTTTATTTATGTAATTATCTAAATGACAATGACATTATATATATAATAATATTCATACTGTCAAAAGGGCAATGACAGACAGAGATGACACACACACACAAACACACGCACGCGCGCGCACACGCACACACATATTCAGTGCTTCTCAATTGTTTTTGTCACACCTGTGCATAGGAAAAAAATAAAATATTTCGTACCCACCCCAACTCTCCGCCGCGTCTATGAATAGTATAATTTGTCTATAAAATGGTTGTAAGTGCACCTTTGCAGAGGAGCTAATTCTCCTTCTGTACTCTCTGACAATGAGGGTGCCACTGCCACCTACTGTAGTGGGTGTACAATTACACTTTGCAAAAGTACGGCAAAAATTTTTTTCCCTGTGGTCTCACGTAGGGCTGCTCGATTATGAAGAAAATATTAATGACAATTAATTTGGTAATAAATGCAATTACAATTAGGACAATAATTATTTTTTTGGTACAAAATAAGAAAATGTTTAAACATGTAACTATGAAGACAAATAAATGTATTTGAAACACTGATTATGCAAGTTCCTTTTGAACCAAACAAGATGTATTAAATGAGTAATTTTGAAAAGAAAAAAAAGGTGCAAATATATATATTTAAACAACTCAAAATTAGTATTAATAATCTTTAATTTGTTGGTTATGATTTGCTGATTTTGTAATTGTGGAGTGTAATAATTGAAATTATAATTGAAGTCTTTTTTAGACAAAAGTTTGGGGACACACAAGAACTTCAACCGTCAACCCCCTTAACTCATTTGCTCGCTAAAACGTCTAAATACGCTCTATTTTAAATGTTTTATGTTTCCTAAAGACGTATTTATACGTTTTTGAAAATGTTTTTTTTAAATGCTAGAGCATACAGAAGGCTTTGAACGGTTGAAGAAATGGTAGTTATTACAAAAACGGCCAGCAGGTGGCAGTGGAGCAAACGAGATCAACCAGGACCATGTTGGAAAAAAAGCTATTTTACTCACATTTCTAAATAGATTTGTGAATAATGATGAAATGTAGCCATATTTTAATGCTAATTGCTGCAAAAGGCTAACAGATTTTTTTCCTGATGAAAAAAGAGATCTTTCTTTTAGTAGGTTCCATGTTTTGATCGCAATAGAACACAATATTCTGTGGGCCTTGCAAAATCAGTCAAAATCCAGTAAACCAACTGGGAGCGAAGGGGGTTGCTTCAGTGTAAATGGCTGGGGGTGAATGAGTTAATGACAATTTGGTTAACTAAAACTTTCTGTTTATCCAAGTGAGTTGTGTTTGTAAAGGAGAAGAAAACACCACAAACTTCCTCCCAAATCTAAAAATGTTCATTATAGATGCTCCAATACTTTTGACCTCACAAGTATAAACATGACATTCTGATTAATATTACATTTGTGGAATATGAGTTATGAAGCAAAATCCAGCTGTTTTTATCCATCTCAGGGGGCGGCCATTTTGCCACTTGCTGTCGACGACAGATTACATCAATGTTACTCAGGGCTCAGGCAGCCACCAATCAGAGCTCACATGTTTTCTGAAGCTGTGCTGTGATTGGTTGTTACAGTTATGTCATCTTCAGTCGACAGCAAGTGGCAAAATGGCCGCCCACTGAGATGGATAAAAACAGCTGGATTTTGCTGCTAAACTCATATTCCACTAACACAATATCAACCAGAATGCCGTATTTAGACTAGTGGGGCTGCATAGAAGATAATATTGTCAAAAAATAAATAAATTGGGGGGTTGACTTCCCATTTTAGCAAAATCTGCTGACTGTCTGCTGAAAGTTTGTCATCATGATTGATTGAGCACTGTTTGCCCCTTCCCTCTCCAGAAGCCCGTCACTCGTCAAGAACCTGCCCTCCAGTCTGGGATATGGATCTGCACTAAACGCCAGCCTACAGGTAGGAACTAAACCAAAAAGCCACCTCAATAAACAGAGTGGTCAAGTCAGGAAGCCCACCCTTCCACCCCACCACCCGTACTTAACTTCCTCCTGAGAGTGATCGGATCCGTGTGCAAATGCAAGGGCATGCAGATTAATATTTATTCAGGCTGTCATAAATGATTTGACTTCATTGTGTACATCTGCTCGCTTCTCATGGCAAAAAAACTTTAAAAATTTAATCGCGACATGTAACTTTAATGCTCGGCAGGCAAAAGTGTCAGAGAGATTTTATTATTTGGAGGTAAAGTTTTCAAGGAGACGAGGACGTCTGAATGGCAAGTGGAAGTACGTACACTTGTCACTTCCTGCCCCAATCTGCGCATCATTTATTCATCTTGCTTCCCTTTTCACCTCATCTGATCAAACCAGCTCGTTGTGTAATTCAAGGGGAATATTTGGCACACAATTTAGGTTTTTTATTGGCCCGATGAAATTAAACAGCACCCTAGTCAAAAATGAAAATGGCTAAATAATGGATATTAATTTTCAAAATTAAAAATCTAAATGAAACATAAGTATTGTTGCAAGATATCAATTTTCTTCTTTTCATCTTAAGAGTTGAATGAAAATGGACATACAATTTTTTCTGATTTATAAATTTGAATTTAAAAAAAATTAAGTTAACTTTTAAAAGATGAGCATTTTCCTTAAACTAAAAATTGACGTTGCACTAAAACTTATATCTTTTTATTTTATCATTAATATTTAGTATATGTTGAACCACAGCACTGGTCCCTTTAGTAGCAGGCAAATTTAAATAATATTCATAACTGTGCATAAGGTTAAGTGTTTTTTTTATTATTATTTAATCTAGTACAGTTCAGTTGTATTTAACTTAAAAGTACAAAACATTTGCATTTAATTTTGAGTCATTTAAAACGTTTTTTTCCCATACACATTTAGGTATAATATTTATTTAATCTTTTGGAATTATGTCATTATTTAAATATAGTTTGTTTGTTAATGTTCAAACCCATATTGTTGTTGTGCATAATGCTGATGAGCCCAACATTGGGTAAAAGTAAGTCAGTCTGCTCAAAATTCAGAGTGACTGGATTAGGAAAACAACCCAGCAATTTTGAGTGTTCACATTGAACTGTTTTTCGTGTGTTTCATAAAGTTAAGTGTAATCAGTGACATTGCTGTTCTAACAGTTGTCTGTTGTCTCGTAGGCCGCCCTAGCGGAGACCACCCTGCCTCTACTGGGGACCCCGGGCCTAATAAACAGTGGCTCCATGGGCGGCTGCCACGGCCTCCTGGGCGGCGATCCGTCCGGTCTGATGGGCGCAAGTCCGCCGGGCCTGCTTGGCGGAAGCCCGCCGGGCCTGCTGGGCATCAGCCCCCCCGGCATGCTGAGCTGTAGCCCCCCCATCCTTTTGCAGTCAGCCCATGACGACCTCAACGGCTCGCTGGATCACCTGGACACCAACGGGCACGGCAGCCCCGGTTACTCCCCACCGGGACACATGTAGGTTCTGCACACTCGCTCCCACGCTACATTCACGGCGGCCATTTTACACTTGATAAAAAGTGCAAATCGCGTCCGAAACTCCCCATTTTCCACGATCCATAACAGCCGCTGTTGTAGACTGACAGCCATCAAGGAGAGCTCATGCTTTTAATGGTCCAATTATTGTAGAATTTGCACGACGTACGCTCACACATTTTTATGAGTTTGAGAGGCTGTCTGGGAATGTAAGACGTGTTCAACCACCCACCTTGTGTCCTTGTGCCCTTTCTTAGTTTAATTGCCTGATATTTAACCCACGGTACCATTGCTTTTTTTTTTTTACGATGCCATGACCCTGGGGCAAGGTTACATTTATGATTACACCCTCCCCCCCAATACTCCCCCACCCACAATCATCTTTCGTATGGGATTCCCACACTTGTGTATTGTCTATAAATGCACTCTAAAAACAGTTGGGTCAAAAATAACCCAAATTGTGTCAACAGCTTTTTGTGTTATTTTTTAACCCAAAAAATTTACGAATAACCCACACAACAAAAATCAGGGTTGTTTTATATAAACATACCCTAAATGGGATATTTGTTTGACCCAGCTTTTTTGGGGTCAAATAAATAACCCCAAAAATTTGGTCCGTTCCTTTTTTGATTGGGCTGTTTTTGACACAGTTGTTTTAAGACTCTTAAAAACATTTAGGTTGAAAATACTGTATCCCAAATTGGGTCAAGAAAGGGACTTACCCAACTTTTTGGGTTATTGCTGTAACCAAAAAAAAAAAACACACAACAAAACCTTTTTGGCATAAATCCAAACATCACGATACAATATTATCACGATATGAAAGTCACGATACGATAATTATCACGATATTATGGGGAGGTTGACGAGTTCACAATATTTTAAAAAATTAGCTCATACTAAAAAAAACACACACACACAATGTTGTGCTTTTGTACATTACCGCAATGAAAAATATTATGTAAATATTATATATAAAAAAATATATAGATATAATATTTATATATCGAGGCACTTGGTTGCTAATGCAAGCACACATTGAGTTTCTACACATATTAACTCTGTTCACAAGCATATTACGTTCCCCTTCATCTGACCATGAGCGCGGATTTTAAACATAGAGGGCCAAAACATGACTTGTGAAAATTCAACTGCATTAAAAACTAGCTTCCAGAGGGTGCTAGAACTGCACAAATGAAATGAAATCAACCCAACTTTTTTAACAGATGTTCTGCTTTTAATATCGTGACATGACGATGACAATATATTGTGGCAGTTTTGATATCGCAATAGCACATTCTTAATTTACCCCAAAAATTAATGAATAACTCACAAAGAATTTTTTTTTTTCTACAAACCACCCCAAATGGATTATTCGTTTAACCCAACTTTTTGGGTTAAATAAGTAAATAAGTAACCCAGAAGAATGTTTAAACACTATCAAAACAGTTGGGTTAAAAAAAAATGCCCAAATTGGGTCTAAAAGGGAACAACCCAACTTCTAGGGTTGCTCGTTTATCCCCAAATTGAATGAACAATCCACAAAACATAGCTGGTCGTTTTGTACAATCGGTTCATTTGAATTAAATATATAACCCAAAAAGTTGTGTCGGTAACCCAACTTTTTGACCCTTTGTGGTTTTTTTTGTTTGTTTGTCTTACCCAACCGTCTTTACACGCTAAAAACAGTTGGATCAAACAACCCATAAATGTTGGGTTAAATTGGTCCAAGTAGTGGATCTGTCCCTTTTTGACCCAGATTGTGGTTATTTTTTACCCAGCAGTTTTTAGAATGTGTTCATGTCTGGCTTCACCACTGTGTGCATTTTAGCTGCCTATGAATATTCTGCAACAGGAAAAAAACATATTAAAACAAATCCCTCCCCTGCTCTCTAATGGTGCTGAGAGCGAGAAACAAAACTTTTATTTTCCGATTGACATGGCAGAAGTGTGCTTGTCATGTGCACACACACACCAATAGATACACACGGACACACACATAATGCTCATGCAATGTCCATCAGTGCTCACTGGCAGAGTCACATGACATTCTCTTAGCATGTAATGGACAAAAGATGCACTTTGTGAGGGGTGCGCTTGTTTCGTCCCACCAGACGTCCATACATGAATCTGTCCGGGCATGTTTACTACCCCCACTCTGAAATAGAGTGTTAAGTGGGCCAAATCTGCTGCCATTCCCCACTCCCTCAGGTCATTTAACTTTTAATAACAGAATGGAATTGATGTTTTTTCCTCTTTACTTTTCTCTCGCTCCGACTGCCTCGACACCGACATGAGGCGCCGCGTCCCTCAGTATATGCTACCACGAGAACCTCAAAATGGAAGAAATGTGTTTTTTGCCACCGCCTCTTCCAGGATCTCTTTTAAATAATGGAGTGGTCTGTAGCGCTAAACTAAATAGTACATCACCTCTGAAAGGCCTTTCTCAGGAGAGGGACACCCTGGTCTGACAATTAGACAAACCTCTGCTTCCCCTTTAGCGCCTAAAGGTTCACACTATTGACTCTACCGTGATGCAGATGGCCCCGGGACATGCCTTGTGTGTGTGTGTGAGCAATACACTCATATACACCCCAAGGGATTTTCTTAAAGAAGCGCTGCCGCTTAACGTTGGGCAATTTGAGCTGTCAAAATGCTAACTTGAAGGGTCATTTTGTGGTGGCCTCTGCTCAAAAAAACCATGCTTGAAGTTCTTCTTGTATAAAGGTAAGATATAAACCGCTTCGTAGCATCCATGTGGCTTACACAATTTACATTGGCATATTTTTAAACTCTGAAGATTTACCGGTGCATTGCAACACCGTAATGAGCCTCCCCACAATGACATTTAAAGAAAGCCAAAAAATAAATTATTAATACATTAATATGCACTTTTATTAGTTTTCATAGAAAAGGCATCACAGTAAAGACATTTTTGACATTTATAGTGATTTTGAAAAAGAAGGGTATGTCTGTACCGTTATTGATCAAATTATATGTCCAATAAATAAAATTCCTCATCTTCCTACCCAAATTTGACCAATCGGAACAAAATGACAAATTTTTGCAGTTTTATTGAAGCATACACTCTAAAATAAAATGTCAAAAATAACCCAAATTGGGTCAAAAATGGACTGACCCAACCTTTTGAGCTATTAAACAAATTTGATAAGTAACCCAATTTGTTGGGTTGCTTTGTGGGTTATTTTTTATTTGACCTATCTTTTTGGGTAAATTGAATAGCCCAATTAAACTGGGTCAAAAATTAACCAACCCAACATTGTGGGTTAAATAACTTAAAATGTTGGGTTGGTTCATTTTTTAATAAACTAAAATTAAATTAATAATCCCCAAAGCAACCCAATTTTGGGTTAATTTGACCCAACTTTTTTGGTTAATTGAATAACCAAAAAGTTGAGTTGGTCCCTTTTTGACCCAATTCATGTTATTTTTTTACCCAACTGTTTACAAAACTTTTTTTAATTGGCAACACATTTTCACACTCTTTAATAGTTTGAAACAACAAATTGTTCAGCGTCAGAATATTCATTTGCAGTATTTGCTTTTGAATATTTCAAGTCATCTCTACCATTTACAATTTTCTTTTTTTTTATTCAAAATGGCAACCCACCCCCCTTCGGGCCGTCCTTAGCAGTGATGAGGGCAGCCCAGGAGAGACACTCTGAGACGAGTCCTAATGTACTCCTGCTTGATAACCTCAACCCAAACCCCCCCCCCCCCCACCGCATCTTTCCCACCTCCTATGTTTGAGTCTGAAGGGATTTTTGTGATGCATCGGATGTGTCAGAAATAATTAGGTTTTGTTAGATTTATCATGATGGCACAAACCCCTCTCCCTGACTCAGGCCTCAGATCATGTTCTGCCTTGTTTGTGCGTGACAGCATTATTATTCTTGTTAGGCGACCAACACTCGGCTGTTTGTCGCGCTCGTCCAGCCCTCGCCGCCGCCGCCGCCGCCGCCGCCGCTTATCGAGCCGAGATGTTCGTCCATTTGGAGTTAAAAACATGTATCATGGTGTCCGAGCCAACTGCCAGGGCTGAAGTTGATTAATGGCAGAACCTCGCCGTGTTTTTTTTTTTTTCCTCTTGAGGAGCGACATGCGCAGCCGCTGCATATTAACGAGCGGCTGCGCTTTCTATTAACTAGATAAAAAAGCCTCTCCTCTGCCTTTGCTCCGGGGGGCTTAGGGATGAGAAATTCTCCATTATTTATCATGTGGCCCGTGTTTTTTTCTCCCTCCCTCTCCTTTCCACTCCACCCTCCCTTTTCATGTATTTCAACCTGGTGTCATCAGTAAACTTTTAAATGCCAACCATGTCTGAGGCATCGCAGCCCATCGGCCGCGTTGTTCGTGTTCTTCCTTACAGTTGACGCGGGGCATCATGTCAAATTAGCGTCTGGCGAAAAACAACACGCTTGCATGCTGGATAATGCATGTCACGGCCTTCCCGTGTTTACCAGAAAGAACAAAAAAGTGACGACAAATGTGGTTGTGTCACAGGCCGCACGTGCACGTCAAGGAGGAGCCTCCCAACATGGACGACGATGACTGTCCCATGTCCCTGGTGACGACGGCCAATCACAGTCCAGAGCTGGATGACGACCGCGAGCTGGAGGAAGGGAACTTATCGGAAGACCTCGAGTGATTTTCCTTTTCTATCTCTTAGTTTTTTTTTTGTTTTTTCCTCCAAGGCCAGACTTGGAAAAGAACCACGCCACAAAGTCCGTGCAGACTGCCGCCCACCTCCCTCTCTCTGTCTCTCTCTCTCTCTATCTTTGTCTCTTTCTCTCTCTCTCTCACCACTGGGACTATTTATTGAGCATGCATCCGGAAGCTCCAAAGGAACTCTCTGCTGCAGCCCTTTGGGATCGCTAACACTAACATGTCAGGCATGAGATGCCTGTAAAAAGAAAAAAAGAAAAAACTATGGCATGGCCACTACAGTACAAGGATGATGGACTCATGGATTGATGGATAGATATAAGGAGGGAGGACACAAATGAGCAAAATTCCGTCATATTCTGCCAAATAGAAGAAAAAAAATGGACCATTTTGTTTGTGAATAAGCCGAGCCACAGTAGTTGTTGATGTCTAGAGATGATTGCTGGTTCAAATCAAGTCTGTTGTGCCACCGCTTGTATGTCGCTGTGATATATTTTCTCTCTTTTTTTTTTAATTCAATCCATTTCACCAACTGTAAATGTCATTCCCTCCATCACAACAAAAGCTGCGGTACCGACAGTTGTTGCAGTCGGAAAAAGGGATACAAATTGAAAAGCCAAGCGCCATGACAACGAAACATCTTTCCTTTACTTCCACCTTCTAAAAGCTTTGTCTACCTGCAAGCAGTCACAGGCAACAGCTAGAAACCAAAGCCCACGCTAGCTTATTGACAGACGACGCCAAACTCAGCTACTCTGACCAAGAAGAAGCTTTCGTTCTGCAAAAACTACCTTCGACTAACCTCTGGGATTGTTTCCTTTCAAGGCCTCCTCAAAGACGCTCTATGGAGATCTTCTAGCATCGCAGGTTAAAAACCAATTCCAGAGAGGAGCTAAATATCAAAGTGGATCATAACCAAAACAAGAAACAGTTGTGGAGAAGTGCAGAATCATTTTGGGCCCTATTTTCTTGAATGGCGTCAATCCATCATGGTGGACGGCGCAACTGTGTTGGTCATTTTGTGGACCAGCACAGCCTGGCGGATCTACAGGTTAAATGTCTGCTGCTAAATGTCGTTGGATCAAATTCAGCAAAATCACCAGTGGTTTACCTTGCGCCGTTATTTAGACGTGGTCTAAGCAGGCTAAATTCACATCGACTTTCTGCCAGCAAATTGACACTCCCTCACTATGAAAATCTGGATCCGCCGATGTTAGCGCCCCGCCGCAGATGCCTGTCTACGAAAATAGAGCCCATTGTGTTGAACATCACGGTCTTTCTTTTTTAATTGTTGTTTTTCATTTAATCAAGCTGGTGAATATGTAATGTTCTAAATGGCACTGTCACGTCACGACTGAAACCACGACGAACCAAACATGACAAAAATATCTAGCAAAGCCAAATAGTATTCCAGTGGAAATGGAGGTGGCTTGGTTACCACGTGAAGAGCAAATACTACTACTTCTACTTATCGTATTAATAATAATAATAATAATAATAATAATAGCCATGTCAGAAAGGGGAAAGAGAACCTTCTTTAGGTTATGTTTGCTATTGATCTCTTTTCTATCTACTGAATTTGCAGCTGGATGGATGGACGTGCTTACATTTCGTCCTGTTGAAAAGTGTTGTTGCTTTAATAGAAACGCTCATTTGTGTTGTCAGGAAACCAAAGTTACACAAAATTCTGCCTCCGTGTGTTAAAAAAAATCTCATGAGAATATTAGTAGGACTTTGTACAAAATCAAACACTGATTGTGAGGAAAATAACAGTCCACCCAAAATGCTTTCGGTTGTCTCTCACGGCGTTTCGGCCATTTTGTAGAAAATGAGCTTGCTGAGAAAATCCTCCAGTCTGAACATAACGAGTACAATTTTCTTCTAGAATTCTCATGCGATGATAGCACGTAAACATCAAACCGGAGTTTGCGATCTGCTAGCATTTCGATAAAAAAAAAAAAAAATGCTGTCAAAGAACCGGCACCGGCAACGTGTCGGCCTGCCACGACCAAAGCGGATTCAAGCTGCAAGCAAGTAACCAACAGGTAGCAGCAGGTCCACATGGCGAGAGGCCTACTAACTTGAGTCAACAGGAGTGACTTTGCTCATAATCTTACCGCACCAAATAAAAAGGATGTTATGTCTTTAAGAACCAACAAAAAAGGTTCTCCCACTTGTTCCCAAAAACAACAAAAAAAGGCTTTGGGAAAAAAAGAAAAGAAAAAGCTTCTACCTCTGCTCATTCCGAAGGACGACGACAGATCACACAAGAGCTGTTACACTTTCCCCACGTTTACATTCCCCCCAGTGCGTCAAGATACGGAAGATTTGCATTGTAATAGGTTGTCCTCAAACATTTGTAGAGTGCTGATGTATAGATTACCTGTAAGGGAATATTGTGTTTTAAACATGCATGTCAAACAAAAAAAAAAGAAGAAGAATGATTTGGTGGACAGAACAAGAGCTAACAATGTCGGAGAGGATGGCCTAGCTATACATATAAGGATGCATAGGAATGCATTACCTCAGAGTTTGGGGAGGGTCAGCCACAGAATGCATATTACTTGTAGATTTGCATGGGTTTTGTATAAATTCAGTGAAAAAAAGAAAAAAAAAGTCTAAAATAGTTGCTTGCACATAATACCAGAAAGACCTCCAGAAGAAGTTGCTCCTCCACTAGATTTTAGGATTGTCTGGATTTTCTGGGGTTCATTTTGTCTGTATTTTGATAACTGTGCATACTTATGTAAAGAAAAGAAAAAAATCGGTGGACCCATACATTGACCTGACTTTTTTCTAAAGAGGACAAATCCAATCTGTGTCTCTTTTACCGTAATTTTTACCGATTCACTCTCATCGCTGGCTCCGAGTAGCAAACCTGCGTTTTTCTGCATCTGCTTTGCATAGCTGTAAGGCTTTAAACCTAATGTGTGTATTTATTGCTCGTACCTCTGTGCATACTTTATGAAGCATTATGTCCGGCAGTTGAGTCATGTATCCTTTCTACTGCTATCCTTCTCTAATAATTGGGACTATGACCCACCTATGTATAAGGTAAATTGGGACAGTAGCGAACATATGTTTGTCATTGGTGAGAAAAAAAAAATGAAAATTTTTTTTTTTCCTTTCTTGACGAGATTCAGCTACTTTTTTGATACTTTTCATGACTGTGTACTGTGTCCATATAAAAAGGTTCTCTGACGTTAGAAGGTCATGGTGGAGAATTGTAACGTCATTATTTTCTGTATTTCATGGCATTTCACTGCTGAATAAAATAAAGGACCAAAAGTTGGAATTTAAAAAGCAACCTTGACTACCTCCAGCATCACAGACTGATTCATTTATTGACTTTCTTCTTCCTGCCTCCTCTTGTACATGTTTATCTTTTATTCTGCAAAGGCAAGGAAAATATATACATGTTGACGTTCCAGGGGCGGATACTTCAGAGACTTACGGGCCGGGGGGCATTTAAAGATTAATGGACATGTTACAAGTCTTTGTTCCGTCTTGTTGCACCTCGAGTCTTGTTTCAAGGATTGAGACAAACTACTTAATTACTAACAGAATTAGGGCAATGCTGCAAAGAAAGCATAGTTAAGTGACTAGAAATGTTGGTCATGCCAATGCATAAAGTTAAATAATGAGGGGGAAAACGTTGTTTTTTGTGTTTTCAAGAAAAACATGGTAAAATATCATCAAATATAATTGACATATTATGATAACAAATTATAAAAGAAGTCATAATCTAATGCAAAAAAAGGAGATTGCATAAGAATTTATTCAGGAGAAAAAAGTTCAAAATTACGTCACAATCACAATTTTTTTTTTAAATCTCAATCCAAGTCATAATTTGACATGATGTCATAATGTTGGAGGAGGAAGTTGTATTTTGTCAAGAAAATAAAAATAAATCTTATTAAATGAAAATGATAATATTGATTAAGAATAAAATGTCTTAACATTTTTCTAATTATTTGCATGGTTAATTGGTCATTTTTACAAGAATTAGACAAGTTATTACAATAATGGCGTCGATAACATTTCTCTAAAAAACAAACTAAAAAACTTTATAACAGTAGTACAGCATTCTCCGCTATATCGCTGTTCATTAGCACCCCTACTAAAGCACATTTTTTAATCAATGTTGTAAATTGAACATTTAAAAGAGTGTGTTTTAATACTTGTGTATGTTTTGTTATTGTTGTTGTTCTCAGCTTAAATCTGTTTAAAGTGGCAGGAATGACTCCAAATGAATTCCAGTAATAGTCATTGCTCCGACAACAGAAAAAACATACTATATGCCTGTGAGTATGATTGTTTGTATGTGTTGAATAAAATTAGCAGTACTGTAGCATAACATGTATGCTAATTTCAATTCATGCTGGTTATTTCACAAATCTATTAGCATTAAGCTAGCAGACTTTTGTAAGCCAGAATTAATGTAATGAGTTTGGGTGAACGTTTTTATGTTTACATTTAAAATGATTATTTCCCTTTTGTTTTATGTCAGTTTTATGATAAACTGCAAGTATGAATGACCATTAAATAACATGAAGTAAGCATGCAATGAAAACAGGTGCTAACTAATGCTTTAGAAAAAAGTGTGTTTGAATACATTTGTGTATCTTAATACGTTTAAATGTGTTAAGAGCGAATCATTTCAAGAAAAACATTGTGGAATTTCCTTCCATTTTCTTGTCACTTCAAATCAAATTGGCTGTCAGGATTGATGGCTGTTGAGAGGTCAAAGGCGCTAACAGGCTAACTGAAGCGGGCCCGCCGCACCTTGTCGGTCACGGAGCCCTCATTGCGATTCAAACGGGAACCCACCATGACCAATAGGGTCGCCCATTAGCAGACGTTCCAAAGGGTGCTCAGGAACATCGTAAACCCACCACTACCACCATTCCTCGCCAATGCGATGTCCCGAGAGAAGTCGGAAAACAACACTTTTTTTCCTTCCCTTCCTTTCTACCCGTTATCTCCTCAACAACGGCGTTCCGGAGCATTAGCGGCGCCTCCTGTCTCCTCGTGCTATTTATGCAGCGGCAAGTGTTTGTGAATTCAAGTGAGGGATGGCATACGGAGCGCAACAAGGGCCGCCGCCTGTGTACGACACAACATCAGAGGCATGAAAGCGCGCGAGCGGCTCCTGGCCCGCCTCTCAGAGAGCATGAAATAATAATGGCTTGTGGTTAGAGAGGTATCTGTGAGTCACACTGGCTGCTTTTCATAAAGTGGAGTTATTTACAGTGCGATGAATAAAAGAAAGGCTAGTTGGTGAGGAAGGCAGGCCTTTTCCACATGAACGACACGGGTGGAAAAAGGAGCTTGTAATGTACTGTGGCAGTCGAGTACCCTGTGAGATGCTGCACAGAATAAAGACAAGGGAGGCTATTTATTTTCTGTTTGTGACTATTCACCATCTGTATCATTACAAATACTAAAACAATTAGGAGTGTCAAAATGAGTGCGTTCATTTAACATTACTTTAACGCCACTCATTTTTTTTAATGCTCGATTAATGACCACCCCTAACTTGGAAAGCCTGTACTGGGGGAATTCCAGTCTCAACGCAGCAGACACGCCCACGTCAAAATTTAGCAATTTAATAATAATGCATACTGTATATTTGTGGAGACTGGGGTCAAGTTGCAGTTTACAATTTTAAAAAAATGTGCAGAATTTACATCATGTTAAAGATGAAAAGACAAATGCACTGAGCTGTCGCCAATGTCTTACAAATGCAAATATGCTATCTAGTGGCAGAAAAATGACCTCAACACAAATCAATATCACACTTTTTTTTTTACAGTACAGTACATATTTTGAATTTTACCTCAATTTTATGAATTATGAAATTCCTTTTATACAGTGCTTCTCAAAAGTTTGTGAACCTCTTGAGAAATTTTGATTTTCCAATTGTTTCAACCTGATTTTGTTGTTCAATCTGAACCATTACATTTTATATGAAATAACAGGTGTAGGTTTAACATTTGCATTTCAATGCATTGTTCTTTCTTTTCTTTTTTTTAATCAATTGTGTAGTCAAAATTAAATTAAAAAGAGTTTTTGGTCAATTCATGTAGGTGCAAAAGTAAGTGAACCCTGAGCTGTATTGCTTAAAACAAGCAGTCAAGTAGGATCAGGTAGGACAAGTTGGTAGCTAAACTAACCACTGAAATTGACCAATAAAATGAGAGGTTTAGCAAAGAAATTGTGCATCGCTGACTGAAACAGAGACAAAACCACATCACTTAAGTCTTACCCAGGTGAACCCAAACAGGTCAGTCATGCTGAGAGGAAGAGAAATCTCAGGGGACCTCAGGAAGTGGGTAGTGACGGCACAGCTGTCTGGGGAAAGCTATAAAGTCATCTATAAAAAATAAAAAAAAATTGAGCTTCATACCACTGCATACCAGCAAAAGAACCTTCATCCGATAGTGAAGCATGAGGGTAAGAATGTTAAATTCTGGGCTGGCTTTTCATCCTCAGGACCTGGACAACTACACATAATCCAGGGAATCATGATTTCAGAGAAGTATTGTGAAATCCTGGATCCTAACCTGAAGCCGTGCTTTGTGAAGTTACAGCCTGGTAGAAAATGGATTATGCAACATGACAATAATCCAAAGCATTCCAGCAATACAACCAAGGAATGACTGAAGAACAACGAGATTTTTGTTCTGGATGTGCCCAGTTAAAATCCTGACTTCAATTCTTTCAAAATACTGTGGCGGGACCTGAAGCGGACAGTTTATGCTAGACGCCCATCCAACCTCTCTCAACTGGCTGCATGATGAAGTTGGATGAAGTTCTCATTGCAAAAGGAGGAGCAATGTCCGATTGAGAGGTTCACATATTTTTTGCACCCATGAAATCTGAGTTTTTCTTAAATTAACAACTTTTGTTCAAGACTGAATGACTGACAATATTATCGTTGTTTTTGTTCAAGTCCATTATTTTCAATGTCAGCATTGTAGCTTGGGGTATGACTAAACATTTAATGAGCTTATTTTAATATTTTATACAAAAAATCTGATCATGCCTGCAGGGTTCACAAACTTTTGAGCAACACTATCTATCTATCTATCTAAATATATACAGTATATATTAGTTTAACATTTGTTTCCACTTTTATGTTAACAAGAGTATGAAACTTAGAAAAAAATATTTTATTGTACATTTAGAACACATATAAAATTTTGCGATTAATCGTGAGTTGACTATTAAAGTCATGCGATTAATCACGATTAAAAATATTAATCACCTGACACCCCTAAAAACAATACAATTAATAAATCAACTGTTATACTGCAGGAATTAAATACAGGATGTAAAATGTCCACACCAAAGTTGAGGCAAGACCAGAAGAAAACTGGTCAGGTACGACTGCAACGTTGCAGTACCAGCAGATATTTTATTTAAGAGCAAACTCTTTAACAGTTCCAAATACTCATTGTTATAATAAAATCTTCAGCCTTCAGCTACAAAGCAAAATTACTGTATGTCAGGAAAGGCCTACTAGAACATTTGAGCTTTATTTAGGATTAATCAGGGGCACTTTTAACAGTGGCAGGTGTGTGCTGAATCTCATTTTAAATTGATTTAAATGTGACTGATGAATTATATAAATAATTATGCTTATTTTTCAATAAATTATTATTTTATTATTAATTAAAGAAATGAGACTTGTTGGCAGGTATCATTTTATTTCCTTCTTCATTCTATAGCAAATATATAATTAAAAAGAGTCACCAAGCTGCTACTTGAGCTTTTTTTTTTTTTTTTTTCACAAAGTGTTTTCCACTCCTAAATGAGGCAGCGCATCCTCATTGCATCCATTTCATCTCTACTGAAGACCAATTGTGTCAACGCGCGAGTTGTCCCTCGGCAGGACACCTCTCATCTCGCACTTTATTGACTAAGGAGTGCAGACTTCTTCTTTTTTTCCTCTCTTCCCCAATTCTGACCCAACGATGCGTGGCAGCTCCTCGGCCCCGCGGGCTGCCAAATTGCCCGCTAAATAGTCCAACGGCAATGGCAACGCTAATTGAGATCATCATTATTATAATTGCGGTGCCTGAGACGCTCGTCTTAAATAATTTTCATTGCTCTCAAGTTGATTTTGGACACAGTGCAAAAAAATAATTGCATAGCTCCCAGGCACTGCCGCCCGGATTTGATGGGGGAAGGAGACTTTTGTAGTAGTTGACCCCCAACAATGACCCCCCCCCCCCCCCTTCCCTCTCTCTAAAACGCACTTTTGACGCACTTCTTGTCAAAGTGCATTTAAAGTCTAGTTGAGATTGAAACATTTCTACGGAGGTAGCAGCTCAGGTAGGATGCCAGAATGCCCTCAAACTTGTAGACTTGTTTTTGGCTCTCAGAATCACAAAGAAAGATCAGCGTGTTGCTAACGATGGTTGCTTGGTTCTAAAGGCATATAGAGTTGGTCATCATCAGCATAACGGTGAAAACTCATGTTATATTTAGGTATGATATCACCAAGGAGACGCAGCAGTGGGTCGAGTACTGATCCCTGTGGAACTCCACAAGTGACATTATGTAACCAGGGCTAAAAACACTTTTTGCCCCGATAGTCTTTTTCCCCCACATTCCCGCCAGTACCTGAATATGGAGAACCAAAACTGCCAAAATTCAAAACAAATGACTAAAACTAAATTTTATCTAAAAAAACATATAAATGGAAATAAATAAATAAAATAGTCATAAATAAATAAAAGTAAAAATAAATACAAGAATAATAAATGACATTCAAAACATAAATATAAAAATAAATGTCGAAATAAATAAATATATAAATATAATTAAATATCAATCAATAAATAAAAACGCTCTACTCTCACATTTATTTATCTCATGCTGCAGACGCTCTGCCAGGATGAAACGTTATTAACTCTTTGACTGCCATGGACGTTAAAAGACGTCAAGTAAAAACCTACGGAGGGCCGCCAATGACGTTAAAAGACGTCATCCAATTTTTTTTTTGAAACTGGTGGAGGAAAGCCTTGGCCAGCTGTGGTGAAAGTTTCAAGCAGATCTAGTTAGCCTAATGACTATTTTTGGCCCCTAGATGGCAGCAATGACTCTCTTTTGACAAGATTGGGTAGGCGTCAGTAGAAGACGTGAGGCGGAGCTAGAGGGGACAATGGCTGGGAAGGGAAGAGAACATGGCGACCGGTTGCAAGCAGCTCACGTTCGAGCAGTTTTTTTCAAAGACGAAAAGCATCGACCAACGCTAAAGAGCACATTGATGACGACGATGATCATCATCGATGATGATGATGGTGACTCCGAGGTTGACGGCGAAGTTGGATGCGTTGGCGCGGCGGCTATGACGACGTCATAAAGGTTCACCGGCTAGCGATGCTAACACCGGAAAACGCGGAGCACAACCGAGCACTTCTGCACAGGCGGACGTTCAATCGGACGACGAAGAGTACCCGGAGTCCAATGCATATTCATCGGAGGAGTAGGTCTGCTACTTGCTATTTATTCCCTGGAAAAAAAGGCCGTCAAGAAAGTGTAACGTCTGCACGCGAAACGGACAATCGAAAGTGAAAGTAATCTGTTGTGCAAATCCTGCTCCCTCTCCTTGCACGCAGGGGAGTGTTACAAAAAGAAAAACTGTCTTTGAAACATCCACATAATTGTAAATAGTACCACAGTTGCACACATTTGTAAATAGTTTGTGAATTTTTTTTGTCAAATTGTTACACTGTTGAATGGAAATAAACGTATTTTGCAATCTAAAAACACTTTTTCATTGTTGGTGATAGTGTTTTACAGAAGTAAAGCACTGTTTAGGTGTTTGTGGCATCATTCATGGACAAAAAGAAGTGTACAATTCACTAGAGTGCATGAAATAATATCGTTTCACAAAAAGCTCTTTTTCTCCGCTTTTTGTTTCAAAACAGAGAATTTCGGTGAAACTAACCATTTTCTATTGTTGATTACTGAAGAACGGAATAAGGTAGAAACAAACTTTTCTTTAATTTATTTTTTTCTGATGAAAGATGAGAGTTCAATCTTTCATTTGGTAGTATGTGTGTTTCCATATTCCAAACACAACATTTTCTGTGGACCTTGAAAGATCAGTCAAAATGCTTAAATCGGCTGGCACTGGCGACATCCCGTTTCTGAAAACGTCTGGCAGTCAAAGAGTTAAAATGAGGGGGCGGTCCTAAGTGTGTCTTTGGTTCGACTCTGCCGTTGCAAACTCCCTTTCATTGGTCGAGCGAGCGGCTCTGTGAACAAAGAAGTCTCGCCGGCTTGCAGTGGAGAGCTCCAGCAATGGACGCCAGCTATCTTGTTGACTTGTTGTCGAGCAACTCAAGTCGCAAGTTGTGGTGATTTAAAAATATATATATATACAGTATATATATATTGGCTTATTTTCTTTTGTTGTCCACTTGAATCAAACATTTGGATTTTGTCTTTATTTATTACCTCTGCACTCGAGTAGCAAAATCTATAATCAATGCACTCGCCACAAAAATGGTGGAGATAATCCTTCACAAAATGCGAGTGGGAGTCGACCAACTACAACTGCTACTTCCAACATGTCTAAATTAAACGACCATATTGGACTAATGGCCATTTAGTACTAGTCATTTTTGTTCAACTAGACTACAGCTGCTATTAATCAGCAGGTATTTGGCTGTCAACCTGCTAGTTTGCTAGTAGCCTATAGTACACGAGCACAATATTTTCTTTCCACAAAAAAACGGAGCCGGAATGAGAAGGCAAAAAAGTCCAACTATTGTCTGTAATCCACGTCATCACCAATTCACAATTGAATTTCTTAATGGAATGATTTCAATTACTGCTTCCAGCATCGGAGCCAGCTCCTGCAATTAAATTAGCCTTTTGTCTCAAATCTCAATATGTTTATTTAAGGGAGTCAAGTGTTGCCAAAGTTCTGAAAAGATAAATTAGTTTCCATTTTTTCCCCTTAAGTTGATCCTGGCGGCGGTTGCCGATGAGGAAAAGATGAATGTAACATTAGCCAGGAGTGGTGGGTTAAATCACTTACTGAAGATTTTTAATGACGTTTCAGTGTTCCTCGTATAATTACTCTTCATCCGAGATGGGCCGTAATGCTGTTGGACAGTCGCGGTTCAGGCTCGCTAGCTCGCTTCATTAGCGTGTCATTCCTATTTCACATCAGAGCCTTTAATTGTAATGCTGAATATGCACAGCTCCCCGCACGAGCCTAATCAAAGTGGATCCACTTGTATTATTAATATCAGAAATCAGCCCGCTTGCTATTTTTTTGTAATAAATAAAAGAATACAGACGCATAAATCAGCTGTCATTTATTAGCGGCGCTGTGGCATATCCGCCAGACATGCAAGGAGAAGGCAGCCCACCTCCTCGTCTTCCTCCCCTCATCACTCATCAACATTTAAAAAGTAGCAAAGACAGAGAGGAGCGAAAAAGAAGAAAAAGACGCCGCATTAAATATACATGCTAATTCTGCCGTGGAGAAATCCGATTACAAAGCAGGTGCGAAGTGCCAAACAGGGAGAGAAAAGGGGAAATAAAACACAAATATCTGTGACAGAAAACAGAAAATACCGCCTGGAATGAGACTTTGGTGTCAATTCATGTTGTGATCTTGCATTGAATCAGATTGAAAACAATTTCATCCAATGTATTGCTGCAGGTGTACCTAATGAAGTGTCCACTGTCGCATCTCATGTGCAACGACGAGCAAAGTTGGTGTGTGACAGCTGCAGGTGGAGGAAGAGCCACATGAATGATTAATTAGACAATAATGGGCAGACAGACATTAATTAGGCATTAATGAGAGGCCTCACCTTCCGCGCTCACTTTTTAAGTGCGTCTCAACCCTCTCCGCAGGCCTCCCCGTTCCTACGCCACCTCCCTGCCCGCGCCCAATAAATAATTGCTTCAAAACACTTGACAAACATGGCGGACTTTGCTGTTTTGTGCGTCTATGTTAGTATGTCTATGTTAGCGTGCTAAGAGAAGAGGAAATGATTTTGATCGTGTTTACACACAGGTCAGCTTCATTACCTACCTCCAACATGTGCCCCTCACATCCTGAACATACAGATATAACCCCAGTTTGATCGTACCAGGAACACACACTCACACTTCCCCAATCTCCATCCTCTCCATTCTCACAACCTCTTTGATCTGTCATTTGCATTTCTGCGCCTGCAGGCTGGAAATTATGTGGATGAGATTTTTCTTTTCTTTCTTCTTCATTTTTTTTTTTTTTACTCTCCTTCTCGTCTTCTCCTCCATCACTCCTTTCCTGCATCTTTTTACACCTGATACCTGTGAATCCATTCTCGTTATCTTCTTTCAATATCAGCCCCACAAGCGAACAGATATGGTCTGTGTCGGCAGTGGGCAGGGTTTGGCTCTGACACTAAATCAAATAAATAAATAAACAGAGAAAAAAATTATCAAAAAATAATGTCAGAAGGGGAAAGACATGCGCGGCCAGTACTAAAGAATACGAACAAATGCTATATATATATATATATATATATATATATATATATATATATATATATATATATATATAGAGATTTTTTTTTTTTTTTTAATCGTAACTAATTGCACAACTTCAATTGTTAACTCACGATTAATCGCAATATAAGTTTTCATACTCAACATAAAAGTGGAAAAAAAATTATTATTGAAATATGACATCTCTTGGTCATTGGTTACAGTAATTTCATAATAATTCATAAAATTAAGTTAAAATTAAAATGATGTACTGTACTGTAAAAACAAATGTGATATTGATCTGTGTTGAGGTCATTTTTCTGCCACTAGATGGCATAATTGCATTTGTATGACGTTGGTGACAGCTTAGAGCATTTTTCTTTTCATATTAAGAGCTATCTAATCTTTAAGATGAAGAAATCGTATAATACAACTTGATCCCAGTCTCCACAAATATATGCATTATTATTACATTTATTACTGCTAAATTTTGACGATTTCCCCCCCGTTACAGGCTTTGCAAGTAAGGGGCAGTCATTAATTGTGCCGTGCATGAAAGAAAATTAGTGGCATTATTATATGTTAGGCATATATACATCAGGGGTATATTCAGAAAATTTATTTTTATTTAACCAAATCGAGAAATGTATGTATGTATGTTGTAGGTAAATTTTGTATGATTCAATTATTATTGTATTTTGTTTTGATTTTGTTTTTATACATAACTTTTCCAATGGAGTACAAGAAACATGGAAACAACACTGCCATCTACCTTGGAAATTTCAGCTTTTTTTTTATGTATTTAAGAATATGTTTCGCAAAAGAGGAATATTTGCAGGCACTGCTTTGCCAACGGCCTTTGCTTTCTTTTTTTTCCCCTTTTTTTTTTTTTTTAAATCTGCCTTATCCTCCCACTAATGTCTGCTAACAAAACGCTTGTTAGCGTTAGCATGGTTGCCTGGGAGCATGGGCTTTGATATGTTGTCACGCCAATATGGCGACGCTTCCTGATTACCTCGCTAACCCGCCGCATATTTATTGATTGCGAGTTAATAAAGCAAGAGATGCTGGAATATGTTGACTTGGTGTCTTTTTGATGTGAAAGCGATGCATTGTCAGGCAACCACGACGCTTACGTTGCAATGCCGGCCTATTATTATTTTTGCTTTTCCCACTTTTCAGCCTTATTGTCGTGGCAGTGGATAAAGAAACTGATGTTAGCAGAAACAAATGGCGGCAATTACTTTCCTGGAGGCTGTCTAGGCAACTTTGTGTTGCCGTGCGTTATGCTGACGTCTCATCGTGTACAACGGCCGCTTTTCTTTACATGTTTGTGCTTTCATGTCACTTGCGAGTCTGTCACACTTGGATCTGACAACTTTCGCTTCCCCCACTCACACATCCTTTATGTATTTATAACAGTAAAGATAGTATTCTATCTATCTATACCATCTTCATCTCACCCTAAAATTAGAGTAAAGATCTCTAAAGATGGCAGGACTGTACCATTGTTGAACCTGGGGCAAGGGAGTAATTAATTCTTTTTGAGAAAATCATAAAGCAGCATATTTGTAAGTCTTCCTGGTTTACACCATAGACTTCCATGTGAATGGACTTATTCGCCACTGGCGGCCATCTTATGTTGCCATTCACTAATACATTGATTTTCTCTGCAGTCTGGTCCATTTCATTGCAAAGAAAAAGACTTTCATGAGGTAACCGAGTGCTACTCATTGGTCTGCATCATTTTGTCAGAGCCATCAACAATCAAATGAAAGTAAAGCTCATCAGTGAAAAAATTGTAACCTCTGTGAGTCACATTGACAATAGTGAGATAATATACTCTGAATGGTCGATGCAAACTGTGAAGTTTGCTCTTGCGGGGCTCTCGTGACTCCATACTGGGATCCTAGTGTAAAATACGCACTGATAACACTGTTTTCAGTAAAAAAAAAAAAGAAAATGACAGAAGTTGTCGGTCAAAGTGGCAACACAAGATGGCTGCCCAAGGGTACTATTGACACTCCATAAATCCGTGGTTTGCACAATATGAGGTGTTTGATACTTGAAAATTATCATGAATATTAGTCTTCATTATTCATGGAGGAATGATGTAAGACAACAGGACTGTACCATTTTTTCCCATGAGGGTGGGAGGAATGGTCTGTCCCAAATCCTTGAGAATGTTTTACTGTAACTCAAATGGTTAAAAAAATATATATTCAAAAACTTTTTATTTTTTAGAGATTTTGTGTGAATGTTTAACTATCAACTCACAATGATAGCGCCCCTTTTTGGTAGAGGCAATAACATCTTCAAAAAAAAAACTGTCATTGGCTATTCATGTATTCAAATGTATTTTGTTTCACTGTGAAGGATGCAGTGAGTCCGCGGGGTTACATTCTATTTGTTTGTCAACAGCTGTGGTGTTTACCAGGTGTTGACTGGACAGACATTGCAGATCCTATTGTTATCGGAGGGTTGCCCCCGCCCTTGGCCTTTTTTGCCAAGCTCCCATAGGTGCTCAGATTCTCAATGTACTTGGTTCGACTCTGCAAAAGCACCTGCAGATTACAATGGCATGGCAGCACATAGAGGCTGAAATTTGATTGGAAAAAAAAAATCCAACGTCCATTGAAATGACGGCCCCTGCTTCTTCTCTCTTCCCCGCTATCTGCAAAAAAGAAACGAAAGCACCCCCCCCCCCTCCAAAAAAAAATATTCTCATGTCAAACTGCATTATGAACATCAAAACATTTCTGTTTACAGCATCCAAGTGGTGTCAATTAAATATGATGAATTATTCAAACATTTATCTTCTCCCGCGACGTGCCTTGGGAATTTTTAATCAAGCTCCGCTATTTGCTTTAAATTAGCACTGTCAAGCGTACGTCTTGTGTAAAATCCCTCGTATCATTAAAGATTTATCAATCGGAAATCTGTTTGGGTTGATTTGGCTGTTAATTAGCTAGGAGGGACAGCGCAGCTAAGCGCGACGCTGCAACAAGTTGCCGCCGGCTTGCTTCCAAGCGGACAATGCTCAAACGGGACGTGGTGTAGATTTGTCTCACATCGATAGTCTATATGATGATCATGTTGATTCGCAGCCATTTTGGTTGGAAAATGTGGCCAGTTCAGATGTTTTATTGTTATTCTACCAATTTTATTTGCGCTGTGTGACTGTCAAAACTGATATTGTTTTGTTGCAAGGAACCATATTTGGTAACTTAAGTGAACATCAGTTATGCAACAAAGAAAAAATAAAAATAATAATAATAATAATAATAACTATTCTATATCAAATATAATTAGCATTGAAAAAATATGTAATGCAAAAAAAATATTAGGCCATTTAATGTAATTAATTTAATAATGGAAGATCAATAATCATGAAAATGTATGACAATCAGTGACAGCCATTTTCAGACCCTCCTTTACCCTACCACAGCGGTGTCCAAACTACAGTCCAAGGACCATTTGCGGCCTGCCATGCATTTTTCAGTGGCCCGTGACTTATGCTAAAAATGGCATTTGACACATGAAAAGAAGTTTGGAGATGGTTAAAGTAAGAAGGGAGGGTGTCGAAAAAATAGGTTTCTCTTTTACAAATAAATTGGTTTATATACTTTAGCATTTTTCTAGATATGCAAAAACACAAATACATTTGTATATTTTTTTATGACTGAACACAATTTTTTTTCATAACATTACGTGGCCCCTGCGTCCTTCTGATTTTCTTTAGGTGGTCCTAAAAAAAAAAGAAAAAGAAAAAGAGTTTGGACACCCCTGCCCTACCACGTGAAAAAAAAGATATTAAAAAAATAATAATAGTAAAAATAAAAAAAATATATATATATATAAATACATTCCTGGGACTAAATGTCTGGTTTCTTAAAATACGTAAAAATACGTCCTGTGAGTTAACTTATTCAATCCCAAAGACATATTTTATTTCATTAATAATAATACAAAAAATACTACTAAAAATAATTCTTACTTATCTGTAATAATTCACAAGTTGTTTAATTACATCAATACAAATTCATAAATATTAACTCTTTCCCTGCCACTGACGTTAAAAGACGTCAAGTAAAAACCTACGGAGGGCTGCCAATGACGTTAAATGACGTCATCCAATTTTTTATTTTTTTTTTGAAACGGGTGCGGGCAAGCCTTCCGGAGCTGTGGTGAAAGTTTCAAGGAGGTCTGTTGTGCCTAATAACTATTTTTGGCCCCTAGAGGGCAGCGATGACTCTCTTTTGACAAGATCGGGTGGGCGTCAGTAGAGGCGGAGCTAGAGCGTCGAGCAGGAGATGAGAATGGAAGACAAAGGAAAAATGGCGACCGGTTGCGAGCAGCTCACGCCCGAGCCGTTTTTTTCAAAGACCAAAAGCATCGACCAACGATAAAGAGCACATTGATGACGACGATGATCATCATCGATGATGATGATGATGGTGACTCCGTGGTTGGAAAGCATTGAGGCGGCAGTAGGAGACGTGGGGGGGAGCTAGATGGAGGAGGAGGAAACGGACAAGGCGCCCGTTTGCAAGCAGCTCTACACTTACAAGACGAAAGGCATCGACCAACGCTAAAAGAGTACATTGATGACGACGATGATCATCATCATGATGATGGTGAATCCGAGGTTGACGGCGAAGTTGCAAGCGTTGACACGGCGGCTATGACGATGTCATAAACGCGGAGCACAACCGAGCACGCTCAGGCGGACGTTCGATCGGACGACGGAGAGTGCCCCGAGTCCAATGCATATTCATCGGAGGAGTGTGTACAGTCTGCTACTTGCTATTTATTCCCCGGGAAAAAAGGCCGTCAAGAAAGTGTAACGTTTGCACGCGAAACGCACAAAGCGAAAGTGAAACTAATCTGTTGTGCGAGTCCTGCTGCGTCTCCTTGCACGCAGGGGAGCATTATAAAAAGAAAAACTGTATTTGAAACATCCACATAATTGTAAGTAGTACCACAGTTGCACACATTTGTAAATAGTTAGCGAAATTGTTTTGTCAAATTGTTACACTGTTGAATGGAAATAAACGTATTTTGCAAACTAAAAACACTTTTTCATTGTTGGTGAAAGCGTTTTACAGAAGTAAAGCACTATTTAGGTGTTTGTGGCATCATTCATGGACAAAAAGAAGTGTACAATTCACTAGAGTGCATGAAATAACATTGTTTCACAAAAAGCTTGTTTTCTCCGCTTTTTGTTTCAAAACAGAGCATTTCGGTGAAACTAACCATTTTCTATTGTTGATTACTGAAGAACGGAATAAGGTAGAAACTTTTCTGATGAAAGATGAGAGTTCAATCTTTCATTTGGTAGTATGTGTGTTTCCATAGTCCAAACACAACATTTTCTGTGGACCTTGAAAGATCAGTCAAAATGCTTAAATCGGCTGGCACTGGGGACAACCCGTTTCTGAAAATGTCTGGCAGTGAAAGAGTTAAAATAGAAAATTAAAAAAGAAAAAGTTAAATATATAACTAGCAACATGTACTAGCAATCAATTTAAAATGACTTATTGTGTAAATGCACATATTTATATATTTCTTATCCAATAAATGCATATCATAAATAAGGTTGATCTGTATTGAACAAAGTAACTCCCACAATGAGTCAGCTGTTGTAATGGAATGGAAATCCATGCCAGCTGGCGACCGCTTGCGCCTCTGAGCTCTCCCAAAAGGTCAGACAAAGGTCAAAGAGCAGTTCTTCCGTCCTCATGCACCCACCCCCCTTTCCCCCTTCTGCCGTTCCCTCTCTCCATTCATTCCACATGTTCCTTCATTTTGTCTCGTTGTCATCACGTCACTCACGAGCAACTTTGCAAGTGATTTACATTCTATTAGCTTGCCTGCGTTTGACTGGGATTGCTTTTATTTAGTGTGGCTTCAAGCTTTTTTGACACCTGAGCCGCCGCGATGACGTGCATATTTTTGTAATGCAAATGTTGGTGAGCATGTCAAGACGGAGAACTCGCGAGTCGACTTTTGCAAGTGTGTCGTTGAAAGCTCGTTTTAGGCCACTCGGGTAAACGTCTCCATCTGTTTGAGACGCTCAACATGATGTCATCGCTCCCGCCGCTGATCCATGAAAACGGCCGATTGTTGGCGAGGGTGTGTGTTTTATATGCTGGGTGGAGTTTTTACAGGCCAAAGTTGGCTTTCGTTTTGGGCATCCAGGTGTGCACGCTTGGAGCCCTCCCAAGAGCCGTGCTTTGTGTTGGGAGCGCCACACCAATTAACGTATTCATGATATTTATATATTTAAATATATTTATTAGGCTTGAAACCCTAAGGAGGGAAGGGGAGTGGAGGGGTGTGTGCGGCTTTACATTTTGCTAATGATATGCAAATGGTTGTAATATTTTGTTCTCTCCCAAGCCCATTCCGAACAAGTTTGCTGTTCCGTTATGAGAACTAATCACACGTTTAGATATGATGAGGTCACATGTCGTAGACAAAAGCAGCTTTTTTGTGCTTACACCATTTTTTTTTTTTTTTAAGAAGTGGCAATGTGTGCAAAAACACTTCTAAAACTGCTTCAACATCACAAGTCTCATATTGCAGTGTAAATATGCTAATCAAGACACACTCTGCTGGCCATCTTTTCAACTGCTCACACTTCTGCAATGCCGATTCGCTCCGACGTTTATCGAGAAACAAACAACAACATTAATTTAATAGTCAACACTTAGCGAGAGGTCCCCTGGAGTTTTGAATTAAGTGTTAGAATTAAATTAGATAGATAGACGCTTCCTCCCCACGAGGCTTAGCGCGCTGCAAAGACGCCACTGTATCAAATTAAGGAATCAGAGGCAGCGAAGGCTCCCACTGTTAAAGATCTAATTATTGCAAACACAATAAACAGCTTGATTGTTTTTAATGTCATCCACTGTGGCGCAACTCCCCCCTGCCTCTTCCCCGAGTTATTGCAAAATGCTATATTGTATTTTTACATGCGAGTGCAATATATATACTCACAATTAATCGCAAATTTTAGACCTGTTCTAAATGTACAATAAAATGTTTTCATACTCTTAACAGTAGTTAAAGATGAAAGTTGAAAACATTTTAAACTAATAGAAATATGGCTGCATCTTTTAGTAATTGATACAGTAATTTTATAATAATTTATACAATTTAGTTAAAATTAAGAAGATGTACTGTACTGGAAAAGATTTGTGTGATATTGATTTGTGTTGAGGTCATTTTTCTGCCACTAGCTCAGTGCATTTTCTTTTCATAGTAAGAGCTATCTAATCTTTGACATGAAGTAGCTTGTGAAATTCTACACATTTTAAAAATTGTAACATACAACTTGATCCATATGCATTATTATTAAATGTATTACTGCTCAATTTTGACGTGGACATGTCTGCTTGGTTGCGACTGGAATTCCCCCAGTACAGGCTTTCCAAGTAAGGCGGTCATTAATCTTGCGTTAAAAAAAATTTGTGGCGTTAAAGGAACTTTAATAACTTAAAATTAAAGCACACATTTTTACACCCCTAAGATATATATATATATACAGTAATAAATTAGAATTGCTCATAATGTTTATTTCATAATCTTCATGTTCCAAAAGTACTTGCTTTCTCCAGTAAAAAAATAAAATAAAAATGCGCATAAGGAGTGATTGAGTGATGATTCAGTCCAAGAAAAATATTTATCTAGCAACAAATTGATTCTTGATAATCACCCTTTGGAGTGTGATTTAAGCCACTCTCTCTTGCATGTCCAACTTTAAGTAATTAATATCATCACTATCGTGCGGGGTCGAGAGCGGGGGTGAAATCCATCATCATCATTTAATGTGCTCCCTCTCCAAATCTCATCCTCTCTCCAGCAACTCTGACATTTTGAGAATTCTTTGATTAACATAATTAGACAACTTTGATGGGAGATTTGCCAAAGCCTCCTTTTCTTGTTTCTGCTCTCGCCATCCGCGCGCTTGCTAATACTGTGAGGATTAGTCGTGACATTTCTGAGGGCGCATTTAACCACAAGATGCACAGCAAATATGATCTGTTATTGTGATCGTATTGTTATTTCCCTCACAAAGTTGGATAAGGTCATTTGATAATTGCAACTTGTAAAGTGATAGAATACTGTACTTACGGCCTTTGAGGGATTTTGGATTGAATAGCGACTAAAATCAATCAACCTTCTGCTCAAAGTGTTTTTGTTTGTTCTCGGCCCTCTCAATTAACCAGACGTTAATGTGCATTATGTATTGAATGAGGCCAAACTGGCAAAGGGTTGAGAGAGATAGCAGCCAGATGCTGATAGACTCTGGCAGCCTGTTATTTCTCCGCCGAGAGCCCCAGCAGTGATTTTATTGATTTTCCCGACTGCGCTGCTCTTATTGTTATCCCGGCGTGCTGAGCGCTGTTCATTGGACATGAGCGCCACCCGAGGCTGTGATCCCTGCCTGGGAATGCTCGGCTCTCACAACAGGTGCCTCTAGTCATGCCGACGTCTTATCGCGGAGGGAGTCTCACTGCCCGTGTCAATTTTGCATTGGGGCATGTGGCATAGTGCCCCATTGGATCAAACAGGTGGTGCTGTGGGTTTTCTTTTTTACAGTAAAATAGAGATTCAAGTGCTAAACTAATATGTAGATATGGCCTTTTTTGTTGTTGTAAAAATCACTATACAATAATATAAGCTAATATTCGCCATGTTTAAAGAGCATAAAGCTAGAATGGAGGAGCCATTTGGACTATGAAGCGCCAGTACCACCTTAACTCTGCTTCAGAGGAGAACGCACTTGGTCGGCTGCCATCCTGTTCTACAGTACAGTAGGCCTACTGTAGTATCTGTGGCTGAATGTGTGTGGTTTTAAAAGGTGGGGCC
Source organism: Vanacampus margaritifer (assembly GCF_051991255.1). Taxonomy (NCBI): domain Eukaryota; kingdom Metazoa; phylum Chordata; class Actinopteri; order Syngnathiformes; family Syngnathidae; genus Vanacampus; species Vanacampus margaritifer. The sequence continues at coordinate 6,904,055 of NC_135446.1, forward strand.
TGACCTGTTGAAGAACTTGAGAGTCAGCGAATGACAGTGCAGTGTTGGCTAACTTGCTAAGCTGTTTACCAAAAGTTACTGTTCAACAACATGATTAAAAGTGCACTGACGGCTCCGTCTGTCTTTATACAGTTGGAGAGATGTCGATTCATTCTTACTAGCGGGTAGTAAGCTATATCAAATTGGGGAAAAAAGATTTGGTTGGGCTTATTTTACCGCAGTTGTGTCACTTTAGCTAGTTGTACTTTGTAAAAGACACATTGCAGTTTAGCTTCTTTTATTAAGTGAGAAATGACCCCAAACGTTGGACAGTCTGTGTGGGGAAATAATCATGTAAAATCACAATTATTTTCTATACAATTCAAGCTGTTGAGTCATATCAACACATATTTTTACACATAGAAAACATGCACACACACTACTTTGTCCATCAACTTGCCACTGTCATGTGATGTCACAACCGCGCCTCACCTTCAGCTTTGTCTTTAATTATTGTTGGGGAGGAAGGCGCAGGCCAGCTCATCAACTGGATAAATATTTGACCGCTGTTCCATAAATTGGCAGCGAGGGGGAGTGTGACTATTTTTAACGCTGCGCCTTGTCCGATCCAGACATCATGCATCGAGCGATGCGCCGTGAATTGGCTCTCTGCAGGTGACCGGCCCTCCTCTCTGCATGAGGTAAATTAAAACTCACATCTCTGCTGGGGAAATGAGGGATTTCAAACACTTCCTGAATTTGTCTTATTTAATTATTAGCCGTGTCGAAGCCTAATCTGGGAATCTTACAGGCCGGGCATCCAATTAATCAAGGTGTGTTTGAGTGTGTGCTTGCATGTGAGCAAGCTATACAGGGTTTGCCGTCTTGTTTGCGCAGAATTAGCGTTTTTAGATGTTGATTTTAGAGAAAGTTAGAATTTGATCTTCCTCAGCCTAGGGGGGTGTCTAACAAGACTCCAGGGTACATGCTGATGCCACAGGGAGAAAGGACATGCATGTGATGAGGCGTCACACCTTAACAAATAAGGATCCCACTGTGACTTTAGCCAGTGTCGCTTTAGCTTGGCTTACGGTTTATGCTAATCACAAATCTGCGGAAGATCATAGAAATCCAAACAGCCTGACTTTTTTTTTTTTTGATTAGCATTCTGCGTCGGACAACAAAGGCAGAAAAAGGACAAGGACATCATTAAACTTTTCTCGGGAATTAAATTGTCACATTTATAGGTTTATTTAGTATTTACAAGAGAATTTGAATTCTGAAACGACCACGTTTAAAACACTGGAATACGATTGTAAAACAAAGCAAGTTCAATGCCAACTGTTCTTACTGTGAGCTAAACAAAACGTCAAAGGAAATCTGATGAAAATTGTGGCAACGTAAACATAAACCATGGCAGATTTTATTGAATCTCTATAAACAGATATATCGTCGCATAACATTTCATCGTGCTAATTTCACAACATCATTATTAAACTTGGAAAGCTGGCTCAGGGGAGTGACATACACATCTGTAAAGTTTGAGTGGTTGAGTATGCTAGTATGCTATGCCACGTGGTACTACATTTTAAGTTTGGGTTTGCCTGTATACTGTAACGTTTAAAAACCTGTGACCAGTGAACGGCAACATGACTGTATTTATAAGTCACAGTTTTTATGAAAATATCAAAGACTGAATTTGCATTTGTCTTCGCCTTCAAGCATCACTCCTGTCAAAACTTCTTACAGTTTACACACTGTCACAACGTGGCATAATAAAGCATCATATCCATTAGCCCGACATGTTTGCAATGTCAAGTAGCGAGTCGTCTCTCGCGCTGTGTGAAATGTCACACTTTGTGACGTGTTGTGATGCCGGCGTAACAGAAAGGCAATACAAGTGGTCTCCATGTTTAGCTCTGATATCCCAGGCTAAACGTGCCTTCCTGAAATTCTTGTTGTCATCATGTGGCTGGGCCTCTGGACCCCCCTTCCCCCCCAACTCCTGTGGTCAGCATCAATAAGGTTGGATAGCTAACAGATGGGTGTCAACTTCAATCTGACACCTTCGTGGACGCCAGTTGGAATCAGGCGTCGTCTCCCTATCCTGTAACTGTAGCACCGTCTGGCCCGAGTTATTACGATAACCTTCCCAGTGAGCTCTTTTGTTTTTTAATGTCACTATTAATCATCAACTGCTGCTATTGTTTCTCGGTGAGATACATATTCATGAAGTGTGATTCTTTTATGCGACCATTTGCTACCGATTACGTGCGCTCGCGCGCCAGATGTGCAAGTCTGAAGTCATTATTCAGGCTGGCTGAAGAAAAGCCTGTTTATTTGCATTTGCCTTTCATTGAATCAATCAATTTATACAGTTTATTCCTTTTGCAACCGCAAGTGACCTAACACAAAGATTTTGATCAGGCAGCCTCAAACGACATCTTACTTGCAACAACAAGGATTTAAGATGGCGCCATTAATCATGCCAGGGTGCCACAGTTCAGCCGGTGTCATGGTCAGCTTCAAAAATACTCACTCATTAAGTTGCGCTCATTCGGCATGGACTTCGAAAGAACTTTGAAGATGTGATTGGGTACAGATGTCACCTCTTACCGCTCAAAGCGTCACCTCCACTCAATACAAGGAATGACATTTATATTTCTGTCAGTGGAACAGAAAATAAGATCATTAAGCAAGGACTGATTGAAGGACCCTGCAAAAGTTTGCAGCTTACTTAAGCAAGTTTCCTCTTGGAAACATGTATCAGGATGTTAGAAGGAAGCCGATGAATAGCTCAATGTGTTCATTTTCCCAGAAAACAGCAGGGGTTATTATTGAGCAGACACCATTTTAACCCATTTTCAAAGAGACAATTTCAAGGAGAGAAAGATTGCTTTAAATTTTACACAATATGGGCATCTGATTCGGATGTCTCCTGGACAGATTTGTTACACGCATGTCCCACCGGCAGGAGATTGAGAGAGATTGTCTCTCGGCTGGCCTGAGAATGCCTTGGGATCCTACTGGAGGAGCTAAAGGAAGTGGCTGGAGAGAGGGAAGTCTGGGCTTTACTGCTAAAGCTGCTGCCCCCGCAACCCGACCACGGATAAGTGGTAGATAATGGATGGATGGATGCAGTTCAAGAAACCTCTGTAATTGGGATCAGCAATATCTACTTGTATAAATGGACTAAAGCCGAGATTCAGCATGATTCAGTAGTAGAGTGGTCGCCTCGCAACCCTGAGGTTGTCGGTTCGATCCTAGGCCTTTGTGACCGTGTCAACGTATCCTTGAGCAAGACACTGAACCCTCAGTTGCTCCTGATGCTGCGTCATCATTAAGTGAGTGAGTAGTCAAAATGCTCTTGATGCTCTTGCAAGTTTGTAAGGTGGAAAAGCGCTTTATAAATGAAGTACCGTACCAGTACCAAATAGGAACATAGCTTTCCGTGCTTTGTCTCGCCCCTCACCTAGAACCTGTTTACCGTGGGTGACCCTGCTAGGGGCATAAAGCCCCAGACAACATAGTTTCTAGGATCATTGGGCCAAAATGAGTTTCCTCCACAGGGTTTCCGGGCTCTCCCTTAGAGGGGGTGAGAAGCTTGGTCATCCGGGAAGGACTCAGAGTCGAGCTGCTGCTCCTCCGCTATGATAGGAACCAGTTGAGGTGGCTCAGGCATCTGGTTCGGATACCTCCTGGACGCCTCCCTGGAGAGGTGTTCCGGGCATCTCCCACCGGCGGGAGGCTCCGGGGATGACCCAAGATATGCTGCAGAGACTTTGTCGCTTGGCTGGCCTGGGAATGCCTTAGGATCCCGCCGGAGGAGCTGGTTGAAGTGGCTGAGGAGAGGGAATTCTGAGTTTCCCTGCTAAAAGCTTGCTGCTTCCGCGACCCGACCCCGGATAAGCGGTACAAAATGGATGGATGGATCATATAGCTTGCTGTAGGGGATATTTTCCAGACCCATACATGATTGGTTAAAACCAGCGATATAGAGAGACCATATTTAAAAAATAACGGAGTTAGTGAATGAAGTGCTGATCATTGCCAAAATCCTCACAGTCTTTGCATGTTACTTCTTCTTATGCCCATCTGCTTCTTCAATTACAATGACGCCAAGTTCTTGAAGTCCAAAGAAGAAGCTAAAGGTCAATAGCTCTGCTGGCACCTTCTCTGTGCTCTACAGGTGACAGTTTCTGCCGAAACACGACCAAGCCTGTTTGTTTCGGCTCGCAAGGGCGGAGCAGCCTTGTCAGCTTGATGTCTACCAGTATACACTCCAGCAATCAGGGCTGACGTGCCAAACAAACAGATGAAGTGAGCGACGAGAGACGCTTCCCCGTCGTGTCTTCCCAGATGTGACTGCCAACAGATGCAACGGTGCTGCCGCTGCTTGACAAAGTGTGACGGGGCGGCGCGTGTGTGTGTTTTTGGGGACACCGTAGTAAGCGCATGATCACGCACAAGATAATGTTTGTCAGCAGCAACAGCGCTGTCACTGTGAACGGGAGGCGAAAAACAGACAAGTGGGGTTGATTTCACGCTGTTGTCATGCATAGTATATCGGTGCGGGGAGTCGATACAAAATGGAGGTTGATCTGCACACTGCAAGGTCAAAATCCTATTAGTTAAATTGAATTGTTCCAATGATTTCTGTCTTATAGGCCACATCTCTCAAATCTACGGCCATCCGCATGGCAGCACTGCATGCTGGTTAACTGAGTTCTTGGCTTTGAGCAGCTCCAGGGAATGGAGCGAGGGAGTATCTGTATCCAGGTAATTACAGTCTGAGGGGGTACAGGGGGGTCCACTGTGATTACACATCAGCCCTGTAATGGATTCAACACTTTTATAACGGAGGGATAGCGCGGCGTGCCTTGGCTTCCCGCGGCCGAGGCGAGGGACGGCGGCTACGTGGGAGCGGGCAAGGCGGGGCGGGGTTGCTAGGTACATCTGCAAGATGGATTACGTGGGGTTTGCCGAGTTCAACATTGACACAGATTCATCGTAAATCATTATGCCTGGGACCTGGAGTGATTTCTGCATTAGGAGCAGAAAATGGAGTTCAGCCAGTCAATGAGGGAGGGCATATTTCACATCAATCACCTCCACACTCTCATGTTACCAAGGCTTAAATCTCACTTACACTGTTACCAGTAGGGTTCAATGGCTATGATGGCAATCAGCAAGACACTGACTGCACTAACAATACCCTACTGACTCCGCAGAGGACATTTATTTCCAGTGAATTATACGGGAAATGAATTGGACAGAATTAAGCGCTCATATTGGATGTTTGGATTGCAGTTTGCCGAGAAAGTTTGAAATTGATTCGGCCAACTTTTAAAGTTGACCTCTCACGGATGGCGCACTACGCTGTAGCCATTTCGATATTACTGAGAGCCAATGTTCCCTTATATACTTCCATCTTGCAGCTCTGACGCCACCCATCCTTAAAGTCTGCCGACCACATTTACGTGCACTTCTGCTCACCCCTGGGAAGTGAAAATAAATTGGTCTTGTAAATTTGATACACCACACAGTACAGTGTTGTTAACAACACTGACAAATTTGAATTATTAAAAAAAATAGCCAAGTACAGTATGTAAAATAAAGCTTCAAAATTGTGAAAAATGAAGCTGGTCTCATTGCTTTCACACGCTGTGAGCCGAGTGGTTTTGTAAATTGTGGCAAGATGCATTTTTGGGGTGTAAGTGTAGTGGCAGAAAAGTGCCAAGTAGTTCCAACCAGAGTTGGGGAATCTAGGTCCAGAGACTAAAAACCCTGAAACAGTTTGGCTTTACACTGGTGTATCTCTTCAACAGGTGGAGACAAGCTTGTTTACCTGCCAGTTGAGATGAAGCACCTGTTGCTAAAACCAATGTGTGGCAGGGTTTTTACTTTCTAGACCTGGATTCTCCATCAGTGTCACACTTTTTCTTCCACAAAACTTCTCAGTCTATGCACATGCTTTCAGTAATTATCCTCAAACATGTACAATATATTATATTTAGAAACAAATCTGTCATACCAAAAACGCAGAATAACAAACATAATGTAGTGTTATTATAACATGTGATGGTATTGTTATTGTAAACATTTATGTATTTATACAGTATATAAAATGCCATCATGGACTCGTACGCAATGTAAAATAGGCCAAAAATAATGAAAACATGTAAACAGGAAGACTCGCTCACTCCCGAGGTATAACGCAACAGAAATTAATCAATGGTGATTGTTTGTGTATATCTGTGCTTAATGTATTTAGTACTGTACACATTGAACGAAAATCTTACCTGATGACTGGCTTTGTTTTTTTAACTTTTGTTTTTTTGTGTGACTCTTTTTAATTTTTTATTAATTAATCAACTTACTTATGTGATTGGTGTTTGTAAAGAAATGTAGGAAATGTGATTTATTCCAAGGAGGCAAGGCAGGAAAGAAGCTCCGAAGGAATCCGGATATGATGAAAAGTTCTCGGCTCTCCTCTCTAGAAAACACACACTCACACCCACACACACAGAAAGTTTGGGACGTCAGACACATCTGCGCGAAGTCAAACTTTTGGACACTGCAGCCTCACAACTCGTCTCGAAAAGTTTACGGTTATTAGCCGTCGTTATTTTCGCCTCCGTGCAGCATTGGGTAAAAAGAAGGATGGGAGTGCGTCAGATTTGAAGCGAAGGAGGTGACATGTTGTGAAAGGTAAGCGGCGTCTTTCTAAACAATGTTTGCCGGCAACTTTCAACAAGTTTGTCAGAAAAAGAGGCGAAATGGGACATTTTCTCAGTACTACTGCAGCTCAGGTAACTAACTAACCGCCTTGCTTCGTGTCTCCAAGCCAAATGAGGTGACTTTTGTCCCCCCGCAAAAGAAGAATTACACGGCGGATAGAAACATTGGAGATTGACGGTTTCATGTCCACGGAGAGCGGCCATCCTCAGCATGGGCCAGAAAGGAGCCCCCAGCCGGAGACGTGCTCCCCTTTGCTGCCCATCGTTCACGGTAAGATGCAATTATGGCGATGAATGCAGTTTTCCATAAGATGTATATTTCTGCTATTTTCTTCTTCTAATGTTGCCAATTTCATCCTACCAAGTTGCCTTTCCAACTGAGGGGACCTGCAGTATTTGTATGCTATGTTATGTAGTGTATTTTAGATTTTTTTTTTTTAAGTCACACACTACCAAAAATAATTTCACAAATAGTATATTTACTGAAATAATGATAATTATTATGCATCTAAAATAACTGTTTTTCCACCTGATACCGGTACGAGTACTCAACTCTTGAGTAGTCACCGATACCGCTATAGTTTTGAAACAATAAAATCCCCTCCCACACCTAAAAACAAAAACATCAAAAGCTTCTGCCTTTTCCGGGTGATTGATTTATTCAGAGGGATGTTTGTGTTTTCTTTTCTGTGTTGTGTGTGTGTGTGTGTGTGTGTGGCAAAATAAACGTCATTCATTCATATTGCAAGGCATTGGTCCGATACCAATAGATAATGCTGCATTTGAGGATAGTTGGAAGTCGGATTCATCTGAGTTGGTTTTTCCCAGTTCCGATCTGAAAGCATTCAAGGCGAAAGTAAACAACCACAATGGCGGATAATGATAACTTGTTTTTAAGTATTTTTTAAACCTTTCATACAGTTCAGTAGTTCATCGTATAATTTCATGCAGGGAGAAAGAGGCATACTGTCACGTACATTGTGTTACGCAAAGTTATGTTGAATCTTTATGAATAAAGAAAGCTATCTAGTTTTATACCTAAGTAAATTGTGTTTTACCATTCACGGTCTGCATTTCCAAAGGGGTTGCCATTGTAGATTGACGTCACGTTGTAATCCGTCTGTGAATTTTCCGACTTCGTGTTCAAGGGGGCGTTCCGGTACACACTTCCTGGTTTGAACTCAGAATAGTCCGACTTCCGACCATCCTCGAATGCAGCATTCGAACGCTAGATGGCTCAAGGCGTAGTCGGCAGCATGGTCACTGGTCGGCCATCTTAGGACACGGGACTGCTCTGGTGCATTGTCTGTGGTAAAGTGTGTGCTGAATTCTCGACAGATTTACAAACGGATTGGTTTGTTCCAAACCTTACTAACATGGCTATGATTCCGGCTGAATTTTTAAATTGCAGATTTTTTTCCCTAGTTATTTGTATCATCTCTTGTCATATCTAACAACAAACATGAAAATCTGTTGAATTTGGGAGCTGATCGAGCAGCCTTGTCCCAAGATGCTTGCCCTGTGACAACAATAATAATAATAATGTCCCCTTTTGATTGACACATTATAAGTAATAATTGAATAATATGTTTATTTTTGTGACTGCATGAATCATGGTGAGCGATGAGTGAAGTCCTAATATGTATAGACAAACATGTTCTCTTGTGTTGAAACCGTCTGAAGTGTGACATTGACATCATTCATCAGGAATGCATGTCGCCTGTCCGGTCTGGTGTGACAGGAAACAGTTGAAGGCCACACTCTTTGAGAACCTTCACCTTTGTGTTCATTTTAACTTCTAGTAAGAGAAGTTCTTTGGCCAGCACACTCCTCCTCCATGACACGGGGACTTTTACTAAATCATGCTGAGTCATACATGAAAACTGGGCCTGGCTGTGTAAATAGAAAGTGTGTCAATACAGGAATAAACAGTACCCAGATTTGTTATTAGGTGGCAACTAATAACTTCCAATTTGAGCGATATGGCCTTCACAAATACAGTGTGAGCTTTTTTTTTTATCAACAGTTTTTATCAACACTGTTTTATGTTGCTCTTTTGCAGCTAAAACAGTAAAAACTCGTCAGAATGATGCAAGCGCTTTCCCTTGTCTTGTGTTGTTAAGTGATGCGCCGTGGCCATGTTTTTTTTTTTTTGTCTTCCTTCCTAGTAAAGTCCACAGAAACACCCTGGTGACTACAAACAGAAAACCACAGCCCAATTATAGTTTTTAATTAACTTTCTAGTTAGATTATCACATGTAAAATAATCCACCCGCCCCACTCCACACCCTCCTTTTTTTCATTTTTCTTCAAACAAGCAATGAAGCGTTAACCATCCTATTTATACCAAGCATCATTACAGCACTGTCAAAAAATAGCAAAGTAGGACAAAGTAAGCAATCAGTCAGGCTACTGGATTGCGAATGGATTTTCGCCGGCCCCTTCAAAGGCGCCTGCGCTTAAGACTGGATTTTCCCTCCCAGGGGAGCGGGGATGTAGCGGGAGTAGACCAATTCGTTTCTAACCGTGATCACTAAATACTGCGATGCATCACGAGGTAGCGCTGCTAACGCTAACGTCACTGCCATACATCATCTCCCTACTGCGTCGCATCTATCCAGGACTGCTGTCCCCCCATCCCGCCTCAATCTATCAGCGGAATATCACTCTCTCCAGCTTTGCCAAACACGCTTGTGAGCATCATTCCAACGAGAATGGCAAACATGGCTGAAAACTGCCCTCAAACCACACCAATAAAGGGGATTGTTTTCGTCTCCCCTCCTCCCAAGACGAGAAGTCAAAGGAGTGCACGAGTGAAGCTGTTGACGCTTACGCACTTTTTTCCACTTTAGCATGAATGCTGCTTTCATGGCAGGTAGAGCCCAGCCGGGAGCACAAGTACTGAAAATGAGATCCAGAACTCTGGAAAGGCTTTCACCTGAACCAGCACAGCCACACTGTGTTGTGCAACCATTTGTTAGAATTTTTTTTTCTCAATTTTACTTTTTTTTTTTGTGGCACTCTGGCTCATCCCATCGCCAGTCATACGGTGTCATCTGACCTTTCTGTAAACGTTTACATTTGTTTTGGATAACAGCTGAGACAAACACAATCTGGAGTCTTTGGTCTTTTGTTGTGAGAGGCTGTTTTTTTTTTCTCTCTCTCCTTAGCTAACTCAATGTTTTTGACCGTAGATGCCCGTGACGCCGAAGCATCGGGTCCATCCACCAGTCGCGTGACCCAGGAGGACCACTGCGAGCCAATAAGAAGTACGTTTGAACAAACAGGAATGGGACATGTTGAGAAATACTAATTGGTGGGAAACAAATGAAAATGGCACAATATTTAGCATTTGGTTTCCATATGAAAGCGAAACACAAACACTTCCTTTATTTGCGGTGCTGTGTTCTTACCCACAATGTATTGCATGTCGGCAACACGGCACAGTCTGCTGGTTGAGTAATATCTTCTTACCTAACAACAAAAAAATATGTCAAGAGTGAATGTTTTGACAGTTTGACGGTGCGTGCGCACGAGGCCTCGAGTTTGCTGGCCAACTGAAATACAAGCTCCAGTGTTTCCAGTTGCAATAATAGCAAGATGGCACCTTGAGGCCCTTTGTTGGCAAGCCAGTGGCCCACATGTTTGCCGTCTCATTCCGCCGCAGCTTGGCTTCTCATTTCCATTGTCCTTTTACTTCCTTTCCAGGGGGAAATCCTGCTAGGGCTTTATTGCATCTCACCAACAGTATTTTTTTTGTAGCCCACAGCAAACAATTGTCAAGACAGCATTGCGATTATTATTTTTTGGCTCCATTTGGCGTTAATTCAGGTGTATCAGCACTAAATTGAAAATGGGCATTTAGACCAGCAATACCATTGCTGCCGGATGTAGTTGGTATCTTCAGAATCAGATTAGCTTTATTTGTGTTGTACCACAGGGTGCAACAAAATGGAACAGACACATGTCCAAGAGACAAAGTGTAGCAAAACTTGACCAAAAGAAGGGGAGTTGCATTTTAGAGCGCCTATTTTTTTTTCCGCAGATGAGAAGAAAAACAATGAAAGGAGAGAAAAACAACAACAATCCATCCTGTGCTCCTGTAAGGGGACAACAGTTCAGTCAACCTTGAGTCTTTCACTAGAGCTCTCGATGGGTATCAGTTGGCCGAATAGAGATCCGGACGTTTACGTCACGCGTCCCAAAATGGGCGTTAGCGCAGCCATTTTGGCAGCATACAAAAGACGTCTGCCACTTTGAGTAAACGGCAAACGCCACACTTTAACAATGATTGACGAGCTGTCAACTTCTCCACATTAGACTCCTATATGTCAAGTGTCCTCAAATTCCATTGAATCTGCGATTGAGTTTGCTCATCGCTTGAGTCTGAGTGTTGATCAGCCGCCACAAACCATCAAACATGGCCGGCAACTTGCGCTTCAATTTAGCAAAATGTGCTTGCCTAGATGCAGTTCAGTAGTTGTTTATTAGTCATTATTCCAACGTGAGGCTGTAAAATCTTGATTGATTGGTGTGTTACGTTGGGCTTCTTTGTACGAATGAACCCTGCCGACTTGAAGACACGTCAAGTGAGCGTCAGTGTCATTTTTGCTGACATTTTTTCCCAACCGTGCGTGTTTACAAAGGAGAAGGAAAAATGTGTCGGGTCAGGCTAATAGCAGCTGATTGCTTCCATGACAGTGCGTGAGCTATAATAAGGACCGTGTTTGAATTTGACACAACAGTTCTTTTGTTTCGATCTTGTTAACTTTTCCAGGTCTGCTTTTTTCGATATTAAGTTTAATGGTTATCCAGGGGCTTGTTTACCAGAGTGAGGGAGCGATTTGGTTGCAAAAAGAAGGGGGAAAAAAATTTCTTCTGTCAAGAGGTCTTCTAAGCTTGTCAGGTGTGTGAGTATTGTTCTCCTGAAGGGAGGCGCGTTTCTCTTTTATCGGGAAATAAGCCCATGTGACAACAGTTTTGCGCTCGTATTTGATCTTGCCGCACCCCCACACAAACAATGAGTGTGTAAGAGAGAAGTGTGACTCAACATCTCGAACTATATACGAGTTTGAAAAGCCAAAGTTCATTGTTGTCTGAGGTCTTCCCGTTTTGTACCCGGGGCCTATCAGATCCTTGCTCCACGTGTTAATTGAGAGCCCTCACCGGTTGCAGCAACAGGAAATCAATAAGAGATCATCTGCTTGGTTGCATCCTGCTCCTGAGCTCTCACTCGCCATGTGATTTAAAGCTTGTGTATGCTACGTCGGCGCTACATTCTCACAACACGAGGAAGTCAACTATATTGTTGTACTGACAGTACATATCCTTTTTTTAGCGTTTGAAGGGAGCTCGCTTTACAACAGGAAGATAAACATGCTTTTCTGAGAGGGAAGCATGTATTTGTGTCGCCCATGGTGCTTGTAGATTTTGATGATAATAGATACAAGACTGGTGGCAGTAAAGCCAAAAGTGATTCTTTTTTTTTTTTTTGTTTAACTCTAGCCTCTACCACAGAAATTCTCTCGTCTGTCTTTTTTTTTTTTTTGTCAGACTAGGGCTGGGTGATATAGCCCAAAAATAAAATCTTGATTTTTTTCTTTTTCTTTTTGTTTCAGTCATTTAAGACGATTACAATTGTAATCGATTTTAATCTATTAAAGCTGTCAGTTATTAAAAAATAATACCTGTGCAAAATGTTCAGACAACAATGATGTAAATTGTCTAAATCAGTTTTAACACAAACTTAACATTCCGTCAGACACCAGAATTCATTCTTAGTATTTTTGATTACTATTAAATTATTTGTGAAAGGATAAGAATATCTGATCAGGCTTTCAGTTAATTTGTTTGAAATTAAATAGCTGACTTTGATCATTTCTAAAAGGTTTTACAGTTGGAAGGTTATAGTGCAGCTACCGCGGGGATTGTCAACCGCCTGAGATTTGTTCCACTACAGTAAAGTACAAAATCTGAAGCAAGGCTGTCACCGGGGAAGGCTTCCTCAGTGGCTCCTCCATCCTGGAGGGGTTTGGGGTTGTCGGCAGACATTCCCCAGAGACGCTTTTAGGTTTTCCAGCAGCTCGTATCTCTTGCACACAGGACCCTGAGTCCCTTTGCTTCACCCCTGAATAAATTGCAACCGGTTTGAGGGGTTTAATCGTCACCATTATTCACCGGATTGTCAAATACTTTTGAATGCCCGATAAAGATGACCTTACTTGCTGCTTTTATCTGTCGTGCGAAAGGCCCGTCAAATAGCACGACTTTTTTTTAAAGAAAGATCACCTTTTGTGTGACTCTCTGATTGGACTTGAGCAGCACACCTTCAAGGTTATTACCTGTGCGCTCAATTGACCTCTTTGGAAGTGAATTTGTGACCTCTAATAACTGACGTGAAATAGATTTCCTAATGGAAGATTGCCATTTGTGATTTACATGCATAACTACTAAAAGGAGTTGAATCAAAGCGAAAGTAAATCAACATTCTCAAGCTGCCTCCAAGTTGCCAAAGTACTTCAAGACTTTTTAACCTCCTGTTAGTTTTCCTTTTCAGCTACATGAACTGCGTGATTGTTGTTATGCAAGATTCATATCTTCTTTGTAGTCCTCCGAGCCCTCTCTGTGCAGAAACAATGTTTCTAAAGTATAGAGCCATTATGAACTCCGACGTTATTTTCAAGTGATTACTTAGCAGTGGGTCACGGAATCCAAAATGGTATAAATAGGGTGAAATGCTAGCGCAGGGGTTGATTAAAATGGCCATTGTAATTCTACCTCTGTTATAATTATTTTCTCATTGTCTTGCCACAGATAGATTTCATATGGGAAATTTCAAGTGTGCTAATTAGCATATTTCACCCGAAAGTGCCCAAGTGTATTCAGTGTTTTTTTTCTTTAATAGTCGACATACTCGAGCCACATGATTAGTTATGCATACCCCGATTGCCAAGAAAGCATATGGATTTTGATTGTGGTTTAAGAGTTGTCTAATTATTGCTGCAGACAGTACAAGAGAGGTAAAGTTATTTTAACGCAGTGGTTCTTAACCTTGTTGGAGGAACTGAAGTCCACTAGTTTCCTATGCGCATTAATTTTACCCTTATTTATTGAAAAATAAAATGTATAATTTTTTTTCAAATTCACGACATCGCTATAGGGTTTACTGGTGAACAAAATGAACAGAGAGAGAAGCCTTTCCATGGAATCTGGCTCTTTTGACCTTGAATTCAGCAAGCGTGTTTTTGTGTTTTCCCATCTCAATGCAGCAGTAAGGATGTGTTCCTTTAGTTTTGCTCGATAATTAGCTAATTGTGCTGGACTTGAATTGCTCAACTTGGCATTGCAAATCAGGCAGTTAGGACACTCAACTCAACTGCACTCTATTTTTATAAAGCACTTTAAAACAACCAATATTGTTTTCTTGAGATGGAACCCAATGAAAACAGTAGAGGTCCCAGAATTGAACACCATACGTTTCGTTATAAACGTGGATTCATATTGCACATATTCGTCCAACCACTTTCTTTTTATCTCACCATAGAAAGAAATCACACAACCATCACAACATCCACATTGAGCGCATCAAATTCCTTGCAGCACAGATAGACCAAACGAGGTAGTGTGATCACCTGCAGCCAATAATGGCCAAGTGGGGTGGATCATTCCAAATCATTTGAGTTTGGTTTGTGTCTTGACTTCCGCCGGACACTTGAGACTGACTCACCGAACCCTTGGGTTGCGATCGAACCCAGGTTAAGACCCACTGTTTTAACGACAAATGACCTTTAGTATCTAAATGTCACTTGTGAGGCCTGGCTGCTTTTGCCTCCTCTCACAAGCAAGGCACTTTTTGTTTATTGCTCCTATTAAAAGTAGAGAAGTTTAGGTGAAGCACTAAAATAAAATGTGTGGTATTTACTTCAGTTGTTTATGGCAGGCTTTACAGTATGTTTACCAAGTGCGCCACACACGACGGCATCTTTTCCAGAGGGGGAAGGTGGTGGTGATAAAGGGGGGAAAAAAAGTACTCCAGCCAGTTTAAATGCGAACGGCACAAGGGGGATTACGTGGCCTCTAACAGGGTTTGGCTCCAACATTAAGGTTAAAACCCTTTTCTATTACTGAGATCGGTGCTGCTGTTGCCCTCGCCAGCCCCTGAGCTTGCGGCTCCCTGGCTCTCTCGTGTTTGTAGGTTCAATGCCTCGCTGTGAGGTCATTCTGTCAGGCCCCCGCTGAGCAGCAGAGGGTGACCAGAGAGGGGGCGGGAGGGGGGATGGTTGCATGGCTGCTGTCCTGACTCCGTCTCAGGCTGAAGCCATCCAGCCTGCCCCGTCCCCCCCTCTCCCTTTCAGGCTGGAGCTAAAATCGATATGTGCGTCTCGCCGTTTAAGAAGCCACTCAGAGGCGGACGAGCACCTCCGTCCCGAAGGCTGATTCTCTCAGCTTAGAGTTTTGATTGGCATCCCTGAGATGTGAGGCGCTGACCCACAGCTGTCCCATTAGTGGAGGGTTAATGCTGAGATTGCTACTGAGCAAATAAAGGAACTCGGCGTGGGGCTGTTTTGATAGACTGACAATCCTCTCTGTGACCCACAGTCACACCTCAGATGTCTTTGGCCTTTTAGGGAGCGTCAATCGGTTAGTGGGCCACATACTGTAGATGCTGTTGTGCGCCGTGCACTTTTCCCGCGCAAAGGCTTGAACTTCCTGTGGAACTTGTGTTAAGGCGCATGGATAATGAAGTCGGCGGAATATTTGAGTCATGGCTTCAACTCTGACGCCCTCCCTCAGCAACTTTTCCTCCTCCTCTCACACACTCCTGTGTGGGGTGGAGGAGGGTGGGGTTTGTTTTTAGGAGCCTGGCAGCTCCCACAACCGGCCTCTGAGTCATGTCGTTTTGAGACGTTATTGCAATGTGAGCTTCCATCGAGCATTCGTTGAGGGCACTCTTTTCAAATTGCGAGAAACAGGAAATGTCATTAGAGAATGGCACAAACTTGTGCAACTACATGAGAAGTAATACAAGTGTTTCTGCTACAGGATGAGCACTTATATTAGCACACTACCAAATTCCACATAACTGTGTTGAAAAATAGGGTGGTGGGAGGGGGAAGGCGTCGTTGAATGCGAATGGCATCTACTCAACAATATTCCTGTGAAGGGGAATTTTGATTTCGTACATCCGAGTCAGGCATTTTACTGTTGGAACAACACGAGCAGCGTTGTATGCTGCATAGAGGCCAGCCTGTGATATTGTAATTTAATATACCATTATTTTTTAAGGTTCTCCTCCCATGTATTTTTTTTAACTAACACACACACAAAAAAAATCAGTATTACAATAAATAATATTGGATTTATTATGCATAAATGTTTTGGTCTTGCAATATGTCATATGAAAGACAGTTTATCTATCTCAATTAGTTGTTAACTTAATGAATACTTTGACTTGCAGTCTTTTAAAGGTTTTCACTATTAGGGTCGGCATGGCTCAGTGGTAGAGTCAGGTGGGTGAGGTAGTGGGTTCGATCATTACTCCTAGTGACCATGTTGAAGTGTCCTTGAGCAAGACACTGAGCCCTGATTTGCTCCCAGTGGACCTGGCAGCGCCTGGCATGGCAGCAGCCGACCATTTTTGTGAATGGGTAAATGTGAGGCTTCAATTGTAAGGCGCTTTGGGCACCATATGGTGTAGATAAAAGTGCTATATAGACTAGCTATATAAACATGTGAACTGTACTTAATCACTGAACTTATAAAATGCCTCGACCGACTGTCGACAGCCCTAAAATTTAGTTTCACACAAAGTCGAGATGTAACGATTACGATGATCGCCATATCATTGTCGTCATGTAATAATAAATGAAGCAGCCATAAAAAATAAAAACTTTTCGCCCGCTTCATCCAAACACAGCATTGTGAACTACTGTACTACGACTATGATACTTTATCAGAGCCAAAAAAAACTAAAAAGAAAGAATGCCGTGGACACTCTATACAGACTAATTCAAGATGAGCGAAGCCATTAACCTACAGCTATTATTATGTATAAAACACAATATTGTGCTGTTTTGATACAATATTGTGATATTTTTTATGATATTGCCAACCTTCCCACAATATTATCGTCATCATGAAGTTCATAATGTGATAATACGTATAGTGACGTTTGGATAGTGTTACATCCCTAGCAGAAAGTTGGGATATATTTTTTACTCAATTGGATGTGCAACTAGAACACAAAAAATAACAGCAAAATAATGCAACATTTCCACGTTGAGATGAGTCTTGACAGCTAATCGAAGCCACACTTAACCAGAGTGTCGCTGTCGTTGATGAGTATCCACGCAGGTAATTCCGCTATCCTCATCATCATCTTGCCACTTCCATCGCCACTATCATCATTATTTCATCTGGGACAAATTCACAACAGTGTTTGTTAAGTGTCAGTAATGTCCCCACCCCCTCAGATGCAGTGGAACTGGTGACATTTCTGTTAGCACATGTCACATCACCTTGCACTCCTGACAAGAGCATTTGTAGATTTTATTGCTACCACAGTCTTCAGTTGTGGAGGATTACGCCATAAATTATTATTATTTTTTTTAAGTTTTATATTTGTGTCCAGGCATAAAAATAATTGACATAATGATCTAAAAAATAAATCAATCGACTGTATTTTTCGGACTATAAATCACACTTCTTTTTTTTTTTTTCATAATTTGGATGTTCCTCCGACGTGTGAATAATCAGTTGTATATATTAAAATTTGTGTTGGTACATGCTCCAAAAATCCCGGTTCCCTCAGGTTCGGAAATTAATTCTGATGCCTGCACACCACTCTACGGTGGGTGTGTTCGTAAATATTCTCTGAGCGCGCATTGCTTTGCTCCGATCGTTTGGAAACTTTAAGCATTGTTCAAATGTATCGCTCAGTTGTTCTGAGTGCCCCCAAAAAACGGAGTGCCAGAGCCCAAACAGTTCATGCATGAGTTGCTGATTGCTTTACTGTAACCAGGAAATGCTGACGCCGGGGGAAACAAACAAACCTAACATAGACAAATGGACGCCACAATTAATTCTTTTCTCGTATAATTATTCACCGTTTCCTTTTTGAATATTTATTGAACAGCGAGAGGAGCTTTGTGCATTTTTATCTGGTAAAGATGTTCGTGCTTTTCTTTCCTCCCAAGACGAGATCAAAGACGACATTTTCATCCGTTGCCGTGATTGATCAAAACAAATATGCACAAGATGCCGCATCGTCCAATCAGCTCAAAGTATTGTACAGGATGTCCAACCTTTCTCGAGCAAATCACTGCGGAGCACTCCCAGATTGCTAATGTGAAGAACTCCTTTGAGTGAATCATAATTATCAATCTGGCTATTGCCAGGTTACCGACTTGACTGTATGTGTACGGTCATCACGGTACTTATTGACTGAATATAGCTGATTGTTAACATCGAGAACCCTGAATTCTAGATTAGGCCATTTTCAGGGATTAGCATTGACAGGATAATGTCAACACACAGTCATGATTCCATTTTGGCATCATGTCAACATCCTGGCATGCTAAATCATATTTATTGTGAAGGCACTTTGAGGTGACTTGTTTTCCAGCCAGCGCATCTTTTGCATATTTCAAAGAAAGTCCTTGTCTTCAAGTTTGGAAGGTCAAATGGTAAACATGGCTTTGATACGCCCAAGGAACATTTCAATCAGAGCCCTTTTGTAATAACATTCATTGTACTATATATTCCTCTCTCTTTCCCACCTCGCTCTCTCTGTCGTATAATTCCCCTGGTTTTGCGTCTATAAATATGGACGGGGAAGATGTATAATTTCTAATGAGAAAATATATCCCTTTGGATTGAAAGGCAGGGGCTGTTCCACACACTGCTATTTGTTAGGAGGAGAGATGATACCTGGGGCTGTTTTGGCGCTGATGGTGGTAGGGAGGACTCTGGCTAGGTCATTGCACATTTGACAAATTAGCATTTCAATCATGCAGGTACATGCGCAGCCGGGCGGAAAATATACACGCTTTCCTAATGCCGCCGCACAAAAGATAAACAAAACACCGGCGTAGGGAATTAGCATTTCCGATCTTCCTGCGGTTTGTTCCTTTCGGAACTTGGCTCAGAATGACACCGCCGTTTCCATTCGGCTCCAAAGTCTTTGCATTGTGCAATAATGGCAATTAGCGGATGAATACGAGCTCCGGATTGGCTTGTTTATTTGCTTGACATGCTGTGACGTTTGAATGACTGTGAGCGCCATGATGGCCGTTCTAATCCATCTGGGCAAACACTTTTCATCAGTCACTCCCTGCTGGGCGTTCATATTCAAAATGCTTGTTATTGGGCTCCTGGCAATCTTCATCCTGGCCTCGTTGTTAGACTTTCATGTTCTTGCCTTTTTCACAATTGCTGTTTGTACAGCTGGCTGCGTGCATGTATATTTTTCGCCTGTGTGTGTGTGTATACTATATATATACATACTTGCGCCTCCTCTTTTGTCTTCCGGGTGCAATTTTCAACTTTTCCTATAGGACCTATTTTCTGTGTCAAAAAAACAAGGTGTTGCTTTTACACACAGAGTGATCCGCGAGCGACCCCCCCACATCTCCGGCACTCTCCAGGCTCTCCGGCGCTTGGTCCCCGTGTGGCGTCGCCGCTGAAGTACTCTGTGACAAATGGCAATTATATTTGTGTGTTCTTCATGAATCCATCAAACACTGGCCTTTTAAAAATGCTCCCCAGATATCCCAGCCTGTCAACTAGTGGTAGCGGTGACCAAATTGGGATGCTGCTTAGACAGTCAAGAAGCACTCACCCCGCAGTTTCCCCTCTGATGTGTGTGACAGCGTGTGCAGGGGAATAGCATGTTTTATTCAACTACAGATGTACACTCTCAACAGTTGTTGATGTGCTAGAAATAGGGCGGTTACAAGTCCAATTTGGTCCGTGGTGTATGTGTGTTTTTGTGTGTGTGCGTGCACGATACATGAGGTTTTAATGCATCCTGTCGGGATCGGTACATTCATTTATCTCTGCAATGATGTAGCAACAAGACAGCTTTTAATTAAAAAAAACAACAAACATTTTATGTAAGTAAAATTGGATGCATCCTTGCTGTTTTGGACCAGTGCCTCCATCTTGTCTTAAGAGCACACCTCTTTGAGTTTATTCCTTTTTGTATTTTTTTTTCTTTTGCTGCTTATCGTCAGACTGTCAACTATACATTGTTTATTTAGCATAGAAATGTACTGTCTATGCAACAACAAAGGCTCAAATATCACAACAAAATTCATCCAAATTGAATCCAAATTGCACATTTGGAATCCTTTTTAATTAGAATTTGGAAACAAATATGGCTGTAACTAAAATGTATTTTAATAACTGATTAATCTGACAATTATTTTGGTGATTGAGGAACATGATAAAAAAAAGAAAGAAATTACCCTCACGGAATTAAATATCTTTGTTTTGTTTTGGTCTCCTAATGCTTACACCAACGAAGACATGAATTACAATTACAATGACTGTTGATTGACCTTCAGTTTTTTTTTTTTTTTTTGGCAGAGTGGGGCAGTTTGACTGTCATTATCTTTCTTTCATGTTGTAATGTGTCAGTGTGTAAAAAGAGCAAAAAATTGGTCCATTTTTGCCAATCACCAGGACAGCTAATATCGGCCGATTAAATTGGCCGGCCAAATTCATCAAATTGACAACGCAGAATAAGCACAAACAAATGAATATTTGTTTTCCAAAGTAAAAGTTGATTTTTGTAAATGCTTCATTTTAATTCAGCACAAAGAGAATCAGTTCGATTTCATGGCGTATTACAGAAATCACACAAGGGTGGGCATACTCGGTCCTTGAGGGCCGGGGTTCTATAGGTTTTGGAGGTTTCCCTCTTCCAATCAACATGATTGTTATCAGGCTTATGCAGCGCTTATTTATGAGCTGATCATAAATCAGCTGTGTTGGAGAAGGGAAACATCCAGAACCTGCAGGACTCAGGCCCTCAAGGACCGAGTATGCCCACCCTTGTGTGATTTCTGTAATCACCCCTGGTCTAACGGATTAATCACAATTATCAAATAATTGTCTTTTAATTTGATAATTGTTTAGTTGTCGATTAATCTTTGCACTTCTCAAAACAATTTATTTAGCATGTAGAGTATAAAGGCAAAGTGCTTGTGTGTAATTTTATAGCCTTCGCAAAGGTTTGCGATCACACGACATGCCAGCTAAAAATGACCTGATCAATCCATTGACGATGATCCCTTATGTTCCTACCAAATATACACAAGAACTTTGCCCTGACTTTCTTACGCGCAGCACAATTCCAACACAACTTTCCACACATTTCCATTTTTTTGTCTCATTATTTTTTCATTTGTCGAGTGGCAACTGTACACGTCTGTCATTGCCATCTCTGACAGTATCATCATTAGCGTGATCAATGGTTATGCATATTATATTATGCATCGTGTCCATTCATCTTCATTGCGATAAAAATAGAACAAAAAGTTGCCAGGACAATTCAGAGAACATGCCGCAACGAGTTGAAGTCATTTTTATGGCTTTGCGGTTAGCAGCAAGATCATTCATTTTTGTTAGATTTTTTTATTTTATTTTTTTTACATTGGTGGCTACTTTAACAACCATTTCTACTTTGGTAAATTGAAAGTTTGGCTTCCTGCGTGGCTGTGAGATAATTATACCTGCCAGTCTGCTTTGGCGTTTCTGCAAATGAGCGTGTTTATGTGCATGGGCGTGTGGCCAACCTCAATGGGAAAAGCGACTATGCTATTACATCTTCCTTAAGTTTGATGCTTGAATGAAGTCGCTGAAGAAAACTTGGAATGCGCCGAATGCGTCTTTGTCGAGTTGAACTACGTCCTATTTAGTGAAGCTGTTGCGGTCGGTCCAGAAAAAAACCCACGTTCATGTGCGTTTATGAGGAAATGTTGCCGAGCGTATGAGCGATGGGAAGAGAACGCGTCGTCGAAGATGAGCTGCATCTGCTCCGCCAAAGTGCGAAACCACAACAGCTGTTGCCTCATCGCCATCCTTTCGTCTCGTTGATAAACTTCACACAGCAGCCACATTGTCACGGACGGCCTTTTTGTCTTGCGCAAAACCAGACGGAGAGAAATCCATCAAGTGGGTTTTAAATCACCGCATACAAAACTCCGCCGCCTGCTTGCCAGTTGTCTAATTCCGACCGCAAGGAATCCCCTTCCCTGAAGTCCTTATTTGTTTATTGAAGCAGCTCGAGGAGTGCGTTTAATTGCTTTGTTTTACGTCTACGTTCACATCCGGCCTCTCCCTGGGTGATGTGCAGCGAAAAAGCGCCAAGGACCGATTCCCACACTCACTCCTGTTCAACTGTAATTGTTGTGAGCTGACACAGCGATGGAAATAAAGGCTCGGAATGACATTAAGCGCGACATTTTTTCTTTTTTAAAACGGCAACACACTTGAGGGATGCTCTATAAAGCAGCTCAATTAGGATGGTTGAGAAAGACTGGAGGTAAAGAAAGTGTCGAATGGCGAACGAAACGGCGGTGAATAATTCACCAAATCCGAAGTGAGCATTGCACTGGCGGGCTCTGATGTGTACTGAGGGGTGGTAACGAAAGGGGAACTCCCAGTAGAGCTGAATGTGCAGGTACTCCTCTCGACGAGATGCCATATCCTTCGCTCACTCATCCTTCGGCGCCTTTCTTATCAGACAGGTCGCCGTCTTCTGACTGGAAGACTTGCTGAGGCCACCTGAGCGTTCAAGTAAAAGGAGATCATTACTGTTGCAGACAGCAGCTATTTTGTATAAGCACACTATCACAAGCTCTTTTATTTCCCCTCATATTAATCTCACGTTCCCTTGCACAACTCACCTGGGTACTGCTCCTATCCGCCAACTGCGGCGGCTTTTGTGATCCTGTCACATGTGAGGTCCCTACATCTTTCCGCCTTTTCCTGTCATCCCGGAGCAGAAATGTTTGCCATCTGATCAATATCGCGCTGCGGCGTACTCTGAAGATTTGCTAAGAACCAACGGGGCGAATAAAGTTTTCCACCAAGCCTGACGGCAGAGTGCTGACAAAGTCCTCGCTCTCGTTTAAATAAAGTTGTGCCGATGTCAAGCATTTACTGCCGTCTGAGTTAAAGGAAAGTTCTTTTGACAGAAATGGTATTGCTATAATCAAATT
This sequence comes from Vanacampus margaritifer, assembly GCF_051991255.1. Lineage (NCBI taxonomy): Eukaryota > Metazoa > Chordata > Actinopteri > Syngnathiformes > Syngnathidae > Vanacampus > Vanacampus margaritifer. The sequence goes on from NC_135446.1 coordinate 6,927,000, forward strand.
CAGTTACAATGGTACCTTGGCTTACACGGTTCATTTCATAGTTAATTTGAAAAAGTCGGAGTTACTCTACTGATTACTTTACTTTAAAAGTAACTTAGTTAATTTCCTGATTACTTGATTTTAAAAGTAACTAAGTTAGATGAAAAATTACTTTATTAGTTAGAGTCAATGGATGCCCACAGTCAGAGATGGGAAAAGTACGGACATTCTCTACTTGAGTAAAAGTACAATTACTTAATGTAGAGCGATGTAGAGCCCAAAAAATGTTTTGAGTAAAAAGTACAGGCACTAATGGTAAAATGTAACGGATAAAAGTTAAAAGTAGTCTAAAAAATAAATACTCCGGAAAGTACCAAGTACTGCGGAAAACTACTCGAGTACAGTAACAAACTATTTATACTTCGTTACTTCCAATCCCTACCCACGGTGCCCTTGATGACATTGGTGGTGGTGGTGGGGCGAAATAGGTTTGTCATTAGAATGTTTTACTGAAAGTTTCTCATTTGAACAATAAAGTTTTCTCGTCCTAATGACAAAAACAAGACCCCCCCCCCCCCCCACACACACACACACACACAAACACACACACTAAAAATGTCATTGCATTGAAAGTTTCCTCAAATGTTACTCTCAGCTGCACTTAATGGCACAGCCACTTTGCAGCGAATGGTACGTGAGATTCCTGTGATCTACTTTGATAATCTATATGCAGTAACTAATTGTCACTTTGGATAGTGACTGTAGTCAGATTGCTTCACCGAGACAAGTAACACATTAGATTAGATTGGTTTGTGTAAAAACTGGGTCATGTGTTACCTGTATCACAAAATTTTAAACAAAGTGATATGTTATTCATCCGCGCCAGCACCCTAAAAATAATTTGTTACCTGTTTTTAATGACAAATGACAAATATGAGAATGACTGATGAATGCCTTTGTTTTCAGCTCAACCCCTTATTGAAAAAGAAAAAAATGGCGTTGGCCTCAGCAGCCCCGGCGCACCCGCCAACCTCGATGCCATCCACCCCAGTGCTACTGGTGCGGGGACAACGTGCAAATGTTCATGCGGCAACGGCACCAGCTCATTCGCCATAGGAGGGCCGACCCCCGGTACGAGAGCGGTGCCGCCGATCGCCAGACAGCCGTCCACGCCGGTTTCGCAGAGAATGCAGCGGAAGTTGAAGTCCAGCTTGTCGGTCAACAGCGACGGCAGCCATCGCAGCAAAGGAAGCTCCACCGGGTCGCCAAAACCGTCTTTACCCGAAGGTGAGTCGTTTGTCGTCCACTCGCTAGAAACTAATTCAGGACTAAAACCTACTAACCACTAACAGCTAAACTGAAATTATCGCAACCTGCTTTTTACTTATCAGAAATCAAGCCAATTCATTTCTTCATTAATTGTTTTGAGTTTACTGGCAAGTAGATATATTTATAAAATATATGCATACCAAATATGAAAATTTTAATTAATTTATCATGTCATACACGCGCAATAAATGTTAAACTATATATTTACAGTTTTTCCAAAAAGGGAAATATTTTAAAATATTCTTATGAATTTACTGATTTTTGTAGAATATTTTCAAAACAGATGTAATAATAGTATTAGTTTCTTTCTCTTTTTTTTCTCTTTCTCTTTTTCTTTTTTCTTTCTTTTTTCTTTCTCTTTTTCCTCTTTCTTTCTTTCTTTTTTTCTTCTCTCTTTCTTTCTCGGATGGATCGAACTAGCATTGTAGCGCCACCTACTGGTGAGGAGGACTTCCATAATGTTGGATTTTTGGTTTGTTTGTTTTTGCCTAAATTATCAGTGGCTGGTTTTAGCAGCCTTCAGGAAGACCCAATACATTGAAAGAAGGCCAATATCGATCCATTACCCATATCTGGTATCTTACTCGTACTTCTCAGACAGGCGTATGCAATAAGGGTCTTGGAAACACACCTAAGAATGGCAGTGCATTTGTACCATCACTCACCTTGTAATGGCGGCGTGCATTGCCGCTCCTGTTTATCACTGGTATCAGACATGTGTTTTTAATTTCGACACGCCAGCATCATACGCCTCTCGGTGAGGCCGTCACTTTGTCAGGTGTGGGGCCGAGGTAGGTTCAATAATGACTATCGGCATAGATACAGACTAGGTGTGACCGCCTAACAAGGGCTGAGAGTGCGGGGTGCCCATTAAAAGTCATGACCAGCCCTCGCCAGGCCTCTTGCACCTTTCTGGCCCTTCTCTCGTTGCCCGCCTTGCATGGTCCTCATTAAGTGGACGGACGTCGCTGCCGTCATCGGCGTCCCACGCTGCTCGCAAGCTTTTATGAAGCATTAGCGCGCGCATCCATCCTAAGGACATTGATTTATAACAGTCCGATTGAGATGTGTGTTTACATGAAGGAGAAAAGTAGGCGTTGCCAGCTTTATTTGATGATTTGCCGCACTTGAATTATGCATCAGGTGGAGTAGCGGGTGAGCATGGAGAGGCACATATACAGTAAAGCATCCTGCAGAGATGTTGCACGTGTCTTAATTGGTATAGAGTGCACAAGAAAGGGTGACAAGGGTGAAAATGAAAACAAAAAAAAAAAAAACAGCAGCTCAACAAGTCAGTCTCATTACGGCTTTTTTGTTGACTGTTTCGCAGACGCAAGCTCTCGGCGTCAATTCGCAAGCTCTCGAGTGTTTATTTCCCTGCGGAAAAAAGAAAAGAAAAGCCAAGCTGTTGTGTTTGAGTGTTTACATGGATTAGCATAATCTGTTTGCCTGTGAAATTAGCCTCCTAAACAGGCCCCTGAACACAAGAAATCAAAAGCGTGAGTTTGGAGGAGCTCGTTCCAGGGATTCCCTGTGTTCTTTGGCACCGGAACCAATCTCCCAGAAGCCGTTGGGGTTCCAAGAAGTTCTTCCTCTTTTGTTCAGTGTTGCCGGGTCGACTCTTGCCATCCAGCTGCCGTTTTGCTTAATTGTGTGTAATAAGCTACGCTCCTCAAGCTGCTTTAGCATGACGGGTGCTTACTTTGTCTATAATGTGTAATTTGGTTTTGAAAGCTCAGAATTGAGTGACTTTCCTCTTTGTAAATCCCCGCCATTCACTCTTATTCGTGAACCCTTTAGGCAAGGTAAAGCAACTTTATTATTTACATGGCACGTTTCATACACAGTGTAACTCAATGTGCTTCACACAACATCTAAAAGATACCTCTTAAAATAATTAATTTATATTGACAATATTTAAGAACAAAAGATTCCAAGACATTTAAAAGCAAAGGAAAGTAATAAAAGGTAGCGTTCAGAAATTACTACAAGACTGCAGAGTGAAATTGGATGAAATCTGGATTTAAAGACATTTACACTTGGGATGACATCACTGCCAATGGCAACTTCCATTTGTGTGCAGCATAATGGTGAAATGCCGCTTCACCATGTTTGCGTCGAACTCTGGGCTCCACTAATATAAATTTTTTTCCTGCAGTTTTTTACTCTTGAGGCGTCATCAGCATCATTTTCAGGTGTCTTCAATTTCTTTCCTTTCAAGTTCTTTAGCAAATTGTGTACAGCCCGTCTGAAAGTTTGTTTTAATGCGTCGGCTGTCAGTGTCCAGTTGTGTTGTGTGCGGTGTATGACCGCCTTCTACTCCTCCTCACTGGATCCACACTAATCGCTGCTCTTCAATAATACATCCAAGTGAATAGCTGAGCGGGCCGGCCACTGCTTAATGATTGTGTACTGTGTTTTTTTATTTATCCTTTTTACAGTTGGCTCTTTAGATTCTCAACACTTGCGTGGCTCGTGGCTCTGCCCTCTGGGTCCTTCAAAGTTTGTTAGGCTGAGCTTTGAGGTTTTCTTTCTCTCTCTTTTTTTTCTCTCTTTTTTTTTTCTACAAAGTAGTTGCGGCCCAGCCAGGAGTTTAGCACTCTCCTTGGCACCTTAGGGTACGGCCATATGTTTAATAGTAAAGGAGCTCCATCCCTGCAAGTCTTATGTCTTCAGATCAGCATAATAAGATGCATTAAAAGTTCAGTACACACTTCACGCATCTTGCTTATATCACAGCAAGCCTGTGCTCCTGGTCAGCTCTGCACCCCCTCTAAGCATAAAAAAAAAAATTGACTTTGATTAATCTAACATGAGCATCCAGCAGTCCTCTGCTTGCCTTCCCATGCCGTCCTCCATACTCCCCTGCTTTCTCCTTCGCCTCTAACCCAATCAGCAACAGCCCTCTCCGACAGCTCGAGATGGGCTGATGAAAGTTATGCAAATGTGGCCTGTTTGTAATAGTATTTTATTTTTTTCACTTTTTTGGTCATACATCAGCATGACTTTTTAACACTCCAAAGCAATTGTGACGCGCTGGATTTTGCTTCAGAAGTATAGTTTCGACACCTGCGCAGAGGACAGGAAAATTTGTGTTTGTTACTGGCTTAGAATTAGCACGTTTATTTGATCATTGATAATGATAACATTTGTATGAAAATGACTTAATTTGTGTAGTTGCCTACTTGAAGTAAAGTAAGTGTATAATGGATGTCACAATGTGAAAGCAAATGGATTTGGGGATTTTTATTTAACATTGCTAGTTTAATTTATGGTGAATGTTAGGGTTATTATAGTTTTGGAATTGTCATTTTAGTTTAGTTTAAATGTAGTTAGTTTTAATAAATTTTCATGGCAGTTCTGTTTTTTCATTTGTTTTAGTTATTTAAAAAAATGCTTAGTTTTAGTTAAGTTTGAGTTAGTTTCAGTATTAGTTTTTGTTAAAAAAAAAGTGTATTACTTGTGTGCAATATTTAATAAACACCAGGGTAAAATGACTAACTAAAACCTCATTCCTTACCTAGCGTTGCATTTCGGCTGAGTTAAATGAAAAATCAGGCGAGCCGAGCCAACACAAATTGTCATCAATGAGCGACGTCATCTGAAGGTTCTTTTCTATTGGCTGTTGCTTGATGATGTCACTTCTGTGCGACACACTTTCAAACGTCCTTTTTCCAGTTAATATTGAAATAAATCACATTTAAAATCATCCCCAAAGGCTCATGCATTAAATTAATTACCAAAGACTAAAACTGACATTTTGGCTATAATTATAGTTAGTTTTAGTTTGTTTTGTAAACATAAAATGTAGTTTCAGTTAGTTTTTCTTTTTTAAAAAGCATTTTCGTTTTATTTTATATCGTTTACAAAATAGTTTTTGGAATTTTAGTTTCAGTTTTTTCATTAGTTTTCATTGGTAAGTGCATTGACTTGTTTAGTGCTGTTGAATTGTCAACCAAGAATACTTTTAGCATTAGCTAAAGTAATAACACAACCACCGTTCACCATTGGCAAGTGATTAAGCTTGTTATAAATAGTTCATGGTGAATTTATTGTATTCATGATTCTCAGCAAACTTGCAGTGTCCTGATGTTTTAATTTTGAAAATTGATGAATGGTGAATGGCATTGTTAACAAAAGGGCATCGACTAACCTTTATTGTTGTCTACAACCACATTTTAAAAGCGCCTATGCACCACTCTCTGCTTTAAAAAGTCGCCCAAGTCACATTTTTGTCATTAATCAAGTCCTGCATGTCATTTTGACAAAGCGTGACTAATTTGACCTAATCTATAAACACCTTTGTGGTAGCTAATGAGCACATTTGTAATTTGTAGTGGTAAATTCAGTCAAATTTGCAGGTGACCTCATCAAAAGGGTCTGGAGAGGTTAAATGTTAATCAGAGGTGTATGGCATGGCTAACTCTAATCGGCGTGTTTGCCAAGGAACGAGCGACTCCGAGACGTCATTGACAATCGTCTGAGTGATCAAGCCAGCATTGTGCATGATAATGCTGCAATTATTTAACTGTCTGTTAATCAAAGTGGATGGTGAAGAATTCGTTGCTGCAAATTTCTCACATTTCCTCGCTTCTCTCTGGCCACGCATGCAAAAAACTCACTCGCGTACTAATTTGCAAATTAAACCGCTTCCACTCCTGAATCTGATTTCTCAAAAAACGTGGATTTCATATCACAAAGACTGCTGCGTCCACTGCATCCTGGCGTGCCTCTTCTGCGAGTTCCTGACGCTTTGCAACCTGGTGGTGGCGCCGGCGTCGTGCGGCCCGTGCGCCTCCGAGTCGTGCTGCTGCTGCTGCTGCGCCGAAGACATGGGCGACGACTGCAACTGCCCCTGCGACTGCGACATGGACTGTGGCATCATGGACGCCTGCTGCGAGTCGTCGGACTGCTTGGAAATCTGCATGGAGTGCTGCGGCATCTGCTTCCCCTCGTAGGGATGCGCGTGCCTTTGGATAACTGGAGTCGGGTTGGAGGACTGGTTCAACAATGGGTAAAAAAAACTGTTTATTTTAGAAATGTGCGTTACCTCCTGAGTGTAATTTTTAAGATGCATACTGACACTGCGCTTCTGAAACAACGTCTTAATAATGCCCGGTAAACTTGTAACAATGACTGTATTCACTTGATGTATTTTATAGTCTGTCCTTTTCTACGGGAGCGTGGAACGTTTGAACATATTTACGAATACGCTTGAATGTATTGAAATTAGGGGTGTCAAAATGAGTGCGTTAATTTAAAGTTCCTTTAACGCATATTTTTTAAATGCGCGATTATTGGCCTCACCTTACTTGGAAATTCCGGTCACAACGCAGAAGACACGTCCATGCCAAAATTTAGTAGTAATATATTTAACAATAATTAGTGCATTCAAAGTTAAAGTGATAACTCATTGATTAATCACGAAAAAATATTGCATTATCCATATATTAAAGCAGATTAATCAGACTATACATTTTGACCACAGATGATCCTTTAGCTTGACAGCGGATGTTTACGTTAAAGGTAGCACAGGTTGTGTTTGAGCAATAAACTTGACTACATGCATTATACTAAAACATTTAATAAATGTTTGCTTATGACATTCAGAATATTTGTTCATGTCAAAATATTGGGGTCTTTTTTTTTTTTTTTTACCATTATTAAGTAATTGACTCAGAAAAAAAGGGGGATGAGTGTGTGCTGTGGATAAATTTGTTTGAAGACATCATTAAATGTCAAAATAATTAACATAACAAATGCTGTTCAAATTTGGCGGCCAAAAAAATGCCTTTTTAATTAAGCGATTAATCAGAATTCTAAAATGTGATTAATCTGATTAATTTTTTTTTATTTTTTGACAGCTCTAATAATAATGCATATACTTGTGGATACTGGGGTCAAGTTGCATTTTAAAAATGTGCAGAACATTTTAAATTTTAAAAATGCAGAAAAAGTTACTTCATGTTAAATATTTGATAGCTTTTAGTATAAAAAAATGCACTAAGCTGTCACCGTCTTACAAATGCCGTCTAGTGGCAGAAAAATGACCTAAACACAAATCAATATCACACTCGTTTTTTTTTTACAGTACAGTACATCTTTCTAATTTTAGCTCAATTTGAGGAATTATGAAGTGACTAAAAGATGTAGCCATGATATTTCTCTTAGTTTAACATTTTTTTCCACTTGTATGTTAACAAGAGTATGGATTTTGTTTGTAGAACAGATACAAAAATTGTGATTAATCGTGATTAATTATGATCAAAAATTTGGCCTGACACCCCTAGTTGAAATATGTTTCAACATATTCGCAAATGCGTTTGTAGAATGTGAACACACTCTTTCCTTGTTCTAACGTAGGCTAAAGGCTACAAACTTAGCATATTTATATATTAGCATATTAAATATGCTGTTTGTAGTGATTAGCCTACAAGTACGTTCAAACGTAGTTGCGAGTATGTTCGAATGTACTCGTGAGTACGTTCTTTATAAAAATGTATGCCTGCACCCAAAATGTTTGAGAACCTTTGACCTGTCATGTTTACTATATTGCCATTGCTAAGTTCTACAACACTGTAAAATGTGACATCTCAGTTTTATGTATCCATATCTACTGTCGTGCTGCACAGGAATTTCATGAAGGGGCTAATCAGGAATTAAAAAATCAGCAACCCTAGTTGCCATGTAAGAAGTTTTGGCGTAATCAAACCCACTGACTCAAAACAAGGCGCTCGCTAACTGCCACGTTGCTTTTGTGAACTAATGAGGATAGAGTCACTTTTGTAGAGTTCCGTAAAGCTGCACATCTCCACTCGACCGCTTGCTTTCATGCTCTTACAGTAGTGCTTGCTCATTACTGGTCCTCATTAGCACCACTTGATAACTGATAGCAAATTGTCACTTGCTGATGTCAACAAAGATATTGTGGTAAAGATAAGGTAGAAGAGGTGCATGAGCAAATATAGAAATGTATTTTGTGTCTTTTCTACTAAATTCATTGTTTACTCCAGTTCAGTCGTCTGGTTCCTTTTGGCCAACTTGTAGCATTGAGAAAGCACAATGTGAAGATCGTTTTTTTTTTTTAAGAAGAAGGAGAAAATAACCCGTTGCTCCACAAGTCCACAAGATATTTTATTACTACAATTCTCAAGCTTTGCAATGTTTTTAATGCAATACTTTATATTTTATTGCTGTTGTACATAATTTCGAAATGTCAACTTTAAAATAAATACCAGAGTGAAACAACAGTGTTCCTTGCAATCTTTGTTTAAATGTTTTTGCTTACTTGCAATGTTCAATATTTTTGTTTTGATAATTGTTTTAAAAAAAAACCTGCTCTCTGATCTTGTATCCACAATGCGCAATGTTTTTAATTGTTGATTTGTATGTTGGAGCATATCCTGTTCTGTGCATTTAAGTAACACTTTTTTACACTTATTTGAAGGTATCGGCACTTGCGACGGTGGCCATAGGACGGCCGTTTTACAATCAGGAAGTAGAAATGAGAAAAATAGGAAAATTTGTTTCATTTGTTTTTTTATGGTATTGAACATCGCTAATAATTTTCTGCCTGGAATCATTCAGGCCTCATCTAAACTAACAAACAAACAAAGACCTCAGAGAGAGAGAGAGAGAGAGAGGTAGGGATGGGGGGAGAGCTAGAGAGAGAGAGAGAGAGATGGAGAGATAGCAAGCATCAGGTAGTGTGGGCGTCCAGTGACCTTTTCACAAAGTCACCCACCTTTTCACTTCCTGCCATCAACCCTCCTGTAAACGCGGCTGTAATGCGACAATCTGAACGGGCCTCTTTGTTTCCGTTTGTCGTCGGGAGGTGACCAAATCATCACCTGTCTGATGCCAAACTCGTTTCTATGTCTACAGTATTGAATAAATGACCGTCCTTTCTTCCCCTTCTCATTCTCTTGAAAGAAAATGAGTTTCCTGCATTTTGCCAGGAAAACAATAATGGTTGCTTTTGACTTATAATTACACAAAAAATGACTAATTGGCACACAGAGAGGTGGCAGTGTATACATTTCCTAATGGAACATTGTTTTTTTTTTTTTTTTTTATAAATACAAGCACAAATCTTTTCTTTTTTGTTCCTCTCTCTGTGAATGCATAATAGCCATCATTACCTGCTTGTTAGCTTGGGCATAATTTGTGTCGATCTAGTCAGGGACGCCGTGTTGAGTCGTCATTAAAGGTAATCCTCGTAATGCGACTCATCACATGGGCACAAAGTAAATACGAAAGCTCTCACTATCGATGCATATGAAAAAAGTATTTTTTTTTTCGGGCTTGAAATAAAATTTATGGAAGTGTATTGCATTCACTTGGGGAATTTTTTTTGGGGGGGCTTTGTTCTTTTGAGGGTTTTTTTCTGTTATACAGACGCTCCCCAACTTACGAACGAGTTACGTTCCGAGCGATCGTTCGTAAGGTGAATTTGTTCGTAAGTTGCTTCAGTGCTATATTTTGTATTATAATTTATGTTTAAAGAGAATACGTACAGTACTGTACTACGTATGTTAGAGAGAGAGAGCGAGAGACACACACAGTATGTACATGTACGTAATAAGATAAATAAAATGAAGTTTAACTTACTTTTGGAAGATGTACTCGATGCTTAAGGATTTGATGGAGGAGGAGGAGCAGGAAGAGGAGGATTTTATATCATGAGAGGTTCTTCGTCGTCGCTGGAATGGGCTTCAAAAGTTACTTCCTCCTCCGTAACTTCAATGTAGGAAGAAGTTGAGGGTCGCGGAGAAGAAGATGAGGGTTGATGAGTATCTTCCTTGGAGGATTTACTAGAAACTGGCCGAAAGAAGCGATCTAACTACGATTGCACAGTTTTCTTCATTTTTCATCATAAATGATGCGGTAGCACTGTATGGCATCATTCAATTGATTTGCAACCTTTGTGCAACGTTCAATATTTGGGTCTTGCTGCTCGAAGAGTGCGATGGCTTTATCTATGAGCGACAGGCGTTTCTTCTTCTTCCTCCTCCTCGACACGTTGCTGAGCCTCTAATGCTGGGTGAGCTCTCACAGCGCCAAGCGTCGGTATTAGCGGCGGAAAGAAGCACTACAGTACTCGGAAAAAGGTGCGCAATAAAAAATCTAACTTACAGCATCTCTTTCCGAACATTTTTTGACATGCGCGCATGCGCGCAGACATGTTCGTATGTACCGTTGTTCGTAACACGAATGTTCGTAAGTAGGGGAGCGTCTGTATTGAATACTTTTTTCTGTTCTTCTGAATATTTTTTTCCTGTCTTTTTCATTTTTATTCCTGTTTTTTTATGATTTTTATGTTATTTTCAGTTTTTTTAAATTAATAATTCCCAATATTTCTGAATAATCCTTTTACTACTAATAATAATAATATTAAATTTAATTTATCAGCGCCTTTCAAAACACTCAAGGACACTTTACAGGGCAAAAAAAAACTAAGACTAAAAATAATTAGGGCAGAAAAAAATAATGTTGAAAAACAAATTAGTTTTTCCTAAATAACATTTTTTCTATTTTTCTGAATATGTTTTAATAACACAAAAAATTTTTTTTAAAAAACAGAAAAAATATTCAGAAAAACAAACAAAAAATCTATTAAAAAAATACACAAAAAAATAAATCCCCCCCACCCTAAAATGTGAATGCAATACACTTCCTTAAAAATGAGAGACTCTTAAATGAGAACAAAAGGAGTTCAAGTTGTGTCTCTTTCAATTATGCTCATCAGGTATTGGCCCCATTAGCTGTCTCGCACAGTTTACCATGAAAATAGGGTCATTACCTGACACATCAAATTGATTTTGACATGAGGCTCCGGAAGCTTCTCACTCAGTTTGTTTGCTTACATATTTATTTATTTATGCCTTGCACAAACCCTGCTATAAAAAAGGTGTAGATTGTCATTTGTAGTGACAGATGATGAGACCTGATTTGTTTATTTTCATTTAATGTGGCATTCTTGATGATATTTTTTTTCATGTACAAAATGCAACTCAGGCGTCATATCAGTGGCGGCAATGAAATGTAAATGATTTTCCAAGGCAAAGCCTTGTATTCTTTGTTCCTCTCTTCTTAGAGTAACAATACATGATGGTGCTCATACCTTAAATATTTAAAGACCCCCTTTTGCTAAAGCTTTGCTGCGGTACAAGGGCCTCTGACTGCTTCTAATCTCCTTGATACCTGGAGGCGTCGCCACGGCAATGCAAAGATAACATGAGGCAAAGCAGAGTGTGTGTGTGTGTGTGTGTGTGTGTGTGGGGGGGTTCAAAGATTCCACCGTGCCAGGGCACTGCGCACAAACATCTGCCTAAGAGAAAGAAACTGAAATGAAAGGAGAGATTCATTTCCCCCTTTTTGGCCCAACTTTGCAGAAAACATTTCACTTCCTCCCGTGTCGTTTAGATGCTGTTGCATGTTCGTCTTCCAAGCGGCGTTTTTGTTTTTTCCGAGCCCTGGCGCCGCAGATGCCAGCACCCGCTTTGAAAGGGAGAAACAGAAGCCTCAGCTTTCTTAAATAAGTCATCATCTCTTTCAACTTTTTCCCACTTTGCTTCCAGCCCCGCCGCCGTCTGAAAGGCAGTGTACCGTGGGAGAGGCAAATTGAGGAGGACGTGGCGAGCAGGGATGCCTGTTTATTTGCTTGTACACGCTCCTTGAGCTATAAATTAGATGTCAGCATTGTTACATGTCAAGGGCCCATTTGGACGTGTTGCGCTCTCCCAAGCAGCACTTTTGATTGTTTGTTCTTAACATCACTTAAATGAAGCGGCTCTCCCGATGGCCTCCAGTCATCTGCATCTCACGGCTGATTGGCAGGTTGTTTATCAGGGCGTGCATGCGTGCTCCATCGTTGTTTACTGTCTCATGCAGAGTTGGGATGTTAATTAGGCAACAAAGTGCACTGCAGTCATACTACAAAGTTGACGTGGAAAAGTTGGGAGAGTTTGGAAAATGTCAAATACAGGAAGAAATAATTTTGGTGTAAACGGGTTTACACTGTGTGACTCTTACACCACCCGAAGCTCACTGACACTTGCCTAACAGGGCCAGTTCAGATTTCATAAATAATAATAATGAGTCTTACCCAACTAGGGCTGGGCGACGTGGCCCAAAAAATTCAAAATAATCCCAATATGTATATTTTTTTCAGTCATTCTGGACGATTACAGTTTTAATCAAAGTAATAAATCCAATAAACATGTATTTAAAAGTTTCATATCGTCAAAAATAAATCTTGTGCAAAACGTTTACAAAAACAACAATGTATACCGATTATAAATCACTTTTAAGGTAAACATCACATTCATAGCTTGTGCAACTTGCTTAACTCATTCACTCCCAGCCATTTTCACAGAAGCAATGCTCTTCACTCCGTTTTACTTGATTTTGACTGATTTTGCAAGGCCCACAGAATATTGTGTGCTATTGCTATAAAAACATGGAACCTACCAAAAGAAAGATTAGAGTCTCTTCTTTCATCAGGAAAAAGTATGTCTATCTGTTTCCTTTTTGCAGCAATTAGCATAAGTATATAGTTAAGTTTCATCATTCACAAATCTATTTAGAATTGTGAGTAAATAGTTTTTTTCAACATGGCCCTGGTTGATTTCTTTTGCTCTGCTGCCACCTGCTGGCCGTTTGTGTAATAACTAACACTTCTTAAACCGTTCTTTGCAGTTGAAAGGTTGTATCAAAGACTTCTGTATGCTCTAGCACAGTGGTGTCCAAACTCGGTCCTCGGGGGCCGGTAGTCCCGCAGGTTTTGGATATTTCTCTCCTCCAACACAGCTGAAACTCATCAGCAAGCTCTGCATAAGCATGATAACGACCTTGTTGATTGGAACAGGTGCGTTGGAGCAGGGAAACCTCAAAAACCTGCAGGACTACCGGCCCTCGAGGACCGAGTTTGGACACCACTGCTCTAGCATAAAAAAACAACATATAAATACGTCTTAGGGACACTTAAAATATTTAAAATAGAACGTATTTATACGTTTTGGGGAGAAAATGAGTTAATGCCACATTTAAGTAGTTAGTATCATGTCTTGTGAATCACCATGGCATAAGCCATCTAGTGGTGAATTGGGATATTACAATTTGAAACAAAAAAATTTAAACTTGAAACAGGCATCAACTGCAAATTTGCAGTTTGGCACATGCAGATTTGCATACTCAAGATTTTTTATATATATTTTGGATTTTTTATGCCATTATTTAAATATTTGTGAAAAAATATAGAATTTGTGTCCATTTTCAAAAAATATTTTAATAATTAAGGTTTGTGCTGAAAAATAAATTAATCATTATTAGTTTTTTTTTTTAAACTAAGAGGTTAAGTGTGGTCCAGAGCCTCCCATTTGCACAATGTCTTGAACAAGATATCTTACCCAGAAAATTTTAAGTATTCAGTTTATTTTTTATACTGGTAACTACATAGAATTTGTATTTATAAAGGCTTATACAGTATAGTACAGTATAAAGATGCTAAATATAAACGAATCATTGGAATTTATCGTGTTACATCATAAATATAGAGAGAGCCAGTGCCTGTTCTAGCATGGCCACCACTCAAAAAGTATTTCCCTGATGAATTTGGACTTTCATTAATTGTCAATTAAATGTTTTTAGTAATATAACAAACAACATAATTGGCCCATTCTAGGGATATATGATTGGAATATAAGGCAACTTGAACTTCATCTACCTTGATGTGAGAGGATGACCGCTAAATGAAATTAAATTGTGAATCCCAAAACGGTGGGTTAATTTATTATTCGGACGCCAAAATCTCTGTTTTTGCACGTTGCCATTCATTTCAAATATTTAGTGGAAAGCAGCAGTGACATTTTTGTGTGTGCGCATGGAAGCACAAATGCTATAAATTGAGCATAAAGGCACACCCCTCGATGGAAAACCTCCCTGGTGGTGGTTTGTAAATTTCTGTTTACTGGGCCGGATTGCGTGTTTGTGTGTTCGCCGCCCCGCCCGGACACATCGGGTCGCTTTTGGCTCCTTCCATGCAGAAAGGCAACACAAGAACAAGGTCTTAATAACACCAGCCATTGTGGCAAATATATCGGACTCAACCTTCCGCTTGAAACTGCCTCTTCGCATTGAGTTAACATGAGTGACAGGCTCAGCCTCACACGCAAACAACGCGTGCACCAACACAAGCACACAGGCAACATGCTATCCTCACTTCAGCAGTCTCCATTGCAAGCATTTTTTTATTTTTTTAAAGAATCAATCAGAGCTTCAATCAAATCTATTTTTTCGTTCCCAAAATCACATGGCACACGGGCTTCAGTTCACCTGCAACCCTTGTGAGAACAAACGGTATGGAAAATGGATGGATGGATAGTAATTATGCTCTCAAAAGTGACACCAGGGTTATACTAGTTTTGGATTTTTCATAATAGTTAGTTTTTAATTTTGCTTTGACTTTTTTAAATTCAGTTCATTTTATTCGTTTTTTGAAGGTTTGTTAGTTTTAATTGTTCAGAAATACATTGTTTTAGTTTAGTTTTTTTAGTTTTAGTATTTTTGTTTTTTGTTAAATTAAAATATTGAGTGATGAGTTCAATATTTAAAAAAAAAAAGTCACTTAGTACTTTGCAATAAACTAAAGTAAGCTACATATCTCAACCCACTGTTTGACCTTTCTTCTTCTGTATGGATGTAAATCAATATCGATATCAATACATTTAAATGAACCCTGATAGCTCATCTATGATATTAATTGACAAAGATGATAACAAAGTACGTTCTTGCAATTAGAGTTAGTTTTATAAATGCAAGTTGTAGTTTCAGTTCATTTTTATTTTATTTAACAAGTCCCCCAATTGTTGTGGTATGTTTCGTTTGTTTTCGTTAACTAGTATGGTGCTGTGTGACACATCAGCTATTTTGACACTTGGGTAGGTATTGGACTTTTTTTTTTTTTAAGCGTTGTCAATCTTTGACGATCACTCATCCAACCAATCGGGCATCTCCGACATAGACGAGGGAGACACACCTCTTCTATTTTGATCTTGTTTATTCTTTTTTCCCCTTTAAGTCGTCACCTCTCTGAGGGTTGTATGTGTCAGCAGTAGGACAATTCTCAACATTTGATACAAAGGTGGGAGTTAGAGGTGTGATTACATGTTCTCTTCCCAACATACAGTACTTGTTGTATTCATAATCTCCGTTGTCTGCAGGTTGATAAATGTCAATTAACTGGATGTGTGATTGAATGGATGGATATTTTTTTTTCTTCACTGTAATGAGCATATAATGAAAAGTTTTCCAACTTTCAAAAAACATTCCAAACATTATGCAGCATTCATTTTTGTATTGCATCTATAGATAGTATTCACATTAGGGTCCATGGAATGGGAACGGACAAAGAAGTGTCCGGAATTGCAAAGATAAATCGAAAGGATTTCCAACCAACAAAGTCTACCAAAGTGTATTCTGACCATTTTGATTAAGGTAAGATGGTAAAAATGCTTTTACCACAATGCAATCGTGATATATGTGAGCCTCTAGTCGTGGCTAGCTTTGACTAAATACCCTCCTTGAGGTCTCTTATTTTCCTTTCCCAGCAGCCCAAAAGTTGAAATTATTGTTAAAGTGTACAAAAATAAGTGATGAATCAACAATGTTGATGTTGTTGTTTTTGTTGTAACATGCGAGCTGAGCGAGTTGTAACTTGCGCGGTCGGAAAATTTGCTAACTTTGTTTAAAAAATAATCAGATTCTTCACCTTGAATTCACAAATGATAAATGCACATGGCAACCAATAAAAGCCGAAAGTACAGAAAAACACAAGAATGTCCGTGTTTTGGGAGCCACCCTACCTTAAAGCATACAGTGCTGCTCAAAAGTTTGTGAAACCTGCAGGCATGGTCAGATTTTTTGTATAAAATATTAAAATAACCTTTTTCAATGTTTAGTCATACCCAAATCTACAATGCTGACATTGAAAATAATGGACTTGAACACAAATCACATAAATACCTAACCACTTTGATTCCATCCTATAAAAATGCCAATATTAACTCTTTGACTGCCAGACGTTTTCAGAAACGGGATGTCGCCAGTGCCAGCCGATTTAAGCATTTTGACTGATCTTTCAAGGTCCACAGAAAATGTTGTGTTTGGACTATGGAAACACACATACTACCAAATGAAAGATTGAACTCTCATCTTTCATCAGAAAAAAAAGTTTGTTTCTACCTTATTCCGTTTTTCAGTAATCAACAATAGAAAATGGTTAGTTTCACAGAAATGCTCTGTTTTGAAACAAAAAGCAGAGAAAAAGAGCTTTTTGTGAAATGATGTTATTTCATGCACTCTAGTGAATTGTACACTTCTTTTTGTCCATGAATGATGCCACAAACACCTAAATAGTGCTTTACTTCTGTAAAACGCTATCACCAACAATGAAAAAGTGTTTTTTGGTTGCAAAATACGTTTATTTCCATTCAACAGTGTAACAATTTGACAAAACAATTTCGCAAACTATTTACAAATGTGTGCAACTGTGGTACTATTTACAATTATGTGGATGTTTCAAATCCAGTTTTTCTTTTTGTAACGCTCCCATGCGTGCAAGGAGACGCAGCAGGATTTGCACAACAGATTAGTTTCACTTGCGATGGCTCCTTTCGCGTGCAGACGTTACACTTTCTTGACGGCCTTTTTTTCCGGGGAATAGCAAGTAGCAGACTGTACCCACTCCTCCGATGAAATGCATTGGACTCGGGGCACTCTTCGTCGTCCGATTGAACGTCCGCCTGAGCGTGCTCAGTTGTGCTCCGCGTTTTCCGGTGTTAGCATCGCTAGCCGGTGAACCTTTATGACGTCGTCATAGCCGCCGCGTCAAAGCTTGCAACTTCAGCGTCAACCTCGGAGTCACCATCATCATCATGGATGATGATCATCGTCGTCATCAATGTGCTCTTGAGCGTTGGTCGATGCCTTTCGTCTTTGAAAAAAATTCCCAAGTGTGAGCTGCTTGCAACCAGTCGCCATTGTTCGCTTCTTCAGCCATCTAGCGCCGCCTCACGTCTTCTACTGCCGCGTCAATGCTTCCAACTTCAGAGTCACCATCATCATCATCGATGATGATCATCGTCGTCATCAATGTGCTCTTTAGCGTTGGTAGATGCTTTTCGTCTTTGAAAAAAACTGCTCGAGCGTGTGCTGCTTGCAACCGGTCGCCATGTTCTCTTCCCTTCCCGAGCCATTGTCCCCTCTAGCTTCTACTGTCTTCTACTGACACCTACCCAATCTTGTCAAAAGAGAGTCATTGCTGCCATCTAGGGGCCAAAAATAGTCATTAGGCTAACTAGATCTGCTTGAAACTTTCACCACAGCTGGCCAAGGCTTTCCTCCACCCGTTTAAAAAAAAAAATAAAAATAAAATTGGATGACGTCCGTAGGTTTTTACTTGACGTCTTTTAACGTCCATGGCAGTCAAAGAGTTAACAAGTAGCCTATACAGATATATACACAGGACTGAGTTTATATTGTTTGTATGCATAAATTAGTTCTGGTCTCCTGGAATGTTTGTGGCGCTCGCTCACAGGCAAAAATAATAAAAAAAAAAAATTTTTTAATTAATAGCAGATATTTGCCTCCTACAAGAAACCCACCTACAAAAATCTGAAGAAAAATCCTAACAAACCTAATTCTGGTTAATTCTGCCTGTTAGCGAGAGCCACCACATCGCGATAACTTACATTGATGTTTCTGTATTTGGCAATTTGTAACTAATGGTTGTGTTTTTATAGTCAGGAACCCAGTTGCTGCCAACAGGATCGAGCAGATTCACCTCCAATGGGCACTAAGGGTTAATATTCGGATTCACTGCATGCCAGTGGGTTAATTCTATAGGTACTGTCCCCCCCTGGCTGGGCGTGGGCGGGTCTGCCCCTCTTTTGGCTGCTGGGTGGCGGCTGCGTCTTGGCCGTTCCCTGGGTCTCTTGGGGGGTGCTGCGTTGCGGGGCTCTCCCTGGTGTCCAGAGCGGCGCCGCTCAGGCGCGGTCCGTCGCTCTGGGCCCGGCAACGCGGTTCGGGGCCTGTGGGCCGCCGGGGTGCCCCGTGGTTCCCTCTCCCCTCCCCCTTCCTCCCCCTTGCTGCCTCTCCCTTCTCGCCTCTCCCCGCCCGTCCTCCGCCTCCCTGTCCCTTCTCCCTCGTCACCCTTCCTCCTCCTCTCCCCCTCTCTCTGCGGCGCTGCCCCTTGCCCTTTTTATCGTCTCCTTCCCTGGGCCGGGGGCTCCCCTCCGTGGCCCGGGTCTCGGCGCTCCAGGGGCCGTAGGGGGGGGTGGGTTGTTGTTGAGCCCGCCACGCTCCGGTGGACCTCCTGGCACTTCGGGCGGGTCCTGGTTGGGGGGGGGTGGGGGGTGCTGGGGGTGGGAGGGAGTCTGGGGGTTTGGGGGCGGCTGGGGCTGGGTTGGGGTGGATGGGGGGCAGGGGGTCGTGGGGGGAGCGGGGGCTGTGGACCGGTGGGGTGCCTTGCGGGCCTGCACTGCCCCGTCCTGCTGCGTTGGGTTGGGGGCGCGGGCCGTGTTGGGGTGGGGGGCGCTCCTGCTCCTGGGTTTGCTCTCCGGCCGGTGGCCCCTGCGGGGCCCGGGGCTCGTCCTTTGGCACTGCCGCGGCCTGGGGGGCCCTGAGGTGTTGCGCGTGCTCTGTCCTGGCAGGGGTCGACGGCTCTCCTCTTTGGTGGAGATTTTCGTGCATGCCAGATCCACCACACCAGCATCTATCGAAACTCAGACACAATCTGCACAATCCACAATTTGTCCTTCCTTCCTTTCCTCAGTCTCTCCTTTGGTCTCTTGAGGTCTCCCTGATTTGTTTTGGAATTTAGATGTCTCTGGGGTTGGTGAAGGACTCTGGTTGGTGGCCTGGTGGCTGGTGTCTGGATTTCACTTTCCTTTCTTTTCTTGGTCCTTCCTCGGGTTTCCTGACGGCCTCACGACTCTGGCTGGATTCTGAAGTATTCGGTTTAGGTAAAGGATATGGGATTTTTAATAGGTTTTAGATGAATTAATGAGCACATATGCACACACCCGCACATGCACATACTTACGCACATACAAAAAAAAGAAAAAGAGAGAGAGAGCAATGATAATGACCTGTCGAATCGGTAAGATTACCGAATGAACAATACTGAGCTCTCAAAGTAAAAAAAAAAAGCAAATGTGAAGGATAATTGATTTTTTAAAATTCATTTGGACAGAATGTTTATTGTTAAAGGCTACTTTTGTCGATATCCCATGGAGAGAGGTTAATTTTTCATGTTGTAGTCCACTTAGGTTTTGACTACACAATTGATAAAAAAAAAAAAAAACGCATTGAAATGCTAAACCTACACATGTTATTTCATATGAAATGTAATGGTTCAGATTGAACAACAAAATCAGGTTGAAACAATCGGAAAGTCCAAATTGCTTAAGATGTTTACAAACTTTTGAGCAGCACTGTACGTGATGTTGCCATGTAGTCCGGTCTGGGCAGTAACATTGGCAAATGTTTGTAATCCAATCGATTCCACTAATCAAACGTTTCAACGTGTACCGCTTGCAATGAGTGTTGAGCTAAACCTTCCGCATACGTCTTGCTTACACAAGTAACGTTAGAGGAAGCAGGGGGTGACATTCATCAATTACAAAAGAACATTCGGTTTAAACACAATAGAAACACAGCTGAGTCCACTGGAAAGTTGACGCCGCCTGACGGGTGATCCCGTGACGTCACCGAATACTATCTATAGAATAGGGAAGCCAAAAATGAATAGTTCATTTGCACTTATGAATACTGTTTGTTTGCTTGTCTTAAGTACCAAAGTCTTTGGGTACCATCTAAACAAGAAGCCTGATTTTGAGCCTTGAGCCTCGATTTTTGAGTCGTACTGTAGGACTCTTTGATGAAGAGCTGGTCTCGTGAGGAGGAGGAGGTTTCAAATTGGAGATGCCACTGCTCGAATATTGCAAGGTGATGAAGGGCTGCCCTTAAAGATGATGTGTCCTGCGGTTATGTGCGAGATTTATTCCCCCTCTAATAGGACATTCTTCAAAATTCAAACATGCATCGCAGCAGAAGGGAGTTTGAAATATTTTCTGCCCACCCCTCCCAACACCACCACCATCCTGAAAGAATATTCAAGGCATTTGCAGGTTAAAAATGTATATGCAAATGCGGGCTACATTAGAGCATGCACAGGTTGTTAATAAATTAACACGTGGCAGGAATAATTCAGTTTAGCGTGATAATTCTTGGGTGCGAGCTGTCAGCTGTCGCATTGTTCTGGATCGAATGTGACGCTGAGATGGCAACACGGGCAGTGAACTGTGATGTTTTAGCGTTCCTTGCTCTTCAATCCCCGCCACGCTGACACAATAACAGCCCTCCGCTCGCCTGCCTCTCATTTGGTGTCAATTTGAAAGAACAAAAGGTTTAATTAAAGGCGCCCTCCCATGATTGCTTTAATCTTATGTTCGTGCACACGTTAAGTGTTGTGGAACTTGATGTTCTTTACAGTATAAACAGTATAAATCCCAAGATCCCTCTCTAACATGACCATCCTTTTTTTTTTGGACAATCCCTTTGCTCTTAAACAACACTACATATCTCGATTGTGAAGTAAAGTTTGGGAAGAACGGTGAGATGACTGTGGGAGAGAATTGATATTTGAGATTTGTATAGCAGGGACCCGGGGAGCTGACAGTCTGTTTATGTAGTTCAAGGTGCAGCGGGATGTGAGAGGTGTCAAGTGACTCGCTGTAAAGTTTTTAATAAGTGCCATTTGTTCAATCTGCTGTTTAAACACTTCCCGTCGCTTCTTTGTATCCTTAAAGACTGCTTGGTCGCTGCTATCTTTTAATTAAGTCCCGGGCTAATGTGCCATTTAATTGACTAATCTGAAAGATTTTGTTTTCTCTAATTTACTTGGAAAAACCATCGGCGGCTGAGCTTTTTAATATTGCCGTGATAGGGAAGGAGACACGGTGGATGCTTCAAAGAAGCGCTAACTCCCTCTAATTCCTACTCAGCGTGACAGAAGAGGCTAATGGCTAACTAGGCCTTCATGTCACTCTTGTTGAAATGTTTTTCCAGGTATGCTTGCGGATCTAATGAGCAGTTTTAGTCATTTTATGATTGCGCAGTTGTATGTAGTAATTGTCGGTGCATGGATTCTACACGTTATTAGAAAAATGCCTCCAGCTGTTGGATCTAGGAGGGAAACAGAAGTGTCAGTTGATCACCAAATAGTCAAAAGATTTTAGTTAGGCCTTAATTGTTTCCTGTTGAAGACACTCATGGGAGGAATGGGGTTAAGTTTATAGAGCAGTGGTTCTTGATCTTGTTGGAGGTACTGAACCTCACCAGATTCCTATGCGCATTCTCCGAACCCTTCTTTTTTGGGAAATTTTCACCTTGAATATAGAAAGCGTTGTGTTCCTCTATTCCCGATTTCCTAGCTTAAGGAAGTTTTCCTTCAGTTTTGCTCGTTAGCTATGTTGGACTCGAATTGGTCAACTTGGCATTTTAAATCATGCCGTTAGGACACTGAATCTCATCACTCACTGAGCACTTTAAAACAACCACCGCTGTTTTGTTAAGATGAAACCCAGGGGCAGAAAATACAATGAAAATAGCAGAGGGCCCAGAATTGAACCCTGTGGAACACCTTACGTTCTGTGATGCATGTGAATTCATATTGCACACACTTGTCTGACCACTTTCTTTGTTTGTTCGACGTAGTATAAAGGGATTAAAATAATAAAGACATCACACGACGTACCATCACAACAGCCAGATAATGTGATCACCTGGCCTGCAGCCAACGATGGCCAATCAGGGGATATCATCACCAATCATTTGAGTCAGGTGTGTGTCTTGACTTCCGCCGAGCCCCTGAGACTGACCCACCGAACCCCTGGGCTACGATCAAACCCACAACCCGAATCCTCTTATGGATGGATTGGATTGGTTTTGAATTGTGAGTTTGATCTTGAAGTGGTCTGTTACAAAATTATCTGCATCCAGACTCCAGATTCAAAAGTGATGCCGCCATGCATAAACAATCTTTGGTAATCAGAAGAAATCACTGTCAAAATTGCAAAAGTGATTACACTGATGACAAATGCAGTGGCTATAAAGGAGCAAAAACACCAGACCCGGTGTCATGTGACTGTGGCAGGCCAAGACGATGATTAAATGGAAAAGTGGCGTCAGTGCTTGGGTGATAGGACGGCCGAGTGAAAGGCTTATAAACAATGAGTCACAACCCGCACACAGAGGAAAAGGAAGGAAAGGGAGGAAGCGTTGCCAAAACGGAGTCTTGCTTCTGTTGACAATCAGGCCTCTGTCAGGAAGTCCTGGCACACATTGAACTGATTGCACATTGCTGCTGATGGACACTCGCAAACAGTTACAAACATTCACCATTATCACACTGGCCCAGTGACACAAACCAAACACTCCGCCTTATTTATGCCTGCATCACATGCAGCAAAACCTGATAAATAATTTAATCTCTCGTGGCTGCCCTCACAACTACAGTAATACATTAATTTGGCATGAATTAAAGCTAATTCGTGTATCATGTAATTTATTACTTATCAAGCGTAGTTTAGCAGCGAAAGCCTCCGATTTCCCCAAAGATTGCTTTAACAGCTATAATGCATTTCTTAATTTACTTGCTGGAAAATCAATTTTTTTCAGAGTTCATTAGGCACCAATATGTTAGAATGCTGCTCCCCTGAGCACCCAGCTACAAAAAAAAAAAACATTATGCAAATGCTGCCAGTGCATCTGTATGTAAATAGCAAGCAAGGCCGCAGCCAATTCTCTGTGGGAAGCTTTGTTAGAGGGCCTTTTGTTTCTAAGCCCTGCGTCTTGTTCATGATAGTCTGCAAATTAGGAGACGTCTGTAATTGGCAGGTGAAAGCAGACACCCGCTCTCAGACGCGGAGTGACAGGTGACTGACACCGTCATAATTCTGCCAAACTTCGTTAGTCATACTGATTCCCACTTTTTGTAAGTACTGCGGAAAATGATTTGTTTTCATCTATTGTTTTCTTTTGGCTTTAAAGTCACAAGGAGACTGCAGTCAACTATATCAGTTTTCATTGAAAGGCACCGTTTTAGTAAGAATGCTTACAGTTGAGTGTTTTTCCGATCATTCCTTGGTACAATGTCTCTTTGTGAAATGAATTCTTTCTTCACCATCTGGCCGATTGAACTTTGTGTGTCCCTCTCTGTCTATAAACGCCCGTTGGTGCACCACAAGCAAAACATTGCTTCACCTGCTTGCCTTGGACTGTCTCAAAGAAGCAATTCGCACAAAGCCCAAAGGGCATGTCGACCATATGGCGCTGCGTAGTCTCCACGGCTTGTATAAAATAGCGTACATTCATGCCGGTGACTTGAACAGGAACTAATTAGTACGGTCTCTGGTAAACCAGCTTCATTTAAATTACAGTTAATTGACTTGTGTAAATTAGGACTGTTTGAAAGAAATTTACCCTGTTATGAACTCACTCACTTTGGGGGCGCAATAATCATTGAGTAGAGTGTGAATATAATATAGCAGGTGGCTGACTATAACGATGTTGTGTTGTTATACCTTTTCTGCATCATGCGTGTGGCGTGCCTACTGCGGGCGTTGAGTTCGCAAAGTTGACGTTTATTATTTACCTTCACGTAATGCACTTTTAGCTCAGTAATTAGATGTCACATCAATCCGCGATGGGGATGCAGTCTCCAAGCAACCCTCGGTGTTCACACAAACAGCCCTGATTGACTGTTTTCTTAGCTTGTGCTGTTTAAAGGCAGGGAAATGTGACAGGAAGCACATGCAAAATATCAGAGCATTTTTTTGGTTTCTTTTTTTTTTTTTATAAAACTGCCAACAAAATCAGTCAGTCATCAAGCAATAGCCATTTACTGTTTCATTTGATGGCCGCGGTCCCTGAAATTTTATTTATTTGCTTTTGGTCTGCATCCAAAACAAAAAACAATTGTGGAAACAAAGTAGCCACGCTAGGGCAGTTTCAGATTTCGAATCCAAATATCTCATTAGTTTTTCTTTATATGGTCCCATATATATATTTTTTTTGTAATTTAATATCATATATCATATCATATATCATATATATCATATCATATATCATATCATATATCATATCATATATCATATCATATATCATATCATATATCATATCATATCACATATCATATCATATATCATCATATATCATATATCATTGGGGGGTCAGGTGTTCAAAAATTTTAATCGTAATTAATTGCATGACATCAATAGTTAACTCACAATTAATATTTGTTTTTATATCTGTTCTAAATGTACAATAAAATGTACAATAATTTCCCCCCCTAAGTGTTCATACTTTTGTTAACATTAAAGTTGAAAAAATGTCATTGATACAGTAATTCATAATAATTAAAAAAATTGCGTTAAAATTAAAAAACTGTACTGTACTGTAAAAAGTGTGTGATATTGATTTGTGTTGGTCATTTTTTTGCCACTTGATGGCATAATTGTATTTGTAAGACGTTGGTAACAGCTCAGTGCGTTTTTCTTTTGATCTTAAGGGCTATCTAATCTTTAACATGAAGTAACTTGTGAAATTCTTTCCAAGTAAGGGGTGGTCATTAATCCCGCGTTAAATTTTTTGTGGCATTAAAGGAACTTCAAATTAACTCAAAATTAGCACATGAATTTTGACACTCATAAAAATAATATAATACTATATTATTTGATATTTTAATTGAAAGCTGAAAAAATGTTCACGTCAGTAAGTACAATTTACACCAAAAACGCGTGCCAGCACCACTTAGGCCTTGCAGACTGCCAGCCCAAATCCCATTTTTAGCCCATCCAGATTGAAAGTGGATGGCTCTTTTGTAGTCTGAACAGTCACAAAGCACATAAAATTAGTTTTTTGCAGGACGGATTGAACCACATGTGGGAGGTACCGTATATTCCGCACTATAAGGCGCACATAAAAGCCTTTAATTTTCACAAAAACAGACAGTGCGCCTTATAATCCGATGCACCTTATATGTGGATCAATATTGGTTAAGTAAGCTTCATCTATTGGATGCTTAACGCAACCCCAGCCACTACAGTAGCTTCTATTCTATACACCTTATAATGCGGTGCGCTTTATATATGGAAAAAGTTTTTAAATAGGCCATTCATTGAAGGTGCGCCTTATAATCCGATGCGCTTTATAGTGCGAAAAATACGGTAGTTTAATATCCGATTTAGACAAGATGCGTCTCAGTCTGATCATCTCGAAACACTCAGAACGAATTTGACTGTCCGTGGCGTCACTTTACGCGTGCAAAAAAACAAATTTGCTCGCGCTGTCAAGATCCAATCGGTTCGCTATCCGGCTGGTTCCTCGCATGCTCGGCAGTCAAACGCCTTGTTTCCGTTAATTGCTGGTCTCGCTACCCCATCAGTTCTTCACATGCGCAACCGGAAATAATGCCCGGACGTAGCCATAGACATATGGTTGAAAACAAAGAAAGAAAGAAAGAAAAAAATAATCTGTGATAAAATAAAAACAGGGCCAGATCAGATTTGGACAGTAAGCCCGAAAAATCGGATTTGAGGAAGAATCGCATTTGAGTCAGATATGCCTGCAGTCTGAACGCAGCCTTAAATATGCCCTAATATGTCAATTAAACCTCAGAAAGTCTAGAATACATAAAACAGATTGTACACTGAACCTTGTTGAGCCTACAACTAGTAGAGGATAAGCTTACCTTTAGCTGGTCCTTAAAAGCTCCTGATAAACATGGTTTCAAAGCCACTGGCTACGAAGAAGTGATAAAGTGATAAAAAAAACAAATATCCTTGTAGCACAGTGAAATCTCTTACAGTAGTCTAATATATACAATTTGTGCCCCATCATTCACCACAAGTAACAACAAAATGTTCAATTTTGTGGACTATTTCTATTGGAGACAGCCTAGTCACTGTCCTACTTTGCATCCCCGTTGGCCTGTGTCTCACACGTAAAACTCACAGAGCACCGTGTTTGTTTCCAGTCGCATTTGTAAATCATAACTCATTGTTTGAATTAGAGACGCATGCTGCCGTTCCCGCTGGGAAACATCAAGTATTAAATGCCATTTCCCCCTGCATGCTTGTTTGAGTAATTTACGCTCAAATGAATGTCAGTCCTCGTCTCCAGGTGATCATGTCTCTGTGTACAAGCCGCTGCCGCTGCTTTTTGATGGCTCCACCTGAGAGATTTGCCCAAATGTGTCTACTTTTCCCACTAAAGTGGTTCCCAGAGTTTCTGCTCTGGGCTTGTTTACCACTCACTGTTTTTTGTGATTTCCCCTAAGCAATTTGAGAGGCCCTGTCTCTTTTTTTAATTCTCCGACAGACAGCAGCGCATTTGTTATTTAGTTTTCTGTCTGCGCTCTAAAAAGGCTGCACTGGCTGTCAGTAAACAAAGTCCCGTTCCTATTAACCTCTGATTCCCTCTGAGAAATACACAAACGTCACACAACCACCACCAAACACACACTCACACACATGCGTACACGGAAACAATATGGAAATGTTTGTCCTTCGTCCCCTTGTCGCGCGGAGACTCTGCTCTCTCGCTGTCTGTTTTGCCTAATTGCTTTAACACTAGCCCGGCATGCTAATTGCACGAGGCCCCCTGTCACCACATCATTTACATGGCCTGCTTGATTTGAAATTTAATCTGCTTGAAGGGGTTGTGTTTCATGCTCACTTTAAATCCTAATGCTCTGTGGGATTGAAGGCAGTTCATATGCTTGAGACTGTAAAATAAATCCACGTATTTGGAATTTGTTTTGTTTTTTAATAGCGGGAAACTTTTGGTCTACTGCAGGGAAAAAAAGACCAAAAACTTTGCAACGGCATTTTGTGTGACATCAAAGAGGAACATTGATGAGAGCGAGCAAGCGCTGGTCGACGTGGGCCGGCCTCTCGACTGCAGATGACCTTTTTGATGTGGACCTGAAAGAGGAAGACAGACGCGCAGGAGTGGACTTCACATGGCCACACTCAATCAAAGGCCAATTGAAATTTGTTCGAGGTTACCCCCACCCTGTTTTACACTGGAGAATGTACTTCCTCCACCCATCTGTAGCCTCGCTCATAGAACTGAATCCGAGTACATCTCGGCAGTCTGTTTTTCTTTAATGACTTTTTGGACTCTGAAAGGGCCCTCCCTAGTTCAGGTCCACATAAAAGGGGTAAACAGAGAGAGTGTATGAAAGTAAATTCCAGAGACCAGTAAGACCAGACAGTCATCGCCAGCGAGGAATCATGGATCTCTGATTTTGACACCGAAACCAAACGACAAAGCTTGAAGTGGAAGAGTTCAACATCACAAAGGCCGATGAAACAAGACTGTCACAATCCAAAATGGAAGTCATGTTGATTGGATTCTTCAATGACTACGTTTCCATGAAGTCAATATTCGGGTTAAGGTCAGAATTCCAGTTTCTGAAACAATTGAGGTAACACATGCGCGGTGGACAGAATTAGTCCCATTTACATGCTTATTTGCGCTTGATTGGAAGACCCCGTTATGACCGCGACGCGCTGACGCCGTAACTTGTGAATAGCGTCATTTCCGCTTTTAACTTGCTATACGTTCAAAAAAAGACATTATATTTATGTCACTCACCACGCTAGTGTGTGGTTCTTTTGCAGGGAGCGTAATGTTTGTTGACACCGGCTTGAGTATTTCCGGGGGGTTACAGGCCAGAAGCACGGACTTATTTACTTGTATTAAGTGTATGTGTATATCTGTGTATATTTTCGCCGCAGAGGCACAAAATAACGTGGCACTGCAGCGGAGAAATCAATGCATTCAATGGAGGCTCCTTTAGCAAGTAGGACGGAGCTTCGCAAACAAGTTGTGACTACATAGACCAAGATTCCTTGCGGGTCAAATAAGCGAAGAAGAAGAAAATAAAGACAAAGAAGAAAAAAGCGAGCATGCGCACAGCGGAAAAAAAATACCCCGATCGATCGAGGTATTCCGAATGCGTTAATATGAGCAAGAATTCCGGTTATGAAAGGAGGAAGCCAGGGTTACTCCTTTTCGTTGTTTTTAAAAACCCCGAAAAGGAGCATATTCTGGTTGACGCGCAAGTTTACGCCCCTAGCTACATGGGTGTTCCAATTCTCAGGGGTGGGGGAACAAGCATTGTTGGAACACTGTGTTCTTGTTTGTCTATGTGTGTGTGCATGTGAGTGCTGAGTACATGTGTGGTCAAGTGTGCAATCCTTTCTTAACAGACAACAGGTGCGTCTTAGCGGACTGGCTCAATCCATTCTGCTGGGTTAGATGTTTTTGTTCTTGTAGTCATCATGAGTCATCTCCTGTTAATCAGCTGTTAGATATGGCTGCCCTAGTATAGCTTTGTGAATGTGGGAGCAGAGCAAAGCATTCTTCATTGCAAGCAGAAGCAATTATTCATTGCAGCAAATAGTAAAGTACTTTTTCATGTGATGACTTATTGTACAATTTTCCCAACACGCGTGTTTACATGACCTTACAAAACCCAAATATTGCCAATATTCTAGTTTTAAAAGAGTTATTGCCCGCATGTAAACGTAGTCAATGTGAGGGACAGAGTCCACTGCGGGTTCTTTCCAAAGGTCCAGACACTCAACCAGCGCACCTACTAATTCTTCCTACGGTGTTGGCTTAGAAAGTTGTAGCAGAACAAAACTGTGGCTGTTTCCCCATGGTGCATATACACTTAATATGTTTTTTCCGTTCATGTTCAAATAAATTATTCAATCTATCCATCCTCATGGCAAAACCTTGCAGTCACGTCGAGTTACCGCTGCCCTAAAACGTGACAAAATGTCACATGAGGTGCGGAGTTAGGACCCAAACACAGACGTGACACGGTAGTTGGGAAACAGAGAGTTTTTATATACAAAAATACAACAGAGAGCAGAGATGGATTCAAATGGTCTATAAGAAAACCTTGGCTAAGAACCTTGAGCGGGCTGCATGCATGAAAGAGTAGGGATAGAAAACGTCGACGTGCTGTGAGAAAACCTTGACATACTGACAAATGTCTCTTTCAGTAACTCCCGCTTGGGCAAGGTGTGTTTCCGTATGACAGAATAAAGGCCCATAGGACAAAATAAGAGTGTCTCGACAAAAATAAGAGTGACTAATAGTGGACCATAGCCACTGCATGGCAACTGACAATTTCATCTTCACAAGGGACATAGCAACTGACATCATCATCATCAGCAGCATCATCATAAGGGACATATACGCAACATAACCATTACAATACTGTACAATGACCGCATGACCCCACACAAAACACTGACCTAACACAAAAAGCCCATTGTGATTGGCTCCAGTTTCTCATTGCTCTGCTCTTTCTGAATAAAGTGTTGTCGGGCCAGGAGGTGATTCATGTGTGGAATGGCACATGGCTGCTAAAATGCTCAGAGCGGCAGTTTGGAGGTCAGTGGGTACATGTGTCCACACACCTGTGTACTTCCTGTGTTACGTAAGCTCCATGGAGGCCAAGCGTTTGCTCTTGTGAAGTAAAAACAACAGCAGGCAATATTTGGAGGGAAAATCAGGACCAATTTCCAACCACTCAGACTACACCTTAAATGTCTCATATTATTAAACTTTTCAGCATACTAAAATGGTCTGTGACATGCATTCGTCAAAACTGGCTTTGGATGTAATATTTTTGCTGTCCCTACATCAGCCCAAAAAAACCAGCCTGTTTTAGAGGTGTGTCACTTATATGTGAATAGCTGCACCAGGCCATGCCTAGGCCATACAATTCTCTCTCGAAGGGGCAGTGATTTCGGTCATGGTAGCCATGTGCTAATGTTGTGAATGGAAACGACGGGAGCAGAAGAAAAAAAAAAATACAGACATGTATTTTACACACCTGAGAACTATTTTAATATGTAGAAAAGTGGCATAATGTTATTACAGACACTATGTTGTGTTAGTTTTTTTTTTTTTTCTGGAGAGCTCAGTATTGTTCATTCGGTAATTTTACCAATTTGACATGTCATCATCATTGCTCTCTCTTTTTTATTTTATTTATTTATTTATTTTTTTAAATATATTTTTTATTTTGTATGTGGGTGTGTATGTGCGTGTGTGTGTGTGTGCGAGCGTGTGAGTGTGTATTCATTAATTCACCTAAAACCTATTAAAAAAATCCCATACCGTTCACCTAAACCGAACACTTCCAGCCAGAGTCGTGAGGCCGTCAGGAGACCCGAGGAAGGACCAAAGAAAGGAAAGTAAAATCCAGCACCGACTAGACACCACCCACCACCAACCGGGCCACCAACCAGAGTCCTTCACCAACCCCAGAGACATCTAAATTCCAACAAATCAGGGAGACCTCAAGAGACCAAAGGAGAGACTGAGGAAAGGAAGGAAGGACAGACGAAGCAGGGTGAGATCCACAGACACCAGCCTCCATCGATTCAACGACCTGAGGAAGAAGCATCTTAAACCTGGAACAAAAGCTGTACACAATGCTCATGAAATATGTGCAAAGACATTATTTTAATTGGCTTAGTTTATGAAAACATTTCTATCCGTGACTCGACTGACCATGTAAGAGTTCCAAGTTGGAGCTCAGAGGTCTTCTGCTTCTGACAAATCCGCAAATCCCCTTCATGACAACTGCTCAGAATTCCATGCAAACATTCCTCAGTGAAGAAAGAATACTGAGCATTATGTTCACATGCAGACACAATGCGGGCGCACAGGGAGAAGGATTATTTATGTGAAGAGGGAGCTCAAGATGAACTCGATTGTGCTGTTTTGCTTTTATGAAAAAAAGTTTTTTCTTCCCCCCCTTATTTTTCAACCAAAAAAGAAAAAATACAGTCAATATTAAGTCAATTATAAATATTTATAATCTACACATTTTAAAAATCCTGTCAATCAACACGGACGTGTGGGGATAAGCTCCGTGCAAGCTGGTTGGTCCGCATGCGATTTGCATGCCACAGAAAAGCCTCTGCTTGCCATCCCAGTTTTGTTTTTGACTTTGCGGGCCTGCTTGTTCTCAGCGTAGATTAAATATAGAAGTTTTGTTCTCGTTGAGCATAGATGTTTTTATCCCCCCCCCAAACACACACACACACAGAAACAGAAGAGGCAGTATTGACGCCTGATGCTGATGGCGATTCATTATTGAAAAGGAAATCGTCTCAATATGACTGGAGTTTGTTATGGGGAGCTTTGTTCTCGTCATCTATATTGCAGGGCATCTTTGTCAGTCAGCGCTGAGAGATCTTTTTCTTCTCTTTTGTGTTTGTGTATGTGCGTCTGTGTGAAGCAGAGGAAAGAGTTCTCCGCTCTCTGTAGTGTTTGTCAGCGTTGCTGTCCTAATAACTTGACTGCCTTGTTTTTCAGCAATGCTCTATTCTAGTTCCGCCTCTCTGATGGCGCTAGCTTGGTCTGTTTGGCTACATGACCTCAAAAATAAACTTTTGGAGGTGGAAAATAGTTTCAACTTCTTTCCTTCTCCTGACAGATAGTCCTTTATCACCTGTCAGTCAATTACAGCTAATGTTTTTGCCATGTGGTAAGATAAAGTCGTATCTGCTGCTGATCCCTCAAATGGTGGAGCCCAGAGTTTAAAGCAAACATGGTGCGTGAACATTTAGGTGTTATGCTGCACACAAATGGAATAAGTCGCCGACAGAACTGACGTTTGCCCCATGTGTAAAAGATTTGAAAACCAGGTTTTCTGTTGCTTATTGGGTTTAATTGGTGTAGCTCAAAGTTCAAAGCAAACATGGTGCGTCAGCATTTTGCTGTTTTGCTGCATGGAAATGGAATAAGTCACCAACAGAACTGAACTACATATGGTTATTTTTTTAGAGCATTTCTATCTTCTTTTTTTGTTGCAAAATCATGCTTTTGCTTTGTACATTCTTTTCGTAATTTTCCGAAGCCAACTTTTATTTCTCTACTTTGCCTTTAAATGTACTACATTTGTTTGCCTTTGAATGTTGTTTCGTAACTATATGAAGCACATTTAGTTACCTTAAAATAAAGCTCTATAAATAAAGCCTGGCCTTGACTTATCTCGGTGTTCATATGCTAATGAGGTCCGGTGGTGTGTTTACATCATATCTTATGATCACAGCCTAGCTGATGATTGTAATTATACAGTATATAAATCACCCATGTGAGACACATTCATTGATTGCCCATTCTTCCACTATAATTTCATTCGTCGAGATCCAGTGTTGCCTTTTTTGCACTATGCTATAACCGCAAACAGTGTAAGCAGATACTCTCATCGAATTACATCATTCTTTGTGCTAAAGAACACACAGAGATGGGAATACATGAACTTGGCTGCATTAAATGTGCAAATCATCTCTCAAAGTCACATTTGAGCGCTCATCAACCACCTTCTGATTGTCACTTCAGCTCAGCATCCTCTCCACTTCATAATTTATTCAGAAATTTGGGCTGCGCCGTGTTTGTATCCTTGGGTGGGCGGGCGGGCATGGCTAAGTGTCCTCCTCCTTAAGAGCGCTTGTTTTGTGGCATTCTCCCTTGATTTCATGCTTTGCTGATGGAAAATTAGAGCCGCGCATCTCGGCATGTAGAGGAGGTGTAGGAGGAGGAGGAGGAGGAGGAGGAGGAGGCGGGCGGATGGTTTGGTTTATTGCCTCAGGACACTCTCCCTCCCTGACAACAAGAAAACTGGAGCGATGAAGAGTAGGAGAGGCTGTGTCATTGGCTGCTAATGCACTCTAAACAAGATGATGAGACGCATGGAATCCCCAACGCGATGTCAAGGAGCTTCAGTACAGAACACGCCCCCATCACTCCATTCCACACTTCCCCCCTCCCCCATATTGTTGGGGGAGTCTGGCATTTTACATTGTTTTTTTTTGTTTTTTGAGTGAGTTGATTTGCATTTTTTTGACTTGTTTCTTTTTCTCTTGCCTGTCTGTTGCCCAATGAAGCTCTGAAGATAAAGTGCTTAGAGTACTGCAGGCACTTCACTTGACTTGTTTGCTTGTTCAAAGATACGCCACAGTACACCGCTAGTTGAAATGCAGGCACGGATCACTGTCAGACGTGTGAGGAACATTTTGAAGCCGGAAAGGAAAGGATTGGGGGGGGGGGGGCACGTGTATAATCCCCCAATGTTATGTAAGTGGGAGATTGTTGGATGGCTGTGTTCATTTTGTCACAAAGATGAAGCCTTGCCTAGATGATGCTAAAGGTTCCCTTTGATAGGTGTACCCTAAAAAAAAGTCAGGTTCAAAAAGAGCAAAATGAACATGCGTGTGTGTGGACTTGTAGAAAGTGGTTTGTATTCATAGATGTTAAGATACTCTAATGGTTATCGTTTTAAAGTGAAAATAAAAAAGACCTTATAAAATGTGTCACACCACAAAGAAAGCGTTAACAAGCCTGCAAAATTTGAATAAAAAAAATTGTCAAGTGTAAAATGAAGTTTTAAAACCTCTGAAAGTGCTGAAAAATGCCACAAAAATATACTACATATCCGCTTCAAGCCTCTGATGGCTAAAATATATCCCACTGAGTAAGTGCAGGGGTGTTAGGCACCACCAGCAAGCTTGCGCAGACTGTCCGCGGAGGCCGTCCAGCCTGTCAACGCCTTGTTAGGAGTTGTCGATGTGTAGGGTCACATAATAGAGACACTTCAGGGAAAGTTAATTGTTTATTAAACAACAGCAGATGTTATTCAGCTCTTGGCCCACGCCACACTCCTGCTAGATATATATTCACAATAATTCTTTTCAACATATTACAGGAGCCCAAATAACAAAAATAATGTACAATTTAAATAAGTAAACCGAGCTGTTCGGTGAGTTGTGGCTTCCAGTGAAGATGAGTTTTTTAGGGTCTGGACATAGCTTAGCTAGCTAGCTGCATGCAGTAATTGTAGAACTCAAAATAGCTCAGACTTGCACCAAAGGCGCTCAGTTCCTACAGTATATTGTGGGGGAGAGGAGACACTGGGTGTCATTTTAGCCGTGCCCAAACAACTCAGGAAAACCGAAATGGTGATTAAACCAGTTATTTGTTTTGTCTCCACAATTGAGTAGGTTACTATAAAGTTGTCAGTAATTTTCACTAATTATTTTAAACATGTCGAATGTGTTTAGAAACAAATCTCTGAATTCACTTTCCAGGATTAGGCAAAAATATTATCGCTGCAATAAGAATAGATACATCAATAAATGACACATGCATACAGTATGTGTTTGTGTGTCTCCACTCAACACACGCTACCCTTTAAACCTGACCTCTGGTATTTTGCTGCAGTTTGTGATTTGTCTCCCTAGAAATCCCCTGTCTCGTGCTTAATTTGTTCTCAAGCCATCTGAGGCTTTGTGGTTATTGTCACACTGTCACATTAGCGAGCCCCATATGAGCATCCAGGTATTGATAAGTTGATGGTGATTGGTCATTTGCTCAGACCAGTAGCATCATGTCAGTAAATTAGGGCCTACATATCTATGATGAGACACTTAATCAATAGCAATAAGAAAACTGATCAATGCATTCTTTGACAGTCATATTCAAATGGGGACTGCAAATGGAGAAAGTATGTAGCAATTATTGGGACATATCCTAATGAGCTCAGGAGAGAAAATATGGTCGAATGACATCCAAATAGTCTCAAGTCTCACTCTGGGATTCTTCCTTTAAGGTCACAGCAAGTTTAGCGTCCTCAATCCTAAGTGTTTAATCAAGTTTCGCCATCTACAGCAATCACAGAAACTCTAATATTCCATTTCCACAAAGCAATCACCCAGCAAAGTTCGGGGAATCAAACTCATTCCAAGTCATCTGACTGCCCAGACAAATCAATATTCACAGAATGAGCTTAACATTGGTGACTTTTTGTGTGAGACCTCCTAAGCAAATGGTGAAGGAAGTGACTGTGATGAGGATAAGGAAGAAAGACATTTGAACCTCAAAGGCACGGTCTGCCGCTGTGAGCCAAGACTTAATTACGACGACCTTACAACAGGGCGATAGCCTAAAGCCACGCGGCCAGGCTAAGCGTGTACCCCCTGCCAGAGCCTAATACGTCCTCTGCTGCCAGCAGGCCACACAGCTCGGCTTTGACGCCCCGATTGTAACATCAGGCGCTTAGAAGAAGCCAAAGTGACTAAAACAGAGCAAGTATACTGTGTTAAAAGGTGGCAGTGTTAGAAGTTGCTGCGGTGACTCCGCAGGCATCGTCATGTGACCCGAATGACCTCACGGTCAAAGAAGTTGATTCCCACTTTAATTGACTTCAGCTGCAATCTTGTGCTAATGACGAGACTCTGCTCACTCAAATTTGGTAGGAGTTGCCACCAATATTTTTACTCTCTTGGGAAATATTGTGTAATCATCAATTTGCTGGAAGTATTATATCAAAACAGCTAATATGACATATTCATTACCAAAAGCAAGCTAGTGTTTTTCAGGGCATGTTTGTGGCTGTGAAAAGCCAAAATGCATGGCTTTACATTAGGTCAGTTTATTTAATAAACATGAGTTTGACTGAAGGTCATAAGCAGTGCGTACAAAAACAAAAAATATATATTAATGAAATTCAGTGATTCTGCAGCATTTGTGGGATTCCTTCACTGAATGACATTTTACACAAAAAAACATTTTTGAATAATGTATTTGTAGAACAATTTTTTTTAACAATGGCATAATTATTTTTCTTTTTTAACAATTTTTAAACTGTGTAATTTTACAGTGCCTTACACTTTTGAAGGCGGTTGGGCGAGTACCTGTAACAGGTATCAGTATCGGGCCAATACCAGGCCTTATTTCAGGTATCGGTACTCGCATCTGTTGCCGATACCAACAACACCCACCCTCTTGTGGCCGTTTTTTTTACGATCAGGAACGGAAAATTTAATTAATTAAATGATGCATGTTTTACATACCTAGCAAGTCTAATACAGACTAGGGAAAATGCTTTAAACTTAAAAAGTACAATAATCAAAGCCCCAACTAATCAGTGGCAACACATTCTGTGGTTATTTCGAGGGACCTTTTGCAATTTGCATTCCACATCTGGACGAGTCACTCGCTTCTACAAGATGAACTTGCTTTTTGATTAAGTGTTTGTAGGTAGCGCCTTAGGCCCCGTCTCTCGCAGATAAGCAGTAATCCTGTTGTGTGCACGCGTTATTGTGTTCTTTCCGTAAGATTCTTTCGTCTATGTGCCGCAGGGGCCGAGAAACAGTTTAAAATTCAAGAATTGAATTTTGCCCTGATTTTCCCTGGCAAAAAAATGTGTCATTAACTTGCTGTCCCCGAATGAGCTTTCAAAATGAGCTCCTTTTCTCTTAAGTCGATTGCGCTGTCAGATTTCTCCAGTGACAAAACAAATCAGAAAGCAGCGCGGCCACTTAATCTTATTCATCATCTCCGTTTAACATCAAAACACGCGACTAGTCGATTATTAGCAGAGGATCCCTTCAACCCCAAAAGAAGCCTTTTAGAGAGGAAGCGTTGCCGTGTTTGACAGCATGCCAGTCTTAACGAATGGGAAATGTGGCGTTCCCTTTAATAGATCTATATTCATTTTCAAATGAGTTGATTAGCCAGCACAATGTCATTGGATTCAGGGGCCCATTACACATTTATGATGGTAAATTACTGAACATTTACAATCCAAATGAAATTTCATGAGGAGGGGATATTGAAAAAATGGAAGGGAGAGAGAGATGCTCGCCGTTCATCCCTTGTAGCCTTGCCTCATTGCATCCATCTTCCTCCCTCCCTCCCCCTTGCTCTCCTCTCCCTCCTTTCTCTGTTTGATGCTGCATATCACATCAGTGCCCCCTGTGGTCTAGTTGGGCATTGCGGCCTCTAAAGGTTTAGCCGCTTTCCTTGTTGCAGACTTAATGAATTTTTTTTTGCCATTGTTGGCATTCAAGTGTAAGGCATTGACGAGCTTGCTTTGTTTATTTTTTTCTTGTGTGTCACTGCTTCAGCATCAATATTTTATCCGGCTGAATTTGCAGTGACATGCATTAGTACAATTAGTGCAGTTTTTACTGGGATTCCTTTCTTTTAAAGAGAAAACGAGTGATGATAAAAGGATGGTGAACCTGCTCTCTCTATTTTTTTCCACTTGCTTCCATGCTCGCTCTCTCCTCCTCCTCTTTCCAGTGTGGCGGCTTCGTCCTCGGCCCTCCACCTCTAAATAATTCATCATCCAATCAATCATTTTCTCTTTGTTTTGGGCCCCAGTGCCTGAGATGAAACGGCCCGCTGCCAAAGCTGCTTTGCCTCATCTGAGGCCTGGAAAACATGATCTGCTGCTGAGATTACAACACACACACACACACACACAAACACAGTAGCGCTGCTCGGGTTCACAAGAATGCACGTACACACACACACAAAAAAAACAAGCTCGCAAATACTAAATTGACGATGGACTGGATTTAAGAATCATATTAAAATGAGCAAGTCTGAACCCAGCAAAAAATTGAAGTCATAACATTTGAGGGTTAAATTTGGGGGAAATGATTTTAACCCCTGAAGTGTAATTTTAACATTTTCAAAGTTAAATGGTTCCCAGAGTATGTGTTGATTACCTAGTGTTAGATTAACTCTGCAAAGATGTAATCAAGGTCCGCCTTCACATCTGCACTTCTCCAGTTTGAGAGAGACACACAGAAGTTTGAATGTTCTGGCAGCGTTAATTTAACATATTCATTAGGTAATATTTCTATTGTTAATGAAAGCAACTTTTGAGGTTTAAAAATACAAAACTAGATGGTGTAATAATTTTACAGTGTAAAATTAACACTGCCCAGTGTTGACTGGTGTAAGAAAAATAGCGTTAGATGAATTTAGTGGGGCACAATATAGTAGATCCTTTTGAAGTGAAATTGAACTCTGTAGGTGTTGAATTAATACTGCCAATTTTGCTGTGATCTGCATCTATATATGATGTATACAGAACTTCTTGTTGGATCTCACGAGATTGCGCAGATGGTCTTGGTATCATCTTCTGCTCACTCGTGGATGCCGAAAATGATTTGTGCAAAATCAATTTGTGCTAAGTACGTGATTCTCTTCACTGAGCTTTTTTTTTTTTTAATTGCCTACCATTGTAGCAGAGTTGTATGATGGAAAGGCAGTGTGTGATCTACCAGTTGTAAAAGCTGGTTAGCCCTCTTAGCTTATTTAACAGGACTCGCCTTAAAGCCGGCGCCGAAGCCGTCTTAATAGGGGAAAATGTCTTGGACAAGCGATTTGAAGCTGTTTCGCTTCATCCCTTTGGAGAGCTCGGCAGGTGATGCCGTTGAATGTCTGCCTGTTTTTTGATGTGGCAACAACACAGAACCGCGTTGCCGCCGTCGAGCGAGCGAGCGACACCCTACCTGCTGCTTGAGCTACATCACAGTCGGCACACGTCTGTTATGGTAAAGACAAGCGTTTGGAACATCCGAGTGCTGTTGAAGTGTTCGCATGCCTACGACCGTTTTGTTAATAGGGTGCTTTTCTATATGAACTCTGTTGGGTAGAGCATGAAAGGTGACTGCGTGCCCATCATGGCTGGATTTTGGTCCCTGAAAAATACTCCCTTGTGTCCTTCTAACAAGGGAAGATAAACCCTCGGCAGACTATGAGCTCAAATTGGACCAGTTTTGTCAGCTATGGAGCTTTAGTCCAACAGGGATGCTGTTGCTATTCATCATGCTTTTTTTTTGCGTTTGTTTGCTTTGATAAGAGTTAATCAAACTCCTTGAAAAATATAAATACTTAACACGTATGTATAACATATTTATTATGTTTATTAACGTCAACATATTTCACATATTTCGAAAACAATAAAATGAATTTAAAAAAAAATCTGAAATAAATGAGTTCTTTTTTTGCCAACGTGTGCCTTACTGTATTTTTCTGATGGAAAAACGGCCACAAGGTACTTTGAAATAAGGCCAGGTTTGAACCCGATACCTGCTGTCTGTACTCGTCCATCCCGTGCTAAAATTATCAAATCATTTAGCCTGTTTTCTCAATCGCTCTGCCTTGGTCAAATGACATTTAAGGGTTCGTTTACTAGTGGTGCCATCAGAGCTATTTCCACCTGAAAATGCGTGGCAGTCATTGAGAAAAGGTCAATTGTCGTTTTAGAATTGTTGTTCCTACAGAGCAGAGAGAATAGATTTCTGTGAGCTCTATTTACATCTGTGTGTTAAAGTAGCACTTATTTGAATCTTTGTAAATAACGTAACATTAATTTCCATTACCTCTTATAGTGTTTTGCATTATATGAGAGAGAGAGAGAGACAGTGTGTGTATGTGAGAGAGAGTGTGAGAGTGTGTTTGTTTGTGAGAGAGTGTGAGTGTGAGAGAGATCATTATTTTACCTACCCAAAAATATAAGATTAAACAAGGATATACCGTGTTTTCCCCCCAAAAACGGTGGTGACTCCCCCAATCAAAAAAAAGCCTAAGTAAGATATTATGAAAACTTGATGTGATGTGAGAAAAAGCAAGGACAAATTAGGTATCAATGGTTGAACTTTAATAGGTTGGAAACTTGGGTAGAACTTATTGTAAGAAGTCAGTCCTTGGACCACTTTTGTTTAGTCTGTCTATGCTGTCATATTCTTCAGAACGCCAATGTTGGCTATCATGGTTGAGCAGATGACATGCAGCTATATCTATCAATGTCCCTAAATGTTCAAACAGTTCAATTAAGGTTCCGTGTCACTGTCAAAACCAACTTAACACGTGACCGTACTCTGCCTGTTGATAACCACAAATTGTGGACAATTGCAACCAATTAAATTGAGCCTTTTGAGTGTCTTTTTGTTCCGGCTGAGCTAAATTGAGGTTCAACTGTGTTAGTAAAAGTTCAGGAATCTTAAACATTGTCATAATTCCATTTTAAAGCCAACATTTGCCCCCAAAGCTTTATTCACTTCTCCTGTTCGTATAAAAATGTAACAGACTCCTGGCAATGTGCACACACACACGTAGTAAACACACGTCCGAGATCTGATAAACAGCACAGCCGGGCGCCATAAAGAGATAAGCACCTTTATTTATTGGATTTACAATATGGCAAATAAAGACTAATTTATGGCATGGCGATTGAAGCAGAAGACTTGGAGGGATGGAAGAGGGCAGGCGGCAAGTGTCAAAGTCCAGAAGGATCACCCGAGGCCTTGTAATCAGGCCCCTTAGAGGCTCCATGTCAAGCGGCCGTGGCGCCAACGAGCGATCGTGGCAACCCGCGATCGTGTTTGTCTCTCCCCTTCCCGCTCGCTCCTCTTGTGTGCTCGACAACAGCGCGATATCTGGCCCACTTCATGAAATAAATTGGCCACCCACCTGAAGACGGCCAGAGTCAGATTACACCCGGTGAGAAGTCAGCAGCGGCAATTATTGTTCGGGAAATGTCGAGGATCTGTGAAAATATGTCATTTCAAGATCCCACCCCCGCGCCCCTGTTGAATTGTCACATATTTATTAACAATTACGCATTAAAATATTTGATGTAATTTAGACGGCAAAACGTGACGAGTTCTTGGGTTTTATGAGAATGTCATTAACCCTCGTGTAATTAACCTCATTCAGAAATTAACCCACGTTGTTATCAAACCAAGCAAATGATTGAAGCCCAGGCTTAATTTATAATTTCACAATTTTGCACCTCTTTCATGTGTTTCTTTCATAAAAGAAGGGGAAATGCATTTAATAAAGACCGGTTTAATGAACATGGTGAAAAGTAGGAAGCAGAATTATCAGCATTAATTGTGCATGTGTTGTGTTTCATTACTTTGAACAGTAATGTGCTGCACCAGGGATTAAATCCCACCCAAATCAGGCTCTCATAAGCATCCCCCACACACCCAAAATGAATTATATTGACAAGCCAGGGTGGGCAACAGAACTGATAAGTCTGTACACCCCTCTTGTGATACATAAAAATAAATCATGAAAAAACGTTTTCAATCATATATGTGAACAACTACTGTAATTATAGGGTTGCAAAAATGTGCACACCCTCTAAATGAAGATGTGACCGTTTGGAATTGACCAATCATATTCAATGTCACGTTAAATGAGAGTCAGCACATTTAACCCAAAAGTGCAAATGTTCCAGCAGGCTGTTCCTCGCTTTGTTGTAGTCACATCTTGCAGCTCAAGTCATGTTCTGTAGGAACCTTCCAAAGTGTCAGAGGGTTCTTGTTTTTTCCAAAGGTATCAGCCAGGAGAAGGGTGCAAAAGAATTTCAAGAATCCAGTACATTCTCTACAAAATTGATGAAGGCATGAGTAGATAATAAGATGATACGCCACACTTGACCCTTATCTGTGCGCCTCAGTACTCGACTTGTGTCTGGTGAGATGGTACGTTGTGTGATTTATTTATTTATTTATTTATTTCAGTATTGTTCATTCGATTTGACATCATCATTGCTCTCCTTTTTTTTTTTAAAATAAAAATAAAATATATATATATATATATATATATATATATATATATTTTTTTT
Organism: Vanacampus margaritifer; assembly: GCF_051991255.1. Lineage (NCBI taxonomy): Eukaryota > Metazoa > Chordata > Actinopteri > Syngnathiformes > Syngnathidae > Vanacampus > Vanacampus margaritifer. The sequence goes on from NC_135446.1 coordinate 6,968,908, forward strand.
TATGTGGGTGAGTATGTGTATGTGCGTCTGTGCGTGCGTGCGTGCGTGCGTGCGTGCGAGCGTGTGTGTATTCATCAGTTCACCTAAAGCCTATTAAAAAAAAATCCCATACTAATAATATAATATAATAATAAATTGCCAAATGCAGAAACATCAATGTAAGTTATCACGATGTGGTGGCTCTCGCTAACAGACAGAATTAAGTAACCAGAATTAGTTTAAAAAATTGTGTGATTTCTTTATGATTGTAATCCCTATATACTGACTATGTTGAGCAAAAAGTGGTCGGTTGAATATGTGCAATATGAATTCACATGTATGGTGTTCAACAGGGTTCAATTGTGGAACCTCTGCTGTTTTTCTAATTCTAATCCAGCTAACTAGCAAAACTAAAGGAACATGTCCTTAAACTGTGTGGAGATGGGAATACAAGAACACTTGAAATTAAGGTGAAGACAGCCAGATTGGATGAAAAGTTTACTCTCCCGCTTCATTCTGTTCACCAGTAAACCCTATACCTATGACTTGAATTTATTAAAAAAAATAAGAATAATAATTATATATATATATATATATATTTTTTTTTTTTATTCTTATTATTTTTTTTTCAATAAAGAAGACTTCAGTGAATGCGCATAGGAAACTTAGTTCCTCTAACAAGGTTAAAAACCACTGATTTAGATAATTAAACCAAATATGTTTAGTTTTAGTTGTGCAAATTTGACCCTCAAAACTTGAACTTTTCTATTGTCAGCTGCAGGACATCAAAGACTTTTTGTCTGCCAAATGCGTCTCATCATTGACACCTCGGGGGGCCGATGTTAACCTGCCATACAAACGTCTACGGCTCACTGCCTATCCAATCGCTCATGTGATCGTTAACGGCCTTACGGCAGCTAATGATTTCCTGTCATGTTCTGGTTGGCGCCACGGAAGCCTGGATTAAATACCAGCTGACAACGGAACACATCAACTATACGCAATGGCCGCCGTTCATCAGCCAACCCGCACGCCGCCCCATGAAGGATCTTTGCGATGTTCATGGCTGCTGAAAACAGTCACCAGGCAGTAGCAGGAGACATTTGAAGAGATTGAGATCGATGATGTCCACACCGAGGTGAGAAGTTTGCACACATTTTTTTGCCGAGATGAAGTAGGGCGTTTTTTTCCCCCCAATTTCTGTTGGGATTTTTCTCAACTTTTTTTTTTTTGCTTACTCTGCACTTGCTCCCACCATCCAAAGGGACGTTAGATGTCTTTGTGTACACAGAGATGTTGGAAGTTTGAGGTAGGTAGCACTCACTTCCGAAAATCCCTACCACTACCACCCGTTCCCCCCGACCCACCTGCTCAGGTCCTGTGTTGCGTGTGATCATATTTCTTGTATTCATCCGGGCTTGCCTACATGGCTTCTCTCCTGCTACAACATCAACATTGTTTGCTGGATGGGCATCTCTGGCCGGGTGCTATGTGGAAACTTTGGGCGTATTTATTATTCAAAGGCCTTGTTTCCAATGCTGTTTCAGTAAGGGGGAGCAAAGGTGTGTATGTGAGTGTGTGTGTGTGTGTGTGTGTTTGGAAGAGAGAGATAGCAGGCTGACACAGTGCCACTGACAGGGAGTGCTTCAAAACCCTACGGTCGACTTTGCCCCCATTATTTGTTCCAGACACTGGTGGGATCACACAAGTGTAGTGCTTGTGTGGAGCTGTGTGTGTGGACTGTGACAACAAAATTCAGCTGAATATACAGTACACATATAATTATGTGTGTATATACGGAGGACCAAAACTGGCAAAATTCAAAATAAAAAAAATGACTAAATAAATAAATAAATGACTAAAAGTGAAAATAAAAAGGGTTATAAAAATATATCATAAAAAAAATAAATCCCCCAAATATATACATATATATTGTTGTTTTTATTTCCATTTATTTTATTTATTTTTTTATTTAATTTTTGAATTATATTTTTTAGATCCGTTTTTATTTTCACTTTTAGGCATTTATTTATTTATTTAGTCATTTATATATTTTGATGGTCCTCTATATGTATGTTCTCATAAGCATTTTGTAGGATATACTTCAAAAAGTTTAGGATCTGCCAACTCCTGAGCACCAAAAGAACATACTTTACATTAGAGTTGAAAGATTTAGAAAAATACTCAAATTGTGATTTTTCTTTGCTCAATATTGTGATTTAATATTCTTTTTTTTGTATCAGTGTGGTGTAAGAATAACTTGGTAAGTCATAAATCAGATTACAACAATAATGTTGCCCTGCCTTCCTGGTGTGGTCACTGTCGTGTTCTGACGTCACGTGACGTCGGGGTCACCAATTGTGGAGATGCGGTAAATAATGAGATGAGGAGACAAAGGCGAGTTGTCTCTTTAAAACAAATTCAAACAAATCTGTGACTTTATCATATTTTTCATGGTTCATGAAACAAAGATGTAAATGTGAAAATATACATGATCTATGCATATAAAAAAAAAGCCTACCGACCAACTGAAATTAAGCAGGTTTATTTTTCCTGTTGTACTACATTGCAATTTGAATTTAATTAATTGTTTATCCCTACTATACATATAGTGGTACATGTTTATTTTATAACCACTCTCAAATCATCTTTTCCTATTGAAATGAATGGAAATGCCATTAATCCGCTCCAACCCTCCAAATTTGTTTTAAAAGGTCAATAGCACTCAATGTATTACACTGCACTGCATAAAACTACAGTTATGATGTAATTAAATGCAATTTTTTAAAATGAAACCGTTTTTGGCCAAACATACATACTGTTATGTGGACATCTGTTGAGTATTCACTCTTGTGTACTCACCGATACCACATACCGATACTGCTGTTGCTTTTGGCCGAGTACCGATATCAGGTGTTGGTATCTACCAACCAGGCCTTATTTCACGGTATCACTCCTGTGGCCCTTTTCCAATCAAGAACTAGAAATTAGAAATTAAAAGAATAGAAAATTGCCATTTATGTCATTACATTTTAATGAGAAATGCTGTATTCGAACATAGCCGGTTGTTTTTTATTTAAAATTAGTGCTAATGCTAAAAGTATTAGTATTAGCATCAAAAGGCTGCATTGTATTTGTTATACATACATAACATGAAATTCTCCTGGTTTTATGCTTTGTTTGGCATTAAATTTGAACTGGAAGTGCCCTGAAGCATCTTAAAGTCTTAAAGGTTCATTGTGTGATGTTTAAAAAGGTAATATAAAGGTAATATAATATTTAAAAGTAAATATCATGCATGCTCCACCAATGCCCAGATGAGTACGAAGAGCCCTGACTGTTTTATTCTGACTGCACCTATCAGCTTTTATCTTCCCTTCATAGTAGAGTGTGCAGACCTGCACAATCCACAGTTTCTTTGCGGAGGGGAGGGTAAGTTTTTTGTACCTCATTTGAAGTCATGTCTTCATTTGTCAACTGTGGCTGTCGCTTTAAGATCGTGCACATACTCGCACACGCACCATGAACGAGCCTGACACAGATGCTGCAGTAACGCTTTGGGCCAGAGGTGGCAGTCTGACTAAAAAAAGTGACAAACTGCACAAAGATCCTTTAAGTCAAAGGTATAGTAAACATATTCCTTTAATGTTTAAATGGTACCACCAAAATTTAATGTGGTCAAATTCGGAGATCAGGCATAAATTATGCCAAATGGTGCACATGTTTATGTTGCACTTATATGGTCCCAAGATTGTGGCTTGTTATTGTCGACCTTGGCAGCATCACAGCGCATATTTTGAGACAGACGAGAAGTTTATTCAATGAAGAAAGTAAAGAAAAATCAATGCCATTGATTGGTTGAATTCATTTGTGGCTTGCACTGATCTGTATTTACCCCAAACATTGCATTCAGTCAATGAACTTAATCAAACTCTGCGAGCAGCAACTCTCTCTCTCTCTCTCTCTCTCTCTCTCTCTCTCTCTCTCTCTCTCTCTCTCTCTCTCTCTCTCTCTCTCTCTCTTTCACCTGCCAGGCCAACTTTGTACAATTTCCATGCAATATTCATGCCACGTCTGAGAATGAGGATTCGCGATCTGGTCATCAGTAAAAAAAAAAGTGGGGGAAAAATGGCAATCAGTGATTGTCTCTTGTCCTCATGAAAGAGAATAATTCTTTAACATGCGCCAAGACTGTTCAAAAACAGCCTTTTTTGATGAGTGACACTTCCTGTCCCCCGGATGCTTTTTATGTGTCGAACTCATTAATAAAGCAGGACCCCTGAGAGACAGACAGGGGAGACATGAAGAGTGCACGTACGCATGCGTGTGTGTGTATTTGGTGTTTGAATTGTCAGGTGCGATTTTGGGACTGTGATCTTCACACAACAAGGTTCAATCACGCTAGTTGTAGTGCTATTTATCGTTTTCTTCTCTGACAATCTATCAGTTTTCTTTTGAGGCAAAGCGATGCACTTTTTTTTGTTAATGTCAAACAATGAATATTAAAAAGAGTCAAAAAGTAAGAAGCGGAATTCCCTGCAGTGAGGTGTGTTACCCTCTAAAAAGTGGTGAACATTCCAAATTACTGTAGATCTCTTTTGGAAAAATCTTTTTTTTGTTCCCTGGGATGTCATCTGTGACTCATCCTTTGTTCTGCCTGGTTCTATCACAAACACAAAAGACCATTTCCCCAATCCCCACATTCCACCGTGTGATTGTATTGAATCTCCTCAATGACAACCTATTAACTGCCTTTTTTAGTTACAGGCATGCAGCACTGCATTGAGCTCAATACACATGCATCCTGATAAAAGTCAACTTTTAATAAGAGGTGCGAGCAGCTATAAAGGGCCATCCCAAACTTGGCCACGGTGGGGTACAGTCACATAGGACAAGAACCCTCTAAAAAAAAATGTTTTGGCAAGGCCTTATGTGTGTGCAAAGTTTCATGAGCATTTATTAAAATATGAAAAAGGCCAAAAATGGTGCCAATTCCCAAAATAAATTCAAAATGGCAGACTTTCTACTAGGTTAAACATATGGTTACAATTTTTTTTTTTGTAGATCTTGAAGAGGGTCTTCTGCCCAGATTTAGTCATAACTGTTTTAATTGTCCTTATTTCCTCAGTAAAGCTTTGTGAGTGTTATCGCAATTTCTCCCAAGTGTCTGTAATCAATGATGTTTTTAAAGTCTTATCGTCATGACTGGGACCTCATCTATTTCCACAACAATCGGCCATGGTCTGTGGTTGAAGTGTCTGTAATCAATGATGTTTTTAAAGTCTTATCTCATGTCCGGTGAACTCCAGGTGGGCTGTTTGGTGGGGGTTTTGTGGTACCGCCCTTCAAGATAGTATAAGAAGATTGTAAGTGTCTGTAATCGGGACACTTGCGAGAAGCTGCAGCCATTGTCTGTAAACTCGCTTGTGTCCGGAATATTCTGTAAAAATAAAACCTTCAAAGGACCTGTTCACCGATCTCCAGCCTGTATTCAGATAAGCAACATTCTCTCTACCTGAAAGACAACGAACACGTGGAAGAAAAAGCTGTTCTTCCTTACAGTCTAAAGCTGACAGATATGCATCCCAAGTTTCACAATCTTGGGGAAACATGCAACCGGGAATGCTTTGAAATTTGTAGAGGGCACTACTAAACCATTTATTGCAAATTGCACACGATATCTCTAAAATATAGTCTGATGTTTGCGCAAAGAGTTTTCACCCATGTTTAGACCCTCAAAAACGGTATAATTTTTCTTTGCAAACAGTAGCTTGAGGCAAAATAAAAAGCTTTTAATAACTTCATCGTAAACATCTTAAAATAAAACACGCCAAATCTGAAGACAATCAGATCAATCCTGTAGGTTGAAATATGACCTGTATTAAAAGGGGCAAAAAATATGACATGACAAATTCTAAAGCAAATGAAACTAGGAGACTTCCTGTTTAGCATATGGCTCCAAAAGACTTTTTTGTTCACCTCCAAATTTTCGTGGCTCTAAGTGATTCGTACATCCGGTAATGCTTCATTAAGAAGGAATTTTGAAAGGCAGAATTGGATGCCCCGCCCTTATCATACAGTATGTTGAAAGCTTTTTTTCCCCTGGTGTTGCGATGGCACAGTTCAAGTTTGAAGTCAATCGGGTTAACTGTCTTGGTCAAGGGGGCAAAAGTATGACCCATGCATCTGTGCAAAAACCGCCCAAAATTGGACATTTAAATACTCATACCTCACTTCTTGTTGATTTTCGGGGAGGTCTACCAAAGTCTTTTTTGTTTGTCTCGGTGTGCTACCCAATTTTCATCACCATAGGTCAAACATAGTGGGACAGGGCTGTGTTAAACAACTGTAGGGGGCGCTAGAAACCCATTTTTTTGGTACTTGTGTATGACAACTTTAAAATATGGAACATTTCGCCAGGCCCAATGTGTGTGCAAAATATGGCGAGTTTTCTTTCATGTTTAGCGTCTCCAAAATGTGATTGTTTGCGTAAAAGAATATTAAGGATTCCTACAGAAACAATAGGGACCTTGCATCGGTCGCTGCTCGGGCCCTAATGCATGCCTGAGACAAACAGCATCGCACAGTCACGAGCTGTCAGTTGCAACAGTGGGCTTTTAGTCAGCATATTAGATGTGTCAACTCATGAAGTAAAATGCCGTAAATGTGTTCAATATTCATGTTTTCCTATTTGTCAACCAACATTTCATCACAAATTCATGAAAAAAGCCTTTCAAGCTTGCATGCTGGAAGAAGGCTTTGTGCGGCGGTGTATCCATTTTTTAAAAGACACCATCCATTTAGGGCTCATCATCGGAGATTTGCATCCCGAGCCGTTTGGAAACTAAAGATAAATATTTTGTTTCATGCATTTATTAAAGTAACGCACCAATGAAACATCATTCTTATGATTGGCTTCATGCTCGGGGTTGCTAATGGATTTTCGTCACTTTGTTTAGTGAATAATTAAGACATGCACAACATGTACTGTCAACGAGTTATATTATTGATCAGAACAGTTGTTTTTCAAATCTGCCTGTTAGAGAATGTGGAGAATGAATCATGTTATTATGCAGTGCAGCAAAGGATTTCACATATTGCTACTGTACTCAAACCTTATCAGGGTTGTCAGTTGAATAACTATTTGTGTTCTTTCATGTTGTTTGGCTTGTGGAAGCTGAATCAAATCCATCTGTGTCTTCCAGTTGTGACCTCTATCTCAGGAAAAAACAAATTCACAAGCGCATCTAATGGACCTGTGACGTTTGATCTAAAATAAGTTAACGCTCACATTTCAAGAAGCCACTTCTGGACGTTTAACTACATCTGTGCTGTACATCATAAATTGGAAGAGCACTAGTGTAATAATTTTTAACATAAAGGGATACATATAATACATTGTAAAAAGCTGCTTGTAGTCATTTGAATTGAATAAGAATTCAAATATAAAGTATTAATGCATAACAAAGCAGGCACGTTGTTTGCTTCAAAACAATTTGTTGAGGTGTTGAGTATCTGTCAGCTGGTTAAGGCTAGTTAGTTGTTATTTCTTCCTGTCATTAACACCAAGATGGCTTCCAGTCCTAAAGAAGAGGCAGGCATAGGCTGAAACCAAATGAGCAGTCCTCAGCTGGTATCGCTCATTCTTTTCTGCGCAGTTAGCCTTTTTCATTAAACCACAATGTGTAATTATGGCAAGGGGGCAGCTGCATCCTCCATTGTTGTTTAATTAGCCAGTTAATGTTGTTACTTAGTGCTGCAAACCCTCCATTTGTCTTGCTTAAGGAGCCTTTCTCTCTCTGTCTCTCTTTGTCCATTACCACTGGGAAATTCAGTTTGTTTATCGTAATAGGTTCATACGCAGCAGCAGTTATGTACTTAGGCCATCAAATTTTAATGGACTCCAATTTGGACTCTTAACAATGTGTTGCTAAGTTTTCCTTCCTTCACAGAGAGCAAAAAGGCTGGATCTCATAGTGTAGTAGTTCTCGAGATCGTTCTTGGTCTCGAGACCACTCTATAAGGGTCTTGGTCTTGTCTCGGTCTTGAGCTGGGCGGATTCGAGATTTTTCAAGACTGGTCGGGATCAGGCCAGTATGACAGTGAGAAACACAACATGCAGATGCTGCATTTTCTTCACGGTGTCGCCTGGAGTCCACACCCGCTAGATTTGAGATGTGTTTCATTGTACCATTCCAAACACAACATAGCAGAATTTGTTTTTGTTGCAAACCTTATTAGAATAAAGACACTGGTCATTTTGTTCAGGTTTTTTGTTGTTGTCATTTTTCTTCAATAAGTCTTGGTCTTGTCTCGGTCTCGACCTACGGAAGTCTTGGTCTGGTCTCGATCTCGACCTGCGAAAGTCTTGGTCTTGTCTTGGTCTTGTCTCAGTCTCTGCCTCCGAAAGTCTTGGTCTTGTCTCGGTCTCGACCTCCGAGAGTCTTGGTCTTGTCTCGGTCTTGACCTCCAAAAGTCTTGGTCTTGTCTCAGTCTCTGCCTCCGAAAGTCTTGGTCTTGTCTTGGTCTCGACATTCCAAAAGTCTAGGTCTTGTCTCGGTCTCGACCTCCAAAAGTGTTGTTCTTGTCTCGGTTTCGACCTCCAAAAGTCTTGGTCTTGTCTTGGTCTTGAACTCCAAAAGTATTGGTCTTGTCTCAGTCTCTGCCTCCAAAAGTCTTGGTCTTGTCTCGGTCTCAACCTCCGAAAGTCTTTGTCTTGTCTCGGTCTCGACGTCCAAAAGTCTAGGTCTTGTCTCGGTTTTGACCTCAAAAAGTCTTGGTCTTGTCTTGGTCTTGAACTCCAAAAGTCTTGGTCTTGTCTCAGTCTCTGCCTCCGAAAGTCTTGGTCTTGTCTCGGTCTCAACCTCGGAAAGTCTTTGTCTTGTCTCGGTCTCGACGTCCAAAAGTCTAGGTCTTGTCTCGGTCTCAACCTCGGAAAGTCTTTGTCTTGTCTCGGTCTCGACGTCCAAAAGTCTAGGTCTTGTCTCGGTTTTGACCTCAAAAAGTCTTGGTCTTGTCTTGGTCTTGAACTCCAAAAGTCTTGGTCTTGTCTCAGTCTCTGCCTCCGAAAGTCTTGGTCTTGTCTCGGTCTCAACCTCGGAAAGTCTTGGTCTTGTCTCAGTCTCTGCCTCCGAAAGTCTTGGTCTTGTCTCGGTCTCAACCTCGGAAAGTCTATGTCTTGTCTCGGTCTCGACGTCCAAAAGTCTAGGTCTTGTCTCGGTTTTGACCTCCAAAAGTCTTGGTCTTGAACTCCAAAAGTCTTGGTCTTGTCTCAGTCTCTGCCTCCGAAAGTCTTGGTCTGGTCTCGATCTCGACCTGCGAAAGTCTTGGTCTTGTCTTGGTCTTGTCTCAGTCTCTGCCTCCGAAAGTCTTGGTCTTGTCTCGGTCTCGACCTCCGAGAGTCTTGGTCTTGTCTCGGTCTTGACCTCCAAAAGTCTTGGTCTTGTCTCAGTCTCTGCCTCCGAAAGTCTTGGTCTTGTCTTGGTCTCGACATTCCAAAAGTCTAGGTCTTGTCTCGGTCTCGACCTCCAAAAGTGTTGTTCTTGTCTCGGTTTCGACCTCCAAAAGTCTTGGTCTTGTCTTGGTCTTGAACTCCAAAAGTATTGGTCTTGTCTCAGTCTCTGCCTCCAAAAGTCTTGGTCTTGTCTCGGTCTCAACCTCCGAAAGTCTTTGTCTTGTCTCGGTCTTGACGTCCAAAAGTCTAGGTCTTGTCTCGGTTTTGACCTCAAAAAGTCTTGGTCTTGTCTTGGTCTTGAACTCCAAAAGTCTTGGTCTTGTCTCAGTCTCTGCCTCCGAAAGTCTTGGTCTTGTCTCGGTCTCAACCTCGGAAAGTCTTTGTCTTGTCTCGGTCTCGACGTCCAAAAGTCTAGGTCTTGTCTCGGTCTCAACCTCGGAAAGTCTTTGTCTTGTCTCGGTCTCGACGTCCAAAAGTCTAGGTCTTGTCTCGGTTTTGACCTCAAAAAGTCTTGGTCTTGTCTTGGTCTTGAACTCCAAAAGTCTTGGTCTTGTCTCAGTCTCTGCCTCCGAAAGTCTTGGTCTTGTCTCGGTCTCAACCTCGGAAAGTCTTGGTCTTGTCTCAGTCTCTGCCTCCGAAAGTCTTGGTCTTGTCTCGGTCTCAACCTCGGAAAGTCTATGTCTTGTCTCGGTCTCGACGTCCAAAAGTCTAGGTCTTGTCTCGGTTTTGACCTCCAAAAGTCTTGGTCTTGAACTCCAAAAGTCTTGGTCTTGTCTCAGTCTCTGCCTCCGAAAGTCTTGGTCTTGTCTCGGTCTCAACCTCCGAAAGTCTTTGTCTTGTCTCGGTCTCGACATCCAAAAGTCTAGGTCTTGTCTCGGTTTTGACCTCCAAAAGTCTTGGTCTTGTCTTGGTCTTGAACTCCAAAAGTCTTGGTCTTGTCTCGGTCTCAACCTCCGAAAGTCTTTGTCTTGTCTCGGTCTCGATGTCCAAAAGTCTAGGTCTTGTCTCGGTTTTGACCTCCAAAAGTCTAGGTCGCCTCGGTCTCGATACTCTCTATTCTCAATAATATATTTCTCTTGAGCGGTGTGGTCTTGACTGCCACACTTGCATATCGCATAGATCAGTGGTGTCCAAACTCGGTCCTCGGGGGCCGGTAGTCCCGCAGGTTTTGGATATTTCTCTCCTCCAACACAGCTGAAGCTCATCAGCAAGCTCTGCATAAGCATGATAACGACCTTGTTGATTGGAACAGGTGCGTTGGAGCAGGGAAACCTCAAAAACCTGCAGGACTACCGGCCCTCGAGGACCGAGTTTGGACACCACTGGCATAGATGCTCCAAAAGTCCATAAACAATTCTCCAACTTTGAAAAAGGCTTTAAAATTTGTTTCATGGTTGAAGGCAGCCATGTTAGACCGCAAAAGTGAAGTTGCAGACGTTTATTGATCCCAGTGATATTCTCCAGCACTTAACCTTTTCACTAGCCGAACGGGATATGAAGTCCCTTATTGAATGTGTACTTTTATGTTCTTCTCTGGTGACAAGGCTAATCAATAGCCACCCCACCACCCTCCATGCCCTCATTAGGGCCAAGAATTCACATGTGGATCCGCCTGCAAGGATGGACAGCTTTGCAGGTCCAATTTAGCGACCAAGTTTCGTGGAAGTTTTTTTTTTTTTTTACTCTACGAACTTTTCAAATCTTTTGATTTCCTCGCATAGGCAAGATGCTGCCAGATAAACATTTATCATCCCTTCTCTATCTGTTCACTCTTTCACCTGAAGAGTCTTTACACTCGTGCTTCTCCGTGCGATTGCCTGCCACATTATCTCATTAAAATGTACAAAGAAAACTCCTTCTCTTTATCTCTGATAATCTAATTAGCATCAGCCAGATGGTTTAATAAGGGATATCGGCTCCATTTAGCCTCCCAAACGGCCCGCTGGAGGAGAACAGTAGAAGAGCCTCCTCTCCACACTCCTCTTCACTCTGAATAGCTCTCCAGGGTTCACATTATTGCTTCCTCTGCCTGAGGCTAACCACTCCAACTCAGGAGTTTAGGGAGGATGAATGCATCCAGGAGAGAGACATGCTCAAAGTGAATCAAATAGGCGGAGATGTCGGATACTGCAGGGAATGTTTTAAACCAAATAATGGCAGATAACTGACTTCACCTTTCGTTCCCCCCAAGGAGGAGGAAACAGCTCAGATTAGGCTTTAAATCTTCCGGAGTTGTGTCAGTCTGTGCAGCGTGTGTTTAATTGTTTGAAGATCATTCATTGCGTGGAGTTTGTGAACCTTTGCTTGAAGTACAAAGGACTTGCATAGACAAGCAGTTTGGCCAAAGTCTGCTATTGTACAATTCTGGGCCCTTCCCGGTCTTCTAACTTGACGCCGCACGGCCGTTCAAATGACGGCAGGCCATCCAATCATTAAGGAGGAAAAAGTTCAAATGTCCAGATTACATTAGTGGAGCTTTAGTCGTCTTTCTTCTGACACTTTTCCCGGCGTAATGAGCAAATGCTTCCGCGGACACGCAAGCGAAGTCCGGTCCACCAGACATTCTCGGCAAGCTGCTACGTCCGCAATCTCGCCAAACACGTCGAGCAGAAAGCAGCTCACCGAGAGAGCTGGACGGCCGAGCCGGTGGCTGCACGAGCCTGCGAGAGATCCGCTCAATTAACTCTCCAGCCTGAGCGGGGCTTTTCCTGCTGGCCAGTAGAGAGGAACAATCATGACTGGCTTTAGAATAAGAAGATGTGCACATGTACGAGATAAGGGTCTCCTATTTTAGATTGACGCTTGGAAATGGAGGCAGGTCAGTGAGTTCTGCCTGGGCAAGTGGGTCAAAGTAAGCCTGATCAGGGGCGCGTAGATGAAACCCTTGAAAAATGTGAGCCCAACACTAATGGAAGAAGAAATGATTTGTCCAGAATAACAAACTGACTTCATCAGACAAGTGCATTTGTGTTTGTATTGGCATGTCATGGCCGCAAAGCTTTTCTCACGCTGTATTATCTTAAACGAGGCTTTTGTGACATTATGACAGGGACAAAGAAAGCACATTACTTGTAGTAGAGTTTGTGGTGGATAAATTGCATTCCTGCTTTGATTTAATTAAAACTAAATATTGGCCAATCGTCAGGCACTTGGCAGGAGGATATGCTTGACACTGTAATTATCTCCTGAGGTGCTTTTGTCTTAAAGGCTGCGTTCATGCGTGAAACCAATTCCGACTCGTCAAAGGCAGCAGGTCCCCCCCCCACCCACTTTTTTTTCTTGAGGAATAAAAAGACAAATGTTGCTTCTGGTCACTTTCACAAAAGTATGTTGCATATACACAACTTATCCTTATGTCTATAAGGTAACACTGGGGAACACAATTGTTTGTTGTGGTATAGAACATCCCTACAAAAATGTTTTCCGATTGATACCAGTACGAGTACTCAACTCTTCAGTAATCACCGATACCAAGTACCAATACCACTAGTACCCGTTGATACAAAAAAATAATAATCCCCCCAAAAAACAATGACATGATTTTAAACTTGTAATTAATGGCAATTTTCTATTCTTCTAGTTTCTAATTTCTAGTTCCTGACTAAAATGGCCACTAGAAGCAGTATAAGCCGCGGTTGCGAGTACTGATATCTTGAAATAAAGCCTTGTATCAGTATTCGTCTATCCCTATTGTATTGTTCGTTTTGGGTGTGGAATCCAAAACTTATTTCAGTTTTTTTTCCTCTTACGTTTTTAAGCTACAGGATTCCTGTGTTTAAAAAAAATATGAAATACATGTCTATGTATGTAAATAAAACACAAAATAGAGTAGTTACAAGCTTTGAAAACCAAAAAAATTAAAATAAAATAAAGTAGAACTTACAATGATATGCCCATAAGGTTAAGAGAAATGCCAGCACTGCTCCTTTCTGCTATTTTAGCTTTGTTTGCAGATATTGATAGCACTGACACATCTTTCACTGTGCAGTCTCATTGTGACTGCACAAACAAGTTGTCACATCCAGCAGCTGTTGATGAGTGCAATAGTAATCAGCTCTGCTTACTACAGTCTTACTACAGCTAGTCAGTGGAATTTTGCTCATCTGGAAGATGAGGTGTGGAGAAAAAACTGACTACAATCTTCTAATCAGTGTGCCAATTTTATTTTAAAAAACTACCAATCTAATAATATATATATATATATATATATATATATATATATATATATATATATATATATATATATATATATATATATGTCATAGATAAATGAGTTCTTGTGTAGGAATAGTCATCTGATGGGCAACAGGTTTGTGACAAGATGTATGATTTATAAAGAACACATCATGTACGGTATACATGTGACTGATGCCTTCCCGCCACACTTTATTTTATATACATAGAGACACACATATCATATATCAGCTGTCTCCCAGTTCTTACAGCTCACTACGGGCTCTCTTTCACTCTGTTTTCTCTTGCATTATTCACCAGTGTCATCATGTTGACCTGTACCTTGTCAGTACTGTAGCAGTGTGTGTGTGTGCGCGCATGTGTGCGTGTGTGTGTGTGTGTGTGTGTGTGTGTGTGTGTGTGTGTGTGTGTGTGTGTGTGTGTGTGCGCGCGCGCGCGTGTGTGTCAAGGCCAAGCAACGCTCCCTCATCCAGTCTTCGGCTGTAATTTGTGTCACTGACTTGAGTTTGATGGGTGAGCAGTTTCGTGCAACACTGTGTCACAGGGGTGGAGTGCCAGTACACACACACACACACACACACACCCTCTGCATGACTTTGTCTCCACTATGCACCCATGTAAACCTTGCTGTGTGCGTGTGTGTGTGTGCGTGCGTGTGTGTGTGTGTGCACCTGCGAGCAGGAGCCACGCCGCCCCCTCGCTCCTCGCTCCTACCTCCGCCTCCACCTCGACACGGTGTCACAGTGAGGAGCCCGGAGGAGACAGCTGAGGCCTCGTGGCAGCGGGGGCGCTCGCAGCTGCCACTTGTCACATTAGTCAGCTCAAATTTGGAGGAAATCAATTCAGAACCCTAATTCGCCCGACGACTTGCGCAGCCCAAAAGCCCGGACGTCGCAGGGCCCGCACGCACACACGCACACACACACACACTCCAAACTCCAGTTAAGACGAGCATTCCACTCTCAGGGGACACAAGTCATCAATCTTAGATCAGCTCCTCCAAACTAATGGCGGTCTCGACCTGACCAGTCCTGCTCAATTCAATTATTACTGGATTGACAAAAAACTGAAGAAGCGGAAAGCTGAGTTTGTCCTAATGACAGGAAGTGAGTGATGAAGGAGACTGGGGGGTGTAAAAGTTGCACTCATGCATTGTGCATGCATACACAACTAGATGTGCAAACACGTCAAAATGGCACATTTTAGTGGCTATGTGCTCTATGCTAATGCTCATCATCAGTCAGCACTGATTAGCGTACAGCTATGCTGGCAAGGAACTGCACAGACCACCTTCTCTTTAAGGCAACACATGGAGACAGGTTTTTGCATAGACTACTGCAGAGATACTTCTCCAGCTTCGGGGTTCGTCAAAAATAGTTTGAGAGTTGGCGTGTTAGGCCTAAAAGTCCAAAGTTGACCAATAGTTAGGGAATGCAATGCTAGGGAATGCAATTTGTGCAAAAGAAATTGTGTAGATAGAGGCTGAATAAAAAAATATAGAAAATGTGAAATGATATTGAATATTTTGGAATGTTGTTAAAAGATATAGAATTATGTTGATAGATATGGAATTATGTTAAATTATATTAATATATTGATATTTAAGGATATATCATTTTAAATAATAGTGGTGATTGTGCAATGTTTGAACATTTTTGAGTTATGTTGAAGGTTATGAAATGATATCAAAATACTTTGAATGTAATGCTATGGTGTTGAATGATAGAGAGTTCCATTTATTTAAGTACATAGAATTACGTGAAATGATGTTGGTGAAAAATGTGGAATATTGGTATGTGTGAATGTTTGAAATTGTTCCCAAGGTGAACTGAATTAGCTGAACATGTTGAATGTAGAATGGGAACAGATTGTTGAATGTGCCAAGGGAAATTTTGGGGTGAAAAAATTTAAAATTATGTGGACTGTGGAAAGGGTTTGAGCAGATAGTTCATTAAATGAGCTAAACTTTTTGAATTTTGAATAGAGGCCAGTATGAGCCCTGCCCTAACTAAACCATGACCCTAACCTGAACCTCCCACTCAGAAATGAGTGTGAAATTTTGTGGGTGAAAAATGCAATATGTTGGTGAAAATGCGGAGGTTTTGTTTTGTGGGAAATTGGGGAATGTGGAAAACGGATCCCAACGTGAATGGAAGGAGCTGAACATTTTGAATTTCAAATGGGAGCGAATCGTTGAATACCCCGTTGGAAATTAATGGCCAATGTTTGGGTTAAAAATGTGGGATTGTGGAAAAACTGTGAATATTTGAAATGAGAAACATTTAAGGGAAACCTGCCCTGTTTTTTTTTTTGGAACATGCTAAAGGTGGATGGTGAGAATCGTTTAAAAAAAGGAGTAGCACGCCAAGTGTAATAATAATATATGTGTGAAGGACAAGCCAATTATAAACAAACATGATGCCATGACAATAATACATCATGGCTTGATGACAAGCCATATTGCTATTTAGCGCCGCCGCCTGTCATGCCACCAAGCTGACTATTTCGGCAGAGGTGCTTGTTGAGACATATTTACCGTTCCCGACTGTCATCACTTCCGCCACGAAAAGAGTCATGAACGCCTTGCGAGGTACATGAAAGTGATGGATGAAAGTTTGTCGCTCCCGTGGCGCTTGGCTGAATTAAATTGAAAGCTACTGTTTATTCCCCCTGTGTCTCTTTGCGGAATCAGGTTTTATTTGTTTGCAATTGATTTAGGATGATAGGGGGAGGGGAGGCTCTTTTGTACTGGAAAGGTTTTTCTCATGAAGGAATAAGATGATTGGATTTGTTTTGCCTCGTGTGCCTCTTGGCTTGCTGTGGTTTCCACGTGCCACTGCTGTCGCTAAATCAGATCAACGCCAGTCACAAAAGTTAACCCTGGAGAACCCACGGGAGAACCCACGGGGTCAAATTTGGCCCCTATAAATTCTGCTACTCAAATAACATTTGATTTTTTCACAATTTTTTTTACAAATTTTACTTCAAAAGTCCAGAGTGCCACTTCTGACCCCTGCATGGGGCCATCTAGTGGATGAATATTGCACTTACATGAGCCAGTGTGGTGTTGACAAGATGGCTGGCAACATGCTGTTTTGTTGAGCTGGAAATCAATCAAAACAAAACCATCTTCTCAGTAAAATTGTGTTTTTTTTGTTAATCTATTTCATATCATGTTGCAGAATGCCTAGGAGTAAGTTTTATATATATATTTTGATAAATTAGCAACTCTGAGCTAGTTAAAAAAAAAAAGGGTTACAATTTTTTAAAAAAAACATATATTTTGGTGTTCAGTGAACTTATAGCAGTCATTTAATGTATAATTCGTAATTTTCCAAAGAAGAAAAGGGTTCTTGGGTTCTCCAGGGTTAAAAGCATTTCTTTTTTTCTGATCTCTTAGACTTCCTTCTGCCTCACTTTTAAATGTTCAGTAAAAGTAATGAACTGTCCTTTGTTGTTTTGGTTTGATGATGAAGTTCCCTCTCCCGGAATTGAGTCCAAGTTTTTACCGGCTTTCCACCTAAACTTACGAAAAAATCATGAGAACAAATTGCTTAAGCAGGTGCTGTCTCCGGTGCCCAGCCACACCTCGCTGTGATAGGTTCGGTCTCTGGCTAAGGAGCGCTTGTCAAGCGCGTTTCCCTTGTAGAAGCATACGAGGGCTTCCTACGGGGAACACGGCTACCAAGTCATTATTCATCATCCAAGGCACTGCCCGGGCCCGTCAGGCGCTCTCCCTCGGCATCAGTCCATCTCGACTCCCATTCATCATGGGCTCCAATGCGGCTAAGAGCCAGATAAGGCGAGCGAGACACTTAGGCCCGTGAACACGAGCGAAGTGCCTTCATTAGGGCCTCGCTCGTGTTCTCATACAAACACCTCAGCGATATTAAGCTGGGTCAATTATCATGTCGCTCTCAGCCAGCCATCAAGGTGCGGGCCTTGCATTTGAGTGGAGAAGGGCTGGAAGTCCAACTTGGCGAGGACAAAGATACACATCAACGTTATCACTTGAAGTAATAACGCAGGAGTGCTTTTAAAAGTGGTGGCAGAACTTTCCTGAAGCTTTTAGTTGTCTCAAGTCAGACTCACTGTGGACGGTGCCATTAATGCCATTTATGTTCTGTTAAAGAGGAAGTGGAACGTAATGAAGACTGCAGACAATCTAATGAGCTTAATACAAAAAAATATTGATGTTAATGCTCCGTTTTGATTGGCACAGAGTGGTAATAATTGAACCTTACTGCGTACCATCATTACAAAGTGCTTCCATTTCACCCAACTAATACAAGCAGTGAAATGTGTCGACTTTAGCATTATGTGACCTCATAAACTGTGCACAGCAGTAGCAAGGCAGAGTGCAGCTTGTGCTACGAGCGCAGCCGCAGGTGCATGTGGAGTAACATGTGCGATTATGTATCTCCTCCAGGCTAATCTGATTAAATGATCCCCCCACCCTCACCCCCTTTTTAGGGCATGTATTCCATTCTCTTTCCAGTCAAGTCTGTAGCGCATTTCGTCTGCCCGCTCTTGCACTGGAGACTTGTCAATAATCATCACCACAGTATCGGTGTTGGAAGCCGTATGTCAGGGGGGTGCGTTTGCCTTCAAGTTCTGTCCTTCCTCATCTTCAATGTCAGCCCTGGGGCTCTAAAACAACATATGTTCCCCCCACCCCTACGTGTCTCCAACCCTCCACAGGAAGAAAAAAAAAAACATCACACTTGTTTCTCTCCCCTGAAACAGATGGCCCCAAATGCTACGTTGTTTTTACCCCTCCTTCACTATAATGACAAAATCATTAATTGGTATTGCGTAAAGGCTGTCCGCTCTGGAGCATTGTCTCGCACAGCATGAGTGCCCGTCTAAAACTCATACATGTAAAAGATTAATCTTTTTGCCTTCAGGTAGGTGAGTTGGAAATCAGTGGGTGTTTAAAAAAAAAAAAAAAAAAGGGAAGAAAAAAAAAAAGCACCAGCACCCCCTTAGCTGTTTGGTTAGCGGGGAGAACAGAGAGAAAAGGGCACATCCTCGCTCCGATAGGAAGTGTTCTTGTAGTGCAGAGCAAGGAAGTCGCCAGAATATTAATCAGTAAATATTCCATGCTTGAAAGTTTTCTCTGCATACTGATGCGTGTAGTGGATTTCAGATAAAAGTGTGATCACTAACTCCTTGTAAGTGCATTTAAATCAGTGGTTCAATGGAAGCCTAAGGGTTCGGCGAGTCAATCTCAAGGGTTCGGCGGAGGTCAAGACACACCCAATTTAAATGATTTGTGATGATACGGCCCACTCGGCCATCATTGGCTCTTGTGATGGTACAATTGTGGGATTTCTTTTTTATTGTAATCCCTTCAAACTAACCCTGGCAATCAAAAAAAAAAAAAAGTAGTCAGAGGACTGTGCAATATGAATTCACATGTATAACGGATCGTATGGTGTTCCACAGGGTTAAATTCTGGGGCCTCTGCTCATCTTAAGAAAACAGCGGTGGTTGTTTTAAAGTGATCTATAAATAGAGCTGAACTGAGTGATGGGAGGCAGCATCCTAACATGCAGTGCCAAGTTAAGCAATTGCAGTCCAGCACATCTAGCTATCTAGCAAAATTAAGTAATACTTCCTTCATTTAAGATGCTTGGAGATTCAGAAAACAATGTTTTCTGAATTCAAGGAAGGTAAAGAGAGCCAGATTCCATGAAAACTCTCCCTGTTGATTTTGTTCACCCGTAAACTCTACACCAATCTCTTGAATTTGAAATAAAAAAACATTCCCAATAAAGAAGGGAACCACTGGTTTAAAAGGTTATACTGGGCGAGAAAAATGCACGACAACCTGACCCTAAAATGAGGAAATAACAATAATGTTGAGATTTTGTTCTGCTGACACATGACTTTTTAATCTGTCATTGTTCACCTAGCCATTCCCCCGCACCCCTCTCTAAAATGAATAAAACTATGCTGTATATATTAGCAAGGCAATAAACGGATGAATATTTGATAACACTCTGTTATTACTAGGCTGTTACATCAGCGGTGTGAACTCAGACTTGAGACAGACGCCACTTCCTCATGTCAGCAAAACCACTTCTGACAATTATGGGATGTAGTACCTTCAAACTTCACATTTCTGAGCGCAAAGAAAGGCATGAAGCAGCTAAATAGGGGAAGTGTCACTCACGAACTGTCAGTCCAGCTTACTTCCTGCTATGATTTTTTTTTCTCCCATTCATCTTTTTTGTTGGAGGGTTCTCTATAATCCATCTATCCAGCTGAGAGGTATTCCCCCAGGGTAAATTACTCTGGAGGCCTGCCTGGCCCCGCGCTGCATCAGATTGACCCTCAGCTTGTTTGCCATTTTGTATACGGCGCTGTTTATTTAACAAGGAGCCGAGTGAGTGTGATTTCCAGGGACGCGTCCCTGTGATAGTTGCTTTGACACCCTGCCTGAGTAATGACCCTCATTATGGAGCCTCTGACAGCTCCCTGAAAGGCCTGATTTATGAATATGCTGGGACTGTAGGCCCGCAAGCCTCCACGCGCCGTCCTCCGAGCGCCGTCTCCCCTCCCTCTGTCAGCACCCGAGACTATACATATGTGTTGCGTGGGCGTTTACATACATACATCGCACACCTGCTCCGGATTGGGATAAAAAAATAATGCCTTACTCTCTCCACTTGGCTTGTTTTATTCTTTTCTGCTTCCTAAGTTTAACGATTCCACAAAATGTGCATCCAATTCAAGCGTTTAGTATGCAAACACAGCAATGGACCACAATGAGGGCAAGAAAAACTTCATTTTCTTCACTGCCTCTTTGGTCAGTACTTCATGAAAATTTAACCCAGCTCACTCCTCCAGGATTAACCCTGTACATATTAACCCTTCTTAAATATCACACATATCAAAGGGCGGCGTAAATAAGTGATGAGGAATATATCTGCTCTTCTTTTGGCCCCAGTAGAGTCAATTAAGTGTGCAAAGGAGGAAAGTACTGACCCTCTGGTTTGGGAATATCCATTGGAGCTCAGTCAGCAAGAGTGAGGAAAGGCGGTGGCTTGGTTGCAGTAATACTTTGGAAGGTACTGATAAAATTAGTGAGCGAGTAAAAAAGGCTGAACGATATTCTAAATAGAGCTTGAGATGAAGCGGTGGAGGATATCCACTGGATATGCATAAACAGGAGATGAGCGAACAGTGGAGGCAGATAAAGCTACACAAGACTTGTCAGAATCCAGCAGCTTGGTCCGTGATTTATGAGGAACCCCCACTTAAGACCGCCTTCCAAATCCTCCATCCTGTCGAGAAGCCCACCAGCCGCATTCACACACCTGCCTCACTTTGACCTGACCTCCATAACCTAACACACATTCCACCTCATAGGTTTAATATTGTGAGTGTCTCAACGCAGTTTTGCTCAATTGGTTCTAGTTTTAGAAAAAGAGGCACCTCATTTCCACCATTTTGTAACACGTGTTGAAAACCCTGGCAATGCATGTTCGGAATTTCGTGTTTATCTAAAATGAAGTGCAGTCTAAAGACATGGGATGACAAGGGCACATTGTAGAGATAGACCGATAATGTAGGAGGCCGATAGACGATATTTGGAGACGGGATTCACTTTAAATTAAAAGGAAAAAAATATTGGCATCCATTTTATTATTATTATTATTTTCGTTTTAAAAAGTTGAATGGAAACTTAAACAAGTAAATACTGCAGCTCCATATTCTTTTCTACAGTAAATATATATTTTCCAAAATTTCTAAAATATCTGAAATGTTTATCTATTGTTTTGATTTGAAGCAAACTCAAAAGATATAGAGAATTCCCAGGGTCAGTAGCATCTCTTATAAAGGCAACAGAAAAATTGAAACGAGTAGTTCCATGAGGTTATCGGCTGTCACTTAAAAAAAAGAAAAGGAGAAAAAAAGGCCCATACATACCAGTATTCGTCAAATTGCTGAATATCGGCACCGATAATTAACCTGGCAATAGCCAGATTGTTATTGTGATTCACTCAAGGGAGTTCTCCACAATATCAATCTAAGACTGCTCTACTCTGATTTGCTCGGGAAAGACGGGACATTCTGTACAATACTTTGAGCTGATTGGACGATGCGGCATCTTGTACACATTTGTTTTGACCAATCACGGCCACAGATGAAAGTGTCGTGGGGAAAAACTACAAACGTCTTTACCAGCTAAAACTGCACGAAGTGCCTCTCGCTGTTCAACATTCAACAAGGAAACGCTGGCTTCCTGGTTTTGTCACAGCTGCATATCACGCCCTCAAACACAAGGTCGCTCTGTGATTGGTGGAAATCAACGGGCTCAGTACAAGATGTATTCTCGGGAGTGTGTGAACTCACAAATATTGCGAGAATTCATCTTGCAGAGCAAAGTTAACTATCCCTATCACATTGTGATACATTACTAGCATTGAAACAGGAGTTCAAAACCTTTAGATAGATTCTCCCATTCATTCAAAAGCTTTAACCCTAGATAACCCACGGGGTAAAATTTGGCCCCTATAAATTCTGCTACTCAAATAACAAAGATCTTTTTTTTTTCCCAGCAGTGATTTTGTCCCTGTGTTCTTGTTTCCATTGGCCAAAGTGTGTTTGTTCATTCAAAATCCAGTTCTAAAATGCAACAAATAAAACAAAAAAAGTATATTGTTCAATGTAGCTGTGTATTTGATTGACTATTTTCTTAAATTCTAAATAGTTTACTGACAGTTTTTCTTATTCAGATTTTTCGAAATGATACCCCTAAATCCCAAAGGGTCAAATTTCGCCCTAATCCTAAATTAGGGAATAAAGGGTTAAAATTGAAAAAAACATATATTTTGGTGTTCAGTGAATTTATAGCAGTCATTTAATGTATAATTCATAATTTTCCAAAGAAGAAAAGGGTTCTTGGGTTCTCCAGGGTTAAACATAACAAGTGATCCATGTTAAATTCCTGCTTGTGCTGGATTGTGAAAGTTGAAGCAGAAATATAGTCTCATCAAATCAGGCGATGGTTTCCAAAGCTAATGTCCAGTTTTTGAAGCCTTCATTTTCTTTTCTTAGCTGTTAGAAGTGGAATCATGCGTGGTCTTCTGGTGCTGCAGTCGGTTTTCTTTCTTTGCATTTTTGTTATGAACAACAAGTTTGACCATTCTTATATGATCCCTTCCATTTTAATTGGCATTTTGTGCATTTTGTCAGTCTTTCCAACTTCGCTCAAACTTTATCAACCATTTGAACTACCGACCAGTCTGGCACCAAAGAACATACTATGAGAGTATAAAACATGTTTTCTAATGGTCTGGTCTGTTCATTGAATTCATCATCCAACCACTGGAACTGTCCAGCTCTTCATTTGCTGTTGTATTCCCTGTTGAGTACATTCAAGATACATGATCATGCAGGCTTATGAGTCTGAGAGCATAAAGGTGCAAGCTCTTTAAATCTCGTGTTTGATGAGGAATGTCGGTCCAGTAGCGGATTGTACACACACGCAGACCCACACATCAGTATACTTTATGCCCTGCGTTAAAAAGCCTCAGATAAAAGGTAAGGAATATGCTTTATTAAGTTTAAATATGCATGATGTTTCAGACGGGAAAGTGCAGCACAGCATCAAGAATGTCCAAAAGCTTGACTACTTATTTCTCCCTTCCACCCACCCTCAAATAATGTAAATAATTAAAAAGTGAAAAAGGCGGAAAGAGAGGGACGCAGGGAAGATCCTCGCACACTCTCTGCATAAACACTTTCTTATTAGTGACCGTGGGTGCCCTGAGACATTATATCTTAAAAGTTACAATGCATGCGAGAATGCGCATGTGGGTATCTCACTAGCTGCATTTGTAAAAAACAAAACAAAAAAACAACCCCGTCTTGAGTCAGTCTTGGCCTTCAGGGGACGCATTCCACTAAGAAGTCAAAAGAGCTCGGGAACGCGTCTCCTCCTGCATATGCGTGACAGACCTGTTGGATGCGTCTACTCGCCCCCATATCCCGTTTTAATCCAATAAAAAGCAGATATTGACAGTGTGACACTCGCTCTTATTACTCAATTGATTTCCTTTTGACGCCGCTGAGTTGTGAGCGCTAAGCTCCGGGCTGGTACGTAGCGGCTTAGCCCTATTA
Source organism: Vanacampus margaritifer (assembly GCF_051991255.1). Lineage (NCBI taxonomy): Eukaryota > Metazoa > Chordata > Actinopteri > Syngnathiformes > Syngnathidae > Vanacampus > Vanacampus margaritifer. The sequence continues at coordinate 6,992,669 of NC_135446.1, forward strand.
GCAAATGGAGATCCTGCAAACACGGCAGCCCGCAACTCCCTCGGCGCTGTAAATAGATAAATACATAAATACATAAACAGGCGGCGCGAAGCTGATCGCGTTAGTCCCTGTTGATTTCCGGCAATCCCCGCATATGAAAATAAAATGCTCTCGCTGCCAAGTGCCGCTTCAAGAGACGTGCGTGAAATGTTATTTTCCGACTGCAAATGAGAACGCAAATTGTTTATGGCCCGGCGCTTCATCTCCCTCTCCGGCAGCAGCCGGCTGAAAGAGATTTAAATGGCTACACTGTATTTACCCGCCATCATTGCCTTGTCATGTTGCCTGCGGTGCGGCTAATGGGCCTGTAAACTCTTATAATGAGAGGCACGCGCTGTTATTTATCCTCTGCCTCAGCATCCTCCTCATCCTTTTTATTTATTTCTTTTTACCTCACTTCACTCTGCCTCACTTTCCTCCTTGTAAATCTCTTGCCTGTCCTCATCAGTGGAAAGCACCAACTTCTTAAGTCTCTTTTAAGGTGCTATTAATTTTTTCCTCTCTTGCCCCTGCTCCATCATTCCTGTCCATTGCAATTTATATTCACAATCTAGTTAAGCACTTAGTTATATACGCATCAGACACTGAAACCTGCTTGTAGTCCAAACATGACGATTGTAGCACTATGGCATGATACATTATAGCATGCAGGATCGAAATGGACTCCTCATGTATTTCTGGCACTGTTTGAGAAAGTCTCTAATCCAGTAAGCACTTTTTAGTGAATTAGTCTGAGCAGGCTAATCTGCAGATCACAGTGCACACTGCTGAAGTATTTAGACAAACCAACAGCGACGCTACGTCAGCCCTCGTGATGAAAGAAGAACCAAAAAAAAAAAAAACTTGACTTTTGGGATGTGCTTAATTACATGAGTGCAACTACGAAGAGGCTCTGCTGATGTTGGTTGTGCTGGCATTCCTCGCCGCTCGAATCTGCAGATTATGCTCAGGTATCAGCCGGAGAAAGCGGATTACTTGTGTCCAAATAGACTTGTCAGTTTGCAAACTCCAGATGCGATCATTCCCAGAAGAAGGGTAATTATGGGGGGGATAAAGCCCACGTTGCTGTCAGATGCTGGCGCGGGATGAGACAATCGCTCAGTAATGAAGGATTTTTACATGTGCGAGGTGAGCAAGGTGCTTCCTCTCCATTCCAGTGCGTTCTACCTTGTTGTGCGTAGTGTGTACGTACGTAGCACTTTGATGTAGAAGACTGTATAAATATATATATATATATATATATATATATATATATATATATATATATATATATATATATATATATATTAGGGGTGTGCATCTCTACATGAACCCATTAAGACCGGGAGTGCATTACCGAGTTTCTCTCACTAGAGCCGGGAGCGCTCTGGCGCTCTTCCTCCTTTAAAGCCGGGAGAGCGGATATGTCATTTTGTTTTGTTTTGACCAATTCTTCGTCTCTTAGCTGATGAAATGCGTCAGAATATACACGAGAGGGTGACGTGGGCCTCGTAGCATGCCCTGGAATTTTATTTGAACATAATCATTCATGGCTGACGCAGATTCGCAAGAGTTATGAAATAAATGAAGCGATTGACGACGGCACGGGAGGACTTTGAATCAGTGTAACCAGTTGACTGAGACATATTGTTAAGAAATATGTTTGTAGACAATGAGGATGTTGAAAATGCAGCCGATTTCCCGAGGTTATTACAGCTGCGCTCCGGTGTTGAAGGTAAATTTACACGCAGATGGGACAGTTGTTTGTTGATTAAAAAAAAATTATATATATATATATATATATATATATATATATATATAAATATAATAGTAAAAAAGTTAGGTATGTGTGAACGCCACAGGTGTAAGCTCTCAAATGAATGATGATGATTATGTTTCTCTCTGCTTCAGGAGCTGAGATATCAATTATTTAGTAGACATTGACAATATATTGTTGAATTTCCAGGAAAACTTCAGGTTTTCGGGTGTGATTCAAAAGTCACCTATAGGTTTTAGAGGCATGTTTTGCCAGGCACTTTAGGCCTTAATGGGTTAAAAGACCATTTGATGCATATCATTAAGTGCAAAATGATTTAAGGACGGTTCAAGTGAAACGATTCAATTCAAAGTGGAATTATGATACAATTCAATATGTTAGTTCGTGAGGGTATGACCCAATAACCCAATAAGTTGTTGTCATTTTGTGATATGAATGAATGAGTTCTGTAACTGTGGCATTTACTTCAAAGAGAATTGATATATGTAGTAAAAGGCAAACAACAAATGTATTCAGATATCAAGATGAACACAAAGTTACCTTTGACCTCTACAATTACGAGAGGTGCTCAAAGTGGTGGCCATTAGCTTCCAGACATGTGTACTTCTGCTTGGGCAACGTTGGCCGAAGTGTCCAATGGGATTGCTGCGCACGCATTTTCATTTTCATGTCTTTTGGGCCACCATTGTAGTCGGTTTCAAAGTCAAGTAATTGGGACTCCGGTGCAAATTTTTTTTCGAACATCGGTTGTTTTTTTGTGTGCCAAACATAATATTTAGATTTGAGGGCAGAACTGCACTGTTCTTAAAATCCAAATTTTGACGATGAAAGACATTTTAAATCTCACTTTTTTGGAGAAAATACACAAGATTTCTCCAACCATCAGTTTCTACTCAGTAAATTTTGTAGAGTAAATTTGACTCTATTTCAAGTAAATTTGACTCTATTTAGATAGGGACCAAATAGACTTTTAGAGTAGGCTAAGATTTACACTAAGAAGAGAGTAAAATTAAGAATTGAAATAAATAAATAAAAGTCACTCAAGGGTTGAGGAACAAACTCACGACCTTCAGTTTGGGAGACTGCCACACTACCACCTTTGCTTATATCCAACTCTTAGAGTTAATAAGATTCCAGCTGACATGAGCGATATACTATCACACAGTAGGCGTGTCTCAGGGAGTAGATCGTCTGTCTCACAAGCTGAAGGTCGTGAGTTTGTTCCACCACCCTTGAGTGACTTTTATGTACTTTTCCCCCCAATTCTTTATTTTACTCTTCCAAGGTTAAATATTACTCTAAAACTGAGTCTATTTGGTCCCAAGAGAATCAAATTTACTCTACAGAATTTACTGTGTAGTTTGAGGATCCATTTTCAAGATTTGTCTTAGGATTTGTTGTCCATTTGTAATCTCCCACGTTTTCTGCCATCTGTTTCTATATGCATCTTACTTTCTTCCATCACGCTGAAGATGATCACCTGTCATGGCAAATTATGGAGTCGCTCATCCCCTGCGTTTGTCTCAATGTCTGACCTTTTCCACCTGTCAATCCTTCGACTTGACCGTGGCAGAGGCGCCACCCTAATAGCGTCACGGAGTGCCAACACTGAGGAATGTCTGTTTTATTATGACGCGCTTGTACATCTCGCCCGCCCGTGCCCAATCACTCATCCTTGCGCTAAATAGCCCACCCTCTTGGTTGGGCTCTTAGTTGAAAAGGTCACACAATTAAATGGCCCAGGCCTTCTGTTGGTGTCATAGGGATGGTGATGTATCACTCCGGGCGGGCTGTACGTGTACCTGACACACTATGAGCATGAATATGATTTCAGAGATCATTAAAAATTTAACAGCGTGACCTAATTACCCGAGCTCCCTATTCCGATACCGTGCGGTAAGCGAGAGGAAGATGAGGAGGAGGCGGACGAGGGGGGATCTGTGTATGGCATGCTGTAAGCCTCATCTGGAATCAATTATAATTACTTTATGTTGCTGCTTTGTCAATCAATACAAGCTGTAATGGATCGCTTAGGTGTGACACACGGCCTCGGTAGCAATAGCCTCGGTTTGTTTGCGACGTGTGACAGAGGCACTGGTAAGGAATCGCTATAATTAGCGTGTTAGTGTGCAGCATTTAAGTGGATGAGGTTTATGAGCACCGTCATTTATCTTGGAGTGGATTGCTTTAGAATTGCGAGTGGCTCCGTGCGGCCCATAAAAGCAGCCAAGAAGAAAGAGGTGACTTGAACCAAACAAGTATAGACGGCATAAAAGAAACACTCCATTGTCTTTATTTAGATTAACTTCCTCTCAGGCTGCGTGGCTTTTATTTATCTATTTATTTTCCACCATTGATTGCCCGGCCCGAGTCACAAACAAGGCAGATTACCATTATGTGCTGTGACAAAGCGTTTCAAGAATCTTTGACTGAAGTCGTAAAAACCCGGGCTTTTCATGTCGCCCGCCATCGATTTAACACTGCTGAGAATGAATTGCAGATCAATTGGCTTACCTTCCGGCCAGACTTAATGAGAGCGTGCAACGGTGGAGCCTGCTAGTTGTCGCTAGGATTTTGTTTTCCACGTATTAATGGCAGGAGAAGGCAATGCTAATTGCGTCATCAGTCCATTTTTCTGTTTTTTCCATTCGTCATTTGATATGATTTTGGTTTCGATATAAAACCATTTCAATTCTGAATTCATCCGATTACATCATCTTTATTCTTACCACAATACATTCCAGGCTCATTCTCACTGTTGACAGCAGCTGCACAAAAAGTGCACATACACTCTAAACATTTACCTTGAACCTTAGATCAGTGCAACGATTGCCCTGCGCTCGTCACATGACTTTTCCGGGCCTCCTCCTGGCCTGGACCTGGCCCGGGCATTCTCTGACTTCTGATTCAGATTCTCTCAGATGTCACAGCGAAGGGCTGAGACGTACCTGTCTGTCAGGGTACTTGGAAGAGCGCCTCAGTGTAGTAGGTGACAAAAGGATGCTGTGCAGTTAAAAAGGATGGACTCTGAATCAGCTGGTGACTATGAAGAGCATGTGCTTTATCTTTTGGCATGATCGTCATGTGATGCCAATCCTTACCAACTTTTTTGTCATTGGCACTGAAATGCACCAATATATATATATATATATATCCCGTATTTTTGGAGTTGGAACCACACCAGACATTAGATTTCAATTGTGCTGTACAAAAGGACAAATGAATAGTTTGGTTATTGTATGTATGCCAGTGAAAGAAAGGCGAACGATTCTGAATGTGCAGCAGGCACGTCAACAACCCTCCATACCCTACTATTAGTTCCGCCTTCTGCTCCTCTTATCCTGCTATTTTTTTGTTCCTCCTCGAGGAGAAAAGTGGAACTCCTTCTGGAAGGCTTGCAATTGTATGCTGCAATATTCACGATTAAGTGGCGGGATAACGCAACAAACCTTTGATTAAATGGATTTGAATCACAAAGAAAGGGCCAGACCCCCCTCCTGGAGATTTCAGTTAATAAGGTTTTCTTTTTGGAATCAATACGCGTGCATGCTGACTTTTGACACCCGCGGTTTCCAAAAGGGGCATTTCTGAACACTCATACGCTGGCAACCTGAGATTAAATCAAGTCAGCTATAATAAAGTATAATGTTATATTCATTTTGTCATCATTACCGATTGGAGTGCGCTAAAAGGCTTTTGGAATATAATGAGTTCCAAATAAGTTCATTGTGCTAATGGGAAAAGATGTGTGGATGACTAATATTAGTTAGGGCTTCTGTGCTTCATTAGACTGTATTAGAACAAAGAATATTTAAACAGATTTTTTTTTCTCCCCTTTTAGGTGTCAAGTTCTGTGCTCCTAATTATTCATTGACAATAAGATATTGAAGTGTTATAGCCACACCTGGCTGATGTGTTCCATATCTATTTGTTTTTTTCCCCCCCCAACAATTTGAACATGCTTGGTTAGGAGAATATAATTGCAATAAAGGCCGATCAAAACTCAATAGAAAGACCGTTTGAGCAATCGAGTCATTACCTCCGTAGAATTTAAGAGCTGCATTTACCCGAGAAAGGCGTGCAAATCTATGTAAGTATCTCCACTGTTTGCATAATAGATTAGAAATTAGCATTTTTGTTCATTTTCCATGTATGCACAGTGCCTGGAAGAATAACACTCCATGCATATCAGATCAGCCTGCCTACAATTTTGCGCAGTATATTATTTGACAATCTAAAATGTGTAATTTGCATGAAATTGCTTAATTAAAACACAGTCACTGGGGGTATTAATTTCTTTGTCTGACAGCAGAGTGGAGTGAGGGAAAGCAGGGGAGATGTAAAATGCTGTCAGATAGTGCTGTCACAGAGGCAGAAAGGAAATTCTGCCACATTTGCACCCCCACCGCCACCCTCCTCCCTCTAAGAGCGCGGCACGATGGCGAGGATAACGCCTGCCCTGCTAATTTGGGTTATGGTGGTAAACGGAGGCCACTGCACTAGAAAGATACTAGGCGGGAGGGAGTTGGTGGTGGTGGGGACGAGATAGGACGAGAAATGGTGCGGGGGGAGGAATCCTAGCATGGCTGTCTTTGTCCCACGCTATCATCGCTGTCCTCTGGGTGCGAGCGTGCCACTGATACACCGTGCTTACGTCAAACCTCACCGTCAATGTATGGGCTCCTTCCTTCCTTTCCTTCGTCAATTTCTGATGCCTTACTTATTATATGTTGTAAAAATATGTCAACGGCAGTGAGAGGAAAGCAGCCGCTTTTTAATTCTGCCACCTTGTGTCATTATAAATGTAAGAAGAAAAGGGCATGCGGGCTGCCGAACCAAACGGATGATTCCCCCAAAAAAAAAAAAAAAATACACCGAGAGGTGGGACTCTTTGGAGCTTGACAAAGAATAAGATTAAAGCGCCTTTTTTGTTGGACCGCTGCGTGTGCGCGCGTGCAACCCCGCACATCTGTACCCTTTTCTTAAATATCAAAGGCAGCGAAGGCGCGTTAACATTTGAGTAATTCCAAAGATACACGAGGACTTGGTGGGGGCGGTGGCTTGCTAGGTGGAGCGGTGCAACCAAAAACTTGTCCAACTAAAAGGAGGACTATTGCTTTCCTCATGTATTGGGAAAGATATATTGTCGACGCAAAAGGTCACTTCATGGAAAAAATGTCATTTTACCTTAAAATTGCATCTAAATCTTCTTTTTAAGAGAGAGAGAGAGAGAAAGAGAGAGAGATAATAGTATGGGGTTGAAAGATGGTACCAGAAAGGCAGCAAGAGGTCGTTGTCACCAGTGTCAGCAATGTGAGGCCAATACGGCAGGCGTACAGATGACAGGACCTCCAGTGCAACCTTGACGGCCAGCTTCAGTGGCACCTTAATTGGTCCTTTGATGGCGCCGCAAAAGGTGTCGAAGGCAATGAAAATGGAAGGTGTCGCCCATTATGCATTTTCTTTTCAGCCTACCGGACTTTTTTCTCCATCTGTCCCACTGCACTTCTTTTTTTTTTTTATCCGCTGCCTCATCCAAAGGATTGAGGTCTTTAAGTTGCCTTCTAAAAACCTGTATATAACTTAATTTAATATAAATTTAAATCAGTTACAAAGCTCAAAATAACTTTTTTTTGCTTCTCAGATTTGAATACTTTTAAGCTGTCCGGCCACTCCCGGCTGGCATATGCCGGAAAATCCATACTTCTGAAAAATGTGAACTCGATAACCCAAACACTGAATTCCGGTGTCTCACTATTGCTTGTACATGCCAACCCTAGGTTAGCTTAGCAATTAGCATTGCTTCTCTGTCTTCCCATTTCATCCTACTGGGAATGATTTTTGACACAAGTTTAGCTCATTCGCCGCCACCATGTAGGCAATGATTACCGACTTAGGAAGCAGCACTGCGACAATTTTAGCCGCACTAGTAGCACACTGAAACTCATTGCTAGCCAGCTGATGCGGCATAAGTTGCACTGATCTTATATTGGTGGTTCAATAATCCGAAAGTTATAGTTATTCTCAGTTGTGCTATTTAGTGTGTTTTGATGAGGCGCAAAATTTGAAACTGCTTGTTTAAATCATTCACTCACAGCCATTTTCACTGGAGCAACCCCCTTCGCTCCCGGCTATTTTAATGGATTTTTACTGATTTTGCAAGGCCCAAAGTGTTCTTTTGCTATAAAAACATGGAACATACCAAAAGAAAGATGAGAGTCTCTTCTTTCATCATTTCAACATTTGTATCTGTGTTCCGTTTTTCAGCAATTAGCATTAGAATATAGGTAGGTTTCATCAATATTCACATTCTTGTTGAAAACACTGTCAAAAAGAGTTTGTTGCAACATGGCCCTGGCTAATCTCTTATATTCTGCTGACACCTGATGGCCGTTTTTTGTAATAACTGCCATTGTTTAAAGCCACCACTTGATATCAGAAGTTGGATCAAAACCTTCAGTTTGCTCTTGCATTAAAAATAATAATAAGAAGAAGAACAACAACATAAAAAATGTGTAAATATGTTTTTGGGAGTGAAAGACAAAGTATTAAAAAACTTATTTACATGTTTTTGGGTTTGAATGGGTTAACATAAATTAACCAAGATTGTATTTTTGTACGTGTTCGTAAGGTTCTTGGGCTTAGGTGCTCAAATCCTGTGACCAATTTAAGGTAAATACAAACAAATGTGTTTACATAACGATTGTATAAAAGGCGTGTCCGGTGTTACAAAGCTAAGGTTGAGTGCGTGGAACCCCTGCCGCTGCATGTGCTGATCAAATGGTGCATGGGGGAGCTGTTTAGAGGCAGCGCCTCCTTTTGAAATGATGATAATGGATTCAGTCCTCTCATTAATGGAGTCCGAGAGCTCGTTAGGCGGCCAACAAACAAGCGGGCGTCATCAACTCTGAAATGCCAAGTGCGCCCGTCTTCCTCCGTCTCGCCATTTCATCCAAGGATGTGACTGTGGTACTGTTATTTACCTCCAAGCCTCCCACTCCGCTCCACAGGCACAAACAAACACCACGGGTGTGGACTCAATGAGTCTTGAGGTAGCAACCTTGCCTGACCCAACTTCAAAGCTACGCGCGCTCTGCTGGAACTCCCTCGGAGACTCTCTCTCAGGGCTTCGGGGGTCACGGGATCAAGGAGATGGGAATTGATCTCGCCACTTGCTGTGTGCCGCTCGGCCCTCTTTAGCCTCTTGTTGTCGTGTTCAGCAGGTCATAGAAGCCTGCAAGGCCAGCTGGTAGAAAAGCATTCTATTGACGATGTGACTAGCAGGGTTAGAATAGTTTGGGATTTTTCATGATCATTTGTTTTTATTTCCGTTTGTCTTTTTGGAGAGTTTTTTTGTGTTGAAGTTGAAATAATTTGATTGTTACATTCTTAGTAGGGATGGTTGAGTACAGAAAGCAGATATTGGGCCGATGCCAGTAACCGCCACCCTCTTGTGGCCATTTTATGATCAGGAAATAGAAATTGGAAAAATAGAAAATTAATTAATGAAAATGTAATTAATTTCATGCAATTTTAAGGAAAGATAGCTCAAGTCCAAAATCTTATCTATCAATAGTATTGGTACTTTGTACCGGTGACTACTCGATTTGAGTACTCGTACTAGTATCGGTCTGAAAAAAAGTGGGATCAAACATCCCTAATTCTTGGAAAGTGTTGGATGCTCAGTCACGCGAGTGACGTGCTGTGGCAACTCGGAAAGTTAACTTTTCTCAAAATGTATCCTGGTTTACATGGAGCCATGTATTCCGACTAGAATGAATCTGAACGGCCAAACGGAATGAAAATGCTCCGTATAAACACCTCAACGGGAATAAAAAGGCTGAATCCGAATGGAATTTCATTCGGAATCACAGGGGTGCTATATTCCTTTCGGCAATCCGAACGAGCGTCATGAATACACTTCAATCGGAATAGCGAGGCTGCATGCGGCAACGCACTGTCTTGACATAAATGCGTCATGACGTCGTCGTTTCCACCCACTAAAATTGTGGCGTCACCCCAGAGCTTGTCTGCGAGGGGCAAACTTGTTTTTAAGTACTTTAAACTTGTTTTTGTTAAGATGTTGCTTCCAGTAAAGTGTTAACACTAACACTACTGTGCTCCAAAAAAACAAAACAAAAACACTACTGTGCTAAATGACAAATGAACTCCATCTTGATAAATCACGTGATCGATGTATGTGCCTCTCGCGGCTGCCGCGGAGCCGATCCGATTAAAGGAGGGGAGCATATAAATGGCAGATCGGAATGGATCACGTCAAATGTAAACAAGTGACCAGAGATCTGCATTCGGAATGATTTTATGATTTTATTTGAATTACTAAAAAGTATCCATTTAAAACTGGCTATTTAGAATACAAACTTGGTAACCCATTTTATGGTAGTTTGAAGTCACCAGTATGGGTAGTTTTTTTTTACACGGCTGAGCCAAATCCTCAACCCAGTGCACTGGGTATAACTAACCCAACATTGGCTTGGTCCATTTTTGACCCAGTGCTGGATTTGCTATAGCATTTCACCCAATTTGGGTACCTTGTGACCCAGCCGGTGTAGTTAAGAGTGTGTGTGTGCTCAAAACTTCAAGCTAGAAGTGACATTTTCACATGCAATTTTTTTATATTCAGCACACAGATGCTGCTGTTTCAGTCCTTTTGATCAAGTGCAGGCTTGAATCAGGATTATTCAGTGTGGTGTCGCTCAACAGGTTGCTGGACAGGAATATGGAAGTATTAGGTTTAATTACGTGTTTGTTAACACATGCATCCATCATCCTGACTATAATATCGAGGATTTTAGTCCTAAGCATAGCAGCTGATTAAGATTTACTTTGACATTAGTCTTCACTTTTATCATATCAATGCATCTAAAAAATTAAGTCTCTCGACAAATACTCACATTCATTTTCCACGTGCATCATCAGTGCCCATCATGAGATCTGAAAAAGAAAAAAAGAAATCCAATCCGCGCAAACCACATATTTGGACTGACAGCCGTGAGTTTTTCACGTCCGCCTCGATTAGCTTCTTCCTGGAAGTCCAAGCGAGAGACGTCTCGTGTAGCGCGGGGAAGCAAAAAGATGCGCCGCCGATGACATGCGGCAGTCTCGTCTGCGGAGCTCCGTGAGGGAAGGAAGCGATAGATATGGATAACTCCTTGTCAGGATCACAGAGTTAGCAGCGCACTCACAAGGGTCCATTGCACCCTCACAAGGACTGAGTGATCCGACATGATACTACATGCTGAAATTATCAATCTGCAATTGAGTTAAAATGCACCATCAACTCGTAATTTAGCACATTTTTCATCAACTATTCACTGATTTAAAAAAAGTAAAATGGCATTTCTATCCGAAGTCTAAAGCATGCTAATGATTGTTTTGAGCGATATCAATTAAATGTGACCAATTACTGAATGCTTCAAAAGTGGAATATAAAGTTGCGTCTCCTTTTTTGATCTATTTACTCGCAAGCAAGGCGGCGTGCCAGTGCGAAGTTTCAAAAACAGCCTCTGCTCCACATGAAAGGGTCATTTGATCATATATTTTTTATTTTTGTCATAAAGAGAAAAGCGTGCCAATGAGGAGTCATTCCCCATTAAAGTCAAGCAAAATTATCTGGTCCGCATTAAAAAGCTTTATAAAAAAGAAGTGGAGATATGTATCATGCATGTGGATATGCATAAACATGATGGAGGAGCTTAAGTAGAAAATGAGATCTGATGCCGTCATGAAGAAGAGAAAACCGGCGTGCTCAGAATGCATTTAAATTTAAATATTCATGTCATTATAATTCTGAGGAATGTGGAGCGACCGTATGATATTTTATTGACGAGGTTTTAAAAAATGAATGCTGTCCCCACTCCTTAATAAAAATACTTGCCTTTTACTTGCGAGGAGACACTCGTACCAAGTCAGACGGTGGCTGATGCTGTCTGCTGCGGGTTGCAAATGGACACGGATGCACCTGTGGCTCAATGCTGACCACCTACCGTCCCACACAAGGAGTTAGACTGTACACAACAATCGGTACACCTGCATCATCTAATGAAATCCATGTCAAAAGTTATGCTCTGTTTTCATTGAAAAGCTCTGAATTGATGGCATTCATGTGTGCTGTGATTGCTGTGTCTCCAAAAAGGCAAGAAAATATTAGAAAGCACTCTCCGGATAAAGCAATGCAACATCACAATCTGCTATCTATTGTTCATGCTAGAAATTTAACAGATTACATACGGTTCTTATGTATTACCGATCCATATCAATCTTGAACATACTGTACCTAAGACCTTTTTTATGCGGCAAATTAAGCTTAATGTATCGTTAGCTAATTTGTAATAACATATAATGAAATGGTACATACAGTGTGTATATACATATATATATATACATATATATATATATATATATATATATATATATATATATATATATATATATATATATATATATATATATATATGTGTAATTATTTTTATTTTTTAATCAACAAACTGTCGCATCTGCGTGTAAATTTACCTTCAACACTGGAGCGCAGTTATAATAACCTTGAGAAATCGAATCGAATCACATTTGTGCGAGGTGGTTCTTCATATAAATGCTGTTATTAGATTTACGTGTTTGGTGCACACAATTAAATCATTTTGTCGTGTTTTCCCTTTCATTTTAAGAACCTTCTACCTGGAGTGCGTGTGTGCGCGCGTGTGTCCGCACGTTTGTGCGCGCGCGTGCGTGCGCGTGTGTGTGTTCATCTGCATACTACATGAAGCCTGATATGAGCAGATAGTTTGAAAGAAGAGAAATGAGATATAGGTGGATGAATTAAATCCCTCCTCCTCCCTCTTGTCCTCTTGAGTAATTATGTTGTTTGACCGGCGGCGAGCAGCACGGCGTGGAGCAGGATGCGCTGAACCTTGAGTGGATGGAAGTGACGTCAGGCTGGGGTGGTGGGGGTGGGGGGTTACGAACGTATCGCGTCCCTCCTCATGTTAATTATCTTTTGTTTGGCCGCTCAGAAATGAAAACCTTGAATCACCAAGCCCGCACTGACGCTTGTCATGAGCACATCATCAGCGTGTGATCAATAATGAATGAAACACACATTAAGATGGCAGAGGCGGGAAAAAGTGATTAAATTACACCTATTATTACTTCAGTTTTGATGTAGTGTCTCCAAGTAATTAAAAAATAAAATAAGGCAGTGGGGGAGACAAGATGTACTCCTCCGGTTATGAGATTACATTTATGTTACAGGAAACCGACCGTATTTTCATAAAAGCATTCTTTTCTTTTATTTTGTAAGAGTTGCCTTGACATATGAGCTCCTGCAGTGCAATAAAGCAGCCATTAGTGGTCCGAATCCTAATTTTATATTCATCTTTGTCCCTGAAACAGCTTTAAGATGGTCATAATTCTCCCAGTCGGAGTTAGCACGCCACCCGCTCCATTAGTTTACTGCTCCGCCCGGACCTCCTCTCCCAGAACATACACAACGAGCGGCGCCGCTCCCGGATTACGCCCTCATAAATCCTCTGCCTCCTTCATCTTCCTCCGATAGAAGCGTGTCACGGCGAATAAGCCAAACAAGATGGCCTCCAAAGAGCGGCGGCGGCGGCGGCAGTGTCAACATGGTGTTTGTGATAGCGCTCGTCAAAGGGCTTTGTCAAGGGGATTAGGGTGTTGAAGGGTGGGGCGCCATCCGAGCAGCTAATTATCTATATGTTAATGGCACGTCACCGCGTTCTTTATTCCGCGCATGCCGAAATGCCGCATTTGTGTGTCCTCACGTGTGTGATCAAAGATGCGAGACATTTTTTTTTTTGGAGTGATTCTCATTTGTTCAGGGGAAGTTTTCAAACTGTGGAAACAATGTTATTACACTTTGCCACAATGGCGGCAGTGTAATGTGCTATTTGCCATGCCGGCCCCGGATTCCGCAGATGGAAATTAGGGGAGAAAATTGCTGCTAACTACTCAATTACAGCGCTTGATGGCGCGGCTGACCCCGCTTGGCGGCAGTGGCAACACAGAGCCAATCACCTTCCCTGCGTGGTATTAAATTAGAATAGGGAAAGAGAACAATTGCACATATCCATCGCAGGAAGACATTTGAATTACCTCCGATGCTTTGGCTTCATATTGAACAATTAAGTGTAGTGATGGGATTTGATGGGGATGCTTTGCAGGCGGGGTTTAACATGGTGGAAGCGTGCGCTGTCCTCGGATTTTCAATTTAACAATTAAAGGTAACGTTAGTAAAAAGGTGGAAATATTGTCCAGTTGCGCCATGATAATTAAAGATGCAATTACGTCTTCATCTTTTACATTGCGGTTCTTCATCATCAAGTGGTGCATTGTATGGGTCATGAAAATAGGGGTGTTTTTAAAAAATCAATTTGGCAATATATCGCGATATTACAGCAGGCAATTCTCGAATCGATTCAATATGCGGCCAAATTAATGTTTAATTATCAATTTTTGATGGAAAAATATTCAACAAAACGTCTTACTTAGGGTTAGGGTTCACACTTTAAGCATGGAAGAATGTTATATTAATGGAACATCAAGCTTTAATATTTTATTTCAATGCTGTTCAGACATGAAGCAGATTGCAATCTGTTTGGTAAATACAGTGATTCACAGTTATAAGCCTGAAGTTTCAGATAAATAAATACATTTTCATACGAATTTTACAGTGTACATGTACACGTTTACTGATTAGTATTTTCTGAAATTTCAGTAAAAAAGATCATGATAATCAATTTATAGATTCGGATCAGGATTAACCGGTATCGAATTGTGACCTATGAATCGTGTCGCCAGGTACTAGGCAATTCACACCTCTAATAGAAATGTTTTTGTTTTTTTTAACCATATTGATTATTTCATAGCGTCTTTATCAGCTGCCTGAAATCAACAAAGGAATAAAAATGCAAACAATTAAAAATGTTGCATTTATTTGCTTGCCGGGGCTGCCATTTTCAAATGTCTTCGCTTTCACAAGAGTGAGAATTTGTGAGAATGCAACATGTTTACCAATTCCTGCCTACTTTACTCAGAAAACAATACAGTTAGTGCATATTCAGTCTCAATGGTACATTGTTAGCCAAGCTTGTGTAGGCAGCTGAGTTGCCGACTTCGATGGTGATCTGTGTGCCGCTGCGCCACGGTTTTGACAGTCCTTCCCCGGTCTGTTTTACAAATAACAGTGGGCAGCCGAAAACTGTGCTAAGCTAGGTAGCTGATCTCAGGCATACTACTTTAAAGCACAAACACTACTTTTAGTAACAACCAAAGTACATTTTCTTAACTGTAACAGTGCATTAATTATCAAATTTGTCAATAATATCTATCTCTAAAACTAGAGCCATTTCAAAGAAAGCAATGCCATTTTATACTCAGCAACTCAAAAATTACCCACAAGCCATTAACTCTTGTACTGCCAAGGACGTTAAATGACGTTTAGTAAAAACCTACGGAGGGCCGCCAAGGACGTTAAAAGACGTTCTCCAATTTTTTTTTTTTTTTTTTTTTTTTTGGGGGGAAACTGGTGGAGGAAAGCCTTGGCCAGCTGTGGTGAAAGTTTCAAGCAGATCTAGTTAGCCTAATGACTATTTTTGGCCCCTAGATGGCAGCAATGACTCTCTTTTGACAAGATTGGGTAGGCGTCAGTAGAAGACGTGAGGCGGAGCTAGAGGGGACAATGGCTGGGGAAGGGAAGAGAACATGGCGACCGGTTGCAAGCAGCTCACGCTTGAGCATTTTTTTCAAAGACGAAAAGCATCGACCAGTGCTAAAGAGCACATTGATGACGACGATGATCATCATCGATGATGATGATGGTGACTCCGAGGTTGGAAGAGTTGACACGGCAGTAGAAGACGTGAGGCGGAGCTAGATGGCTGAGGAAGCGAACAATGGCGACCGGTTGCAAGCAGCTCATCGACCAATGCTAAAGAGCACAGTGATGGCGACGATGATGATGATGGTGGTTCCGAGGTTGACGCCGAAGTTGGAAGCGTTGACGCCGAAGTTGGAAGAGTTGACGCGGCAACTATGACGACGTCATAAAGCCTCACCGGCTAGCGATGCTAACACCGGAAAACTCGGAGCACAACCGAGCACTTCTGCACAGGCGGACGTTCAATCGGACGATGAAGAGTACCCCGAGTCCAGTGCATATTCATCGGAGGAGTGGGTACAGTCTGTTACTTGCTATTCCCCGGAAAAAAAGGCTGTCAAGAAAGTGTAACGTCTGCACGCGAAAGGGGCAATCGCAGTGAAACGAATCTGTTGTGCAAATCCTGCTCCGTCTCCTTGCACGCAGGGGAGTGTTACAAAAAGAAAAACTGTATTTGAAACATCCACATAATTGTAAATAGTACCACAGTTGCACACATTTGTAAATAGTTTGCGAAATTGTTTTGTCAAATTGTTACACTGTTGAATGGAAATAAACGTATTCTGCAACCAAAAAACACTTTTTCATTGTTGGTGATAGCGTTTTACAGAAGTAAAGCACTATTTAGGTGTTTGTGGCATCATTCATGGACAAAAAGAAGTTTAGAATTCACGAGAGTGCATGAAATAACATCGTTTCACAAAAAGCTCCTTTTCTCCGCTTTTTGTTTCAAAACAGAGCATTTCGGTGAAACTAACCATTTTCTATTTTTGATTACTGAAGAACGGAATAAGGTAGAAACAAACTCTTTTTTTCTGATGAAAGATGAGAGTTCAATCTTTCATTTGGTAGTATGTGTGTTTCCATAGTCCAAACACAACATTTTCTGTGGACCTTGAAAGATCAGTCAAAATGCTTAAATCGGCTGGCACTGGCGGCATCCCTTTTCTGAAAACGTCTGGCAGTCAAAGAGTTAACATATATTTTTTATTAGCCAGTGTAATCAGAGCACCGCATTTTAAATTGTGGTTTAGTTCCCACAATTGCTGATGTGATATCCATAAGGCAACATGTTTCCTAACCAGGTACTAAAGTTGGCTGAATCATACTCATCAGTTTCAAGTGTCCTCGTTCTTGCTTTCTTTGTGTGATGCTTCTCTGGCTTCAGCAGTAAATGTGACTATCTCGCCTTGATCGGTGTAATATTTCACATTTAACTGGATGTTTGCGCCACGTGTGATGTGTTTACCTACCTGGGAAAGACGATCTCCATGCGGCCTTGAAAAGTGTAACGCAATTACTTGATTTATTTTCCACTCCCTCAGTTAGAGACATTTAAAAATGCTGTACATAATTGTTTTTTTTTCCCTTCCAAGTTTACCTAAGTCACTTGTATCAGAGTCGGTAACTTGAGAAGCTCTTTTGTTTAGACTTTGAAGCTAAGTACTGTAAGGCAGACTGACTTCACTGTTCATCAGATCCAAAATAACCCAGAGGCCAGCATGCCAGGAGCCGTCTTTTGCGGTTTCACCTGACAGCTCCGAGTCAGATGATCCCACCCACTTGTCATGTTTTTCCTCTGATGGAATCGGCAGCATCTGCAGTCCTGTAATCAGCGCAGACCGCAGTTTAGCCAAGCTGTGTTTTCCGCTTTACGTGCGTATACGTTGTGGTTGACAACTGCCGTCCGGAGCTGCACGTTGGCAGGCGTCGGGACCGCTGGCGAGCTCCTCGTCGGCTTATCTCATCCCTATCTTGGAATCACTCGACGTGCTGGAATGGGGGAGAGAAAAGATGAACTGTCTTAAGGATGAAGTTGTTTTTCTGATGGACATCTTACTTTAGGAAACTTTGCTATACCCCAAGGTAAAATAATATCTATCTTTAGCACACTTCAGTGCACTTATAGAGAGTCATTTGGTGGCATGCTCAAGGGCACGTCTGCCATGAAGGAACTAATCCTTCACTTGTTCCCGGAACCAACGTTATTTTAGTTAACGAAAACTAACGAAAAATCTAAAACTAAAATTCAAAAAACTATTAACAAAATAAAATAAAAACCAAAATTCTTTAAAAAAAAAATAAATAAAAAAAAAATAAAAGTACATTTTATGAACTAATACAAAATAATTATAGCAAAATATCCTTTGCTTTAGTCTTTGGTAATTAATTTAATTCACGAGCCTTTGGGGATGATTTTAAAGCCGTTTGATATTGTGTCACACAGAAGTGATGTCATCTAGCAGCATCCAATAGAAAAGCACCTTCAAATGACGTTCCTAGACGACAAACGGCTCTGATTTTCATTTCACTCAGCCGAAATGCAACGCTAGGTATGAAATGTGTTACTTAGAGCATTTACAATGATGTTTATTAAATATTGCGCACAAGTAATACACATTAAAAAAAAATAATAATAATAATACTGAAATTAACTAAAACTAAACTAAAATTAAGCATTTCTTAAATAAATAATAAAAACTAACAGAACCACCCTGAAAACTCAAAACGAAATAAAAACTAAGTAAAATGAAAATTCCAAAACTATAATAACTCTAGTTGGAACGTGGTTTAGGCATCAATAGACGGAAGGATGGAAGCACCACATTTGTCCAATGAAATCTTTTTCCAAACAGTCTTTGTTGTTGGTGCAACAGATCAGCGTTGATCCGTGGTCGGTTCGGATCAGGCCCTACGGTTCAGATCACGCACGATCCGCGGATTGGTTGGTGTGTGTGTGGGGGGGGGGACAACAGCAAAATGCGCATTCACAGTAGACACCAGACATATCAAGGAAGCTGAAACAAACTCTACGTAACACACCGCTTACGCTCAGGCTAACTTCAAAATAAAGTTTGTTTACAATGATGCAAATAAGCCTTAGTAGACGTTTACTATGAAAGTGGCCCATGTCGTGACATGATGGCTAGCTTGACTTCCCTTAATGCGTTCGTAATTTTGATTGACATTAATGTTGTGACTAACATCAACACAACGCTATCCCAAACTCATGTTCAATCGCTAATTTAGGACGCTAAGAAACCGCAAATTAATTACGCTGTCATTGTATAATATGGCAGAAGTCTCCGACGTAAATGGCTACTTGCTAGCATGCAGCTAGCTGTTAGCATTCCCTATGGGTGCCTGGCTGGTAGCTGTAGAGGAGTTTGACAGCTGGTAACTGGCTTACTTGAATTATTTTTCAATATTTTGGACCAAGGCTACTTTATAATTCACTCTCCATGTTTAAAGAACATGTCACTTTGAGGTCTTCTCATTATATATATATATATAAAAAAGATGAATTGAACTCTGTCTTCATTTATTTTATAAAAACACTTTTGCCCATTAAAAAAGAACAATTATTCAACTCAAAATGTCCATCATAGCCGTTTAGATTGTAGGAACACAAGTTAAAGTCTATAGTACCTTGTTATTTTACACATGGACCATGTATAAAATGAGACTGTTTCTGCCTCATATTGCACTAAAAGTTGTGTTCCTAAATCCTATACGGCTATATTAGACATTTTGAATAAAAATAAATAAATATATATTTTAATGAGGGAAAGCATTTTACTAAATAAATGAAGACAAAGTACTATTTATCTTTTTATTTTTTATTTTGCTGATCTGATCCGTTGCTCAAATCCGTGATCCGATCCGATCCGTGACTTTTCTGATCCGTTGCACGACTAGTCTCTATTGGTAGGTTACTCTTTCCATTTGTTTTCTCACTTGGTACCACCGCCAACAAGTCCACTACTAGCGCAATAATTGGAGGGACTGAGTATATCATTTTAACACATGGCGGTTTTCTCACATCTCCAGATTAAACCAAAGAGAATACACGCGCACTCACTCACACACAGACACACACACGCACACACACACACACACACACACACAATTGTTTCCAGCCGTGTCACTATTAATACTGATTCAATGACTACCCCCCACCCCCCCCCCCACCCCTTCTTTCCTTTTATCTTGTCCGGGCTGTTTGCCTATGCATCGTCACTGGAGGGGCTAAATACACACTAACCCTTTTTCTTTTTCCATATTCAGTAGGTGTCAGACATCAAAACATTTACATCATTAAAATGCTCACCATTTGTGGCCTTTGGAGAATGGGAACCTATAGTAGATTTAAATCCCCTTGCCCCCTCTTCCATCCTCCTAGAGAGCAAAACAAAGAACGCCATTAGTTCTTTATAGTAACGGAACGCCATCCCAAGGTTCTGCGGGAGGACCTACCTTTTGGGATCAATTATGTGGCCACGGGCTCTTTTTAAAAAGAGCCGCACCTGATTAAAACCCTGCCGGTTTCCCAAGGTCCCTTTGTGTGGAGTGCCTCGGCCCTCGCCACAGCTATTTATTAGCATATTGTCTTTTAAAGGTCATTGTCTGTTTAGCGTGACCCCACTCTATCTAGAGTAGGTCGCAGTCGGAGTCGCTCGCTATTGTTCCGCTGCTTGAGCTCAAGGGGAGGAAGAGGAACAAGGGAGATGAAGGATAGTTCTGCGTTTTTACCACGAATGATGCAACAGGAGGTACGTAAACATGCCGGTGTTTTTTTTTTTTTCGGATCCGCCAAGCCGACTGGACACGAGCTGCTATCAGTCGTCTCGCAAGGGCTTTGACAAAAGCCGGGAGCTTGTCGAACATTGGCACAAATCAGAGCCAGGCAGAGGGTGGGGGGAAAACGTACATATTCCATATTCCATAGATGTGGACGGAGGGATGTTAGAAAGCGTATAGAGGGAGGCCCTCAGTGGGACAGAAGGCAGGAAGGAAATGCCTGTCTGGCCTCAGATGTACTAAATGCCACCTCCCCATATACAACCCTTTTGAGCTTCCGCTAGCTCTCCGTTGTTAGGGGGCGTCAGAGAGCATAAAACAACTCAAGTAGGAAAGGAAGGATTGATGGCAAAGTATTCATGGCCTTCTTTTAAAATGTCTTCTTGACCTTTTAAAGGTTGTTATAGCTCACTTTACTCTGCAGCTCTTCTTGAGCAAGTGACATGCATTCTGAGCATTAGAATTGTTTGCAGCAGCAGTTTTAGATCAATGTCCAATCACGTTGCGCCAGTGCTGTCCTTCTAATACATGGTATCAGCGGATTGCCTTGATATGTTTCATTGCTCTTCACAGAGGATAAAGAAGATATGCCTGCGGGTATTGTTTAATTTTCTGGAGCACCGTTCGGGTTCAGATGGAGCATTTATACAATGAGTGTTAAGTTGCAATCAGTCCCCAGTAGTAAAGGAGAGTCAAATGGGCAAAAAGTGTGGAGGTTAGCAACTCGGCCTGGCAATACATCAAGACGTGACAAGATGCCTGGAAAACCTTTAAATTCTTCTTTTAAGCAAAAGTGCCACTTTGACAGATTTATGGAGAGACGAGGGAGCTGATCTGTGCGTTTGGAGGGCACTTTTGCATGAAAGAATAGAAATATGTTTCCCTGGTGAGGAGTGCTCTCCATATATGAGTGGAGGCTGTTTTGGGGTTAAGGCTCGACTTTGTAGTTAGTTGCAGTGGGCAAATAAAGTTCCCCAAAAGGGATAGTTGAATACTTGTGTGAGATGCAGTCTTTGTACTTTTGGTGTGCGCTAGGTCGTGATGGGTGTGTACATGTGTGTCTGCCTGTATGTGTGTGTCATGAGAGACTCCAGGCATCCATCCACATCTGACTTTGATTAATTGGCCTGGCATCCCTCCGTCTCACCGTCGGGTGACTTGACAGGAAGCTAGACCGTAGGACATCACGAGGAATGAATCTTTTTTTTTGTCTGCTTTTCCTTGCCTTTCCCATCCCTGTCTCTCCCTCCCTCCCTGCTGCCATGCTGACTGTCAGCAGGTGAAGAAGACACACTCCACAGAGCTTTGCCAGGTCTGCTCAAATCACTCAGGCACTCTCAAAATGACAGATGGCGCATTGTTTTCTATACAGCAACTTACGTTGCATTAAGAAATTTGCAATTCGGCAGGTCCACCATACTAGTATGTGACTGTGATGAAATAATTACTTGCCACCTTCCCATTCAAGTGATATTGAAGCTATTATTTAAGTTAAAGTTGACTGTTGCTTTAAAAGAAAAATCGATGAAATTAGAAAAGTCCCTAAAACATGTCATGTGTGATATTTCCTGCACAATGTTCTCCGTCTTTGTTGGAACACTGATTTGTTTAGCTCTGAAAGCATTCAAGTGGCTCAACTGGAAGAAGTTTGTAGCAAATCGATGGCTTCAAAAAAGATTCCACAGCAGTGTGGCGAAGAATAGCATTGATTTACTTGAAAATTGCAATCGTTATTTTAAATGCGTTGAGCATCTAATTCTGAATGTTCAGCTAATTTAGTTCACCTTTGGACTGATTTTTAACATTCCAAAAGTTTCCCACTAATATTTCACTTCTATATTGCACAATTGCCATCAATATCATTCCACATCATTCCATAATTCATTCAAAAATCATAATTTTTTTCGCCCACAAATTGCACATTTTTAATCCATATAATTTCATATCATTCCATATTCAATACTTCCATATCTTTGAATATCATTTCATATCATTCCACCTTTTTTTCTTTTTTGAAAATCATTCCACATTTTTCACCATTATGCATTTTCACCAATGACAAACCACATCATTCCATGTCATTCTATTGTATTCAATATATTTCCACATCATTCAAAACATTCCATAGCTTTCAATTTGATTCCATAATCATTCACTCATTCCACATCATTCAATAACAGTCCACATTTTTCACCAATAACATATTGCACAGTTTTTTACCAATTACGTCACATTGTCAATGTCATTACATATAATTCAAAATCATTCCATGTTTCTGTATGTTTTCATTCAGCATTTGAACATTCACATGCGTTTTCTCCAGAAATTGCAGTGTCCAATGATATCTTTAATCGGTATTGGAAGAAGGTTCGCCAAAACAATTATTGATTAATGCACTGCGGAAGTGCTTGTAGTATTAATCTTGTTACATATGGTGTCCATTAAATTTCCTCAGCTTTCAGGCCCCCGAATGGCTGCACTTTTTGTCTTCACCTTTTTGGAGGGTTCCAGGTCTTAATGACCCACGCCATCCTTCTGCTATTCATCATGTGCCGTTCCCAACAGGGCGAACACGGTGTTAACATGCAGAAACAAGTGGCACATATGACTGCCAAGTCGCTCCCCCCCCCCTCCATTTCCTCCCATCCTCAGTGTTTAACCTCGCTCAATTTGCCCGTCTGGATGAAACAATACTTGTGATCAGTGCGTGTAATGGCACCTTATTAACCCCAATTACCACAATTAAAACCCTTCTGCCACTGGGCCCCTTTCAAGTCTTAATTAATCAGATGGCAACGAAGAGGCCGTTCGGTGCCCCCTACAACCCGCCTCCCCCCTTGCTGGCGGCAGCTGGCACTCACACACACCTCCTCCGCCGCCCTGACCGAACATGTGGCCTCACTAAAAAGCACATCTGGCCCAACAAAACGTCTCCATGCTGGCAGTCAAATGCCTCCACTTCACAAATGAAAGGCAAGCCTCCCCTCTCTCGGCATGCCAGAGTGTGTGATGTGGCTATAATGAACGCGACAAGCCCCCTTGGCACGGTGCCTTGTTGGCAGGCTTGGAACACTGCCCAGTTTGTTCCTCGCTAATTGCTTAATTGATGCATTGTTTTTACTGATGATACGGATTTGCCCCCTCCTCTGGTTCCTCCCTGCACATGGCTACAGATACAAAAGGAATTACACCCCATTAGCAAGCCATGGTGCTTTTCAGCGGGCTGAATTAGTAGACTTAAAACCATGGTGGCAGCTCCCTTAATTGAACACAACCACTTGATGGAGCATAATGCCGTGTAAATAAAACCATTCCCCCCGCCTTTTCCCCACCTTCTCATCAGCCGCCAGAGACAAATGAAAATCTCCCTATAGTGTCAACTGGAGACTCGTTCGTTGCTAATGAAGAAATACTTTTACTTCTTGCTTGTTGCCACGTTGCCAATTGCCCATTTCGGCTTTTTAATTAAGACTCGGGGTTAATGAAGCTCTCCTGTGGGAAAACGGCACTTAACGTTAGGGATGGGTACCGAAGACTGTACTTTTTGTGGTATGGACTCATTTTTAAAATATTTTTATTTTTGCTATATCTAACTTGGAACTCAGCACGTGGCAGGCTCTATGTTCTTGAAAAACAACTGCACAGGAAACAAAGATAACATGAATTATAAGCGAAGTGCGCATGCGTGCAAATCAAGTTTAAAAAAAACAGCGTGGCTACCAAAATAACTGTCATTTGAATGGCGAAGACTGGAGTGCTGAAAGAGTTTGCGTTACTGTACACCTTAAAGCTTGCGAGCAGTCTTTAAGCGGCTTTCAGCTTTCAGTGACAAAACGACAGGTGCACTTTGTGCAATTTTTAACTGTCTTAATGAAGTTTACAGGCAAAAAAGTGAAGTGTACGCTTGTAAAGCTCCGTTTCACTCTTTCCAGACAGCAAATAAAGGTCCAAAAAGAGGCTAATATGTTTAAAATAGATTAAATAAAAAGCTTTCCAATGGTTGAAATGGTCCAATTCAGAGCTTCCCCCGTTAAACTCCATTAGTTTTCAAAAAAAAAGTTGGTAACAGACAGGCCTACCCATAATGCATTGCTGCCGAAATGCGCACTTTGCTTATTAATTTATATATTTACTGTTTAACTTTGTTTCTCATTGCACAGAGCTTTGCTTCACACTTCAGTTCTTTGCAATATTTATTTATGTGTATTAATTATATTTTAGTAATCGTAAAATGTTATACCTTCATTTTTACTATTACCTCTTTGGCTCATTTGTTTTAAATTTTAAATCTTTTTCATTTGTTTAGTTTTATGTAATGAAAAGTAATTGTTAAATATATTTTTAAAAATGTTTTATTGTTAAATAAACAGTGTGAACATTTATTACTACCCAAATAGATAAATATATATATTTTTTTTTTTTAAAGAGAGAGAGAATGAGTACAAAAGTACCGACATTTGGTACCATTGAGTACCGGTATCGTTAATTGGAACAGTACCGGTTCAAACATGAAAGGTACCCATTCCAACTAAACGTATCCCAGCTTTTTCAGCACACTCTACTCTCAGTATCCCGTTTGTTTGTAGAGTTTGGTACACACATCCACACGTAGTCCCCCAGCATATTCCCACTGATGTGGAAGATAAAGAGGATGCTTCCCCTCCATCGGTGTGTTCGTCCTCGCAATACTCTCTGACGGCTTCCTGCCAACAGGGGCTGGGAATCCGCCAGATGAAGGCGAGTCCTGGTCCGCTGAGAGATGCCGAAGACACAAACACACTCCTTTTTGTGCCTCGTGCGGTCACAAACAGAAGGCACACAAACAACACACACACACACGTAGGTAACTCGACAGGCATTTGCGCACGCACACACAAACTTCAAGGCCTTTCGAGGGAAGCTGCAGAGATGTTATTTATTCATCAACCTTCCTTGTAGTCAGGAGGCAACAAGCCCCCAGAGCTGTAAACACACAAAGATGCAGGTCTCAGTGAGCTCTAACCCGGGGAATAACAAGTGGTCCCTGCACACAAACAGTGGTGTGGCGTGTCGGAGCGCTGACACAGCAACGACAGCCTCAACGGGAGTCCGATGACATCCATACGACAAGGCCGAGACAAGCTATCTTACCAGTACATGTTAATCGCCTTGCGAGCCTCGCAAAAAGTGTGGCTGACTGTGTTCTGCGGCATGATAAATTGATTTTTGTACTTTTCCTGAATATTAATTGAATCAGGCGGGCTGGGGTGGGATGCCAGGGACGGCAGGCGAGGGAATAATCAGGTAAAAAAAGAAGAGAGGCAAAAAAAAAAAAGTGTGAGTGGAAGAGAAATTGAATGTGCCCAAGGAAAGGGGACGCAGCATTCCTGGTTAAAAATAGCATCCCCTGCAAACACATTTGCTATTATATGAGTGAGGGCGTCTGCACCCCCCTCATGGATTGGCATGAAGTTGGAGCAGGAGAGAGGAAATGACAACTATTGTGACTTTCTACCAGCTTTATTGCATTATCATAATGTGTTGAGGGAGCATGAAGGCGAGCCATTGCTATCCCCAGCTGTGTATCCGATGCTCTTTTTTGGACTTCTTTACATCCTTGTGTCTTTCATTGACAACTTTTTTCTTCTTTCCTTTATGGTTCTAGCCCTTATTGGAGCCGCAGTTGAGAAAAAGCCTATCCTAGCTGACATTGGACAAGATATGGGGTAGACCCTGGACTGGTTATCAGTCAATCACAGGGCACATAGAGGCAAACAACCTTTCACATTCACACCTTAGCTGATTTTGACTCTTTGAATATGGATGCAAACTGGCACCGCTGAGCCTCAGGTAAAATGATCAGTGTTTGATCTTCTATCCTTGGTAAGAATTGTTGAAATCCCAGAAACCAAAAATATGACATGTCTATGTATGGCGGACAAGCAAACGCGATCATAAACAACAGTGTTCTCCACTTCCTGATTCTTTGTTTTCATTTATTTATAAATGTATGAAGACTATTCATCCCAAACTCCTGATGTCGATAGTTTATTGAAAACATTTTTTTTTTCAAGTTTTCTACTTCTATTTAGGTGAAGTGTTTCTCATACGCCACAGAGCTGTATACTGCCTCCTAGAGTTTGGTAGAATATCCCGCGTTGAGTATG
Source organism: Vanacampus margaritifer (assembly GCF_051991255.1). Lineage (NCBI taxonomy): Eukaryota > Metazoa > Chordata > Actinopteri > Syngnathiformes > Syngnathidae > Vanacampus > Vanacampus margaritifer. The sequence goes on from NC_135446.1 coordinate 7,019,106, forward strand.
AAAGGTGCAAAACGTGTGCTCACCAGATTCCGCACATTTAATTTCTGTCAAGCATAATCCAACTTTATATCTGTATTTCCTTACATCTGGGTCCTTTCAGCCTTCAACAATTGTTGATCTGTTGGGCTTTTGGATATTCTTGTTCATCTAGGTCATTTTATTCATATTGAATTGAAATTGTCATACAATAGAAGACATTTTACCTCTCACCCGAGTCGGCTTCATCAGTTCATGCGGCAAGTCTTGGTTACTGTAAAAGTTCCACTACAAGTCTTCACCTAACAACTTGTTGACAAACATTCCAAAAGAATGATCCCATTCGTGTTTGGGGCATACATTACCATACCAACGTGGAGCTGAAGTAGTATCATCAACGACAAAATCTCTTCACCTGTCGACTGCTGTTTGAGATCAAAATCAATCTATGAACATCAGAAATTCGTCCTTCTATCCATTTTCTATACCATTTATAATTGCTCACCAATATCCACCATGCTGTTAATTTTAAACCTTCCATTTCAACCCTTCAAGGAAAAGCAACTTTGTGGGAATGTTTTTGACACACACAGTCCATAATGGCACGCTTGAGTTAACCGAAACAAAAAGGTCATTGAAAAAACACTAGATGGACTAATTCCATATTTTCACTTCCTGTTGCGTCGTAATAGTTTTGCATACGATGCAAGCTGAATTGTGTGCATGATTGTGTAATCCACTATTCTCACAACTGCGCATGGCGCGGCGGCACGTCGATCCGCTTTTGTGATTCCCGCTCCTTGAAGCGGCCTCTCCTCTAGCGCCATGCGACCAAACACCTGCTGTACAGACGTCTTTTAATGAGCGTTCCACCTGAAAGAAGCGGCGGCTCGAGGTGCAGAGGGAAGCATTTCATGCGTCTTGATTTTTTTTTTTTCCTTTAACGCTGCCACCTGTGTTGAGAGATGTGAAGGCCGTATTTCTGGGCTCAAGCGTTTTTGTCTTTGATGAGCAATGCAATCACATGGCGGACACACGGGGAAGTGGGAAAAAAATGTGAGCAAAAGAGATGGTACGCATCTTTACATGCCCCCTTCTGACACACCCAGGCACACATGCATGCGCGCACATACACACACACACACACACACACACACACGCACACACACAATCGCCACTCTCTATAGGTTTATTTTCCACACAGGCTGTACTCCCCTCCATTATTCCCACCTGATCTTTTTCAGGCCTGAACGGATTTGTATCTCCTTTATAGTATTTGTGTGCGGTATTTGTACGTATGCATGTATTGTACTGTATATTCTGCACATGTATATTTATTTGCGCTTGGAACGAAACAGTGGTAATCTGGTCATTCGCTTGAGTGGGTGTGGCAAATTAATAATCGCATCATAATTTGTGGACTCTTTGACAGTTACAGACTTCAACCATGTGGAAACACCAGTTGACGCATCTTAAAATCAAATGTCTATGGAGTCCATACACAGAAAATCATATCTGATGCTCTTTTGGCAATGCTCTAAATCGGAGTGGAATCCCCATTGGGCGTTTTGGGAGTTTCCCAAACTGCCATGCAATTTTCGTGCCCTACCCCAGCCCTTCAATAACTATTAATCGACACATGTTTTTCTGCAGCGACCAACAACTAATAGTAATTGGTGGATGTCGACCGCATGTCTGTTGTGCACCCCCCGCATTTTCTTCCCTGCTCTGAATATTTTCATGGCAACTCCTTGTTCAAACGCCAGAAACGGCAGAACGAGTTGCCAAGCTGCGCGAGACTGCTTTCTCTGTCCGAGCTGCTACCGAGTGGAATCTCACTCCTGTTAACATCAGAAATCTAAACACATACATTACATTTAAGCTTGAACTAAAAAAATAAAAAAAAAGTTAGCTAATGCTTCCTGTATTTGCTTATCCTTGGTTGGTTTGAATGTACATTTTAGTAAATGTATTGCTTTTGTTATGAAAATGCATTTTTTTCGGAATAGTATTTTTGTGATTGTATTACTAAGGTGACATTTCCAATCTGTCTCGGGACTGAAAAATAGCTTTTTGGCTAATTCTAGCATATTTACTGTAATGTTTATTAATATATACTGTCCCTCATATAAATCAATCAATCAATCAGTCAATCAAGACATAAAAAAAAAAAAAGGAAGCAAAACACATACATTTTACTTAAGCGGCCATCAGCATAGATATCAATACATAGATCCTTCACTCTTAGTGTCGTGTTGAACAGGCAATCCTGTGATGGTATCTATGTTAAAGCCCTCATTATAAAATAAGACGTGGCTTCTTCCATAGCTGCATGTCAAACTAATACGCGTCAAAAACGCAAAACAATTCAATGGGTTCTAATGAACTTATTGGAGCCGAACACACGGTTTGCTCTATTGCTAATACTGTATATCTATGGTCTGAGCTGCTAGCTAGTGTGCCACGTATCCAAGCTAATCCATACAGTGTTTGCCACGAGAGCTATTTACTCCAGGTTTACAACACAAAGTGTGCAATAACCAACCCAGATTCAATCTTTGGACACAATGCAATGCGAGATTCTACTAAAGGTAAGCCATTTGAAACTTAAAAGAACAACTGTTCCATATTTCAAACAATGCATCAGCAATGCGTCTGAGTATGTTTTCAAATGATTGAATGTCGGGCTTTGTAAAAAGAAAAGCTTTGGACAGTGTATGGTGTAGTTAAAGCGATGTACTGTACAAGTCTTCTCCATTTACTTTAACGGGAAATATGTATTTTTTTCCTTGAAAATACATCAAATGAAGTTATGAATCCAAACGCAATTTGTTCACTGACGTCACCATGATTAGCAAATTGGGATTTTAGGAGCGAGTCCAGCTCCTAGTACTGTATAGTGTACATATTGTTAAATGGGTTCTTCCATCGAATCTCATTAGATTTGTGCAGGTGTATGTAATGTAGTCAATAGTTTATGCATTGCTGAATATTGCATACTCCGGCTTAAAGCAGCAGGTGAATTGGTGCATCCCCTCAACCTGCTCATACATTATGTCCTTTGAATTGTGGACCTAATCAAACCAGGCCTTTATTTGTCTCAATGTGAACGAGACATGCTCGTACTACTATGCTGTAAATGTATACATTTTCCTTTGTAACTAATTCCTTACAAAGCCTGACGATGTCTGTAATTTATCCCATATTTTGCCAGCTTTAAAAGTGTTTGAAAAGGCATCCATCTGACATGCTGGATGATTGTTGCTGCGCCGCTCTGAAGGCTGATTAAATGGGCTGATTTTTGTTAGTACAAACGCACCACCATTGCACAGAGCCTCGGTGGAAATGTTTTCTCTCTCTCGACGCATGAGGAGGGGGCGTCTTTGCACTTTATAAACAGTCACAATCAATTAGCTGAGTGGCTCATTTAAAAGCACCATTTACTTCCTGATGAGCGTTTAAATGTGCATGAAAAGGCAAATGTTAGCTAATGTGAAATATTGATGGTGTTTGTGTAAATGCTTGTGTGTCTTTTTAAACTGTTTATAAAGTCTAATGCGGCCGCCTTTGGACTCCTGCAGTTTTGGGTTTGTTAGCATTTCATGCCGAAGAGGGCGGGTACGCTCGTGTGTGTGGGGGAAGCATGCGGGCAAATAAGCAAAAGCCTGCAGAGATTATTAAATGTGAAGCTCTGATGTGCAAATGAGCTGCTTCCTCTCTTGGTTTCAGATTATGTTGGTTGAGATGTTTATTTCAGTTTATATTAGGAAGCACGTGCTGGATTCGCACAGATGACGGTGTAATTCTTCCACATGTACTGTATAATGTAATATTAGAAGGCGAGCTTACTAATGACTGGCAAACTAACTACAAAGTCACAGAGTTTGGCAACTGGGTGTCAGGAGCTAATTCAAATTAGCTGTCTATTTCCCTCCCCGCTGTCCAGCCGACTTGCACACTGAGCGACGTTTGAATTAAAAGCACGCCAATGTTTGTGTTTGGCCGCAACTTTGCTTGGAACCTTACACCTTCTGAAAGGCGCCAGCACAGCTTGACCGGTCTTTTTCTCCCGCTCTGCTGGAACAGCTTGAGTCAAGCCCTAATTAAAAAAAAAAAAAAGCACAAACACTATTCCTGGGAGGTAAGAGCTACGGCTAGGAGCCGAGCCGGGGGGACTCAAGGGAAATAAAAGATTTGGATCGGGATGATTTGAGTAGATGAGGACGGTGCGGTAATTACAGACATCCCCGATCGCCGGCACAGATAGAGCTAGCGTCCAGTTCGGCGGTATTGTGGGAGGCTATAAAGTCTGCGCTCGTATTGGCAGGCGAGTGCAGCCGATGATGAAAAGAGCGGCGAGTGGTTTTGACACAGATGCACAAAATCCCATGAAACAGGAGCCGAGGTGAGTCACCCGGCGCGTGACTTCTCCTGCTATGCCACGGCCGTACTTAATTACATTATGATTCCAACCTTCGCTTTAAAGCCATTAAAATATATATATATATATATATATTGTATAACTGTCTCATCTTATTTGCATCCCTCGCCTTCTCTTCTTTGATAATTTATCAGGAATATTCGATGGAAATTACAAGGGAGAAGTTGATTATTACCCACTCCAGTGATGGACACTAATAGGCCTCCATTGTTGTTAGCGTTTAGCCTATCCTGATTACCTTGTTTTTCATGGTGGCTCTCCATCCTGCCAACCCTTCATCGCCGCACGCCTCCTCCTGGGTGACATTTGCGACGGGCCCCGAGGGCATGCGGAGGGTAGGCATCGAACAAGGTAATTGCGCTGAGGTTTCCCCTCACTAAATTAACCTCTGCGCGGGAATTTATTGGTCGAGCCGCTTGCTCGGTATTATTTAAACAGGCCGCTTATTTCTACAGGGAGGAACTGTCTTGGCCAAGTTTATTTCAGTACGAAATGGCCACAACATTACGTATAGCTAATGCAATCCATACAATATGGCCTGTGTGTATATACGGCGGATTGGGCATATACCCCTATATTGGGCTTTTTGGCGAATATTCGTATCGGCCTTTTTTTAAAATCTGACGGTCAATAAAAAGTAAATCTAAAATCATTTGAACTCATTCACTTGCAGCCATTTTCACTGAAGCAAACCTCTTCGCTCCCAGCTGTTTTACTGGATTTTGACTGATTTTGCAAGGCCCACAGAATATTGTGTTCTATTACTATAAAAACATGGAACCTACCAAAAGAAAGATTAGTCTCTACTTTCATCAGGAAAAAAAAGTATATTTATATTATATTATATTTATATATTTTTCCATTTTGCAGCAATTAGCATTACAATATAGCTAAATTTCATCATTATTCACAAATCTGTTTAAAACTTTGGGGAAAACAGCTTGTTGCAACATAGCCCTGGTTGATCTCTTATATTCTGCTGCCACGTACTGGCCGTTTTTGTAATAAATATTATTGCTTCAAGCATTCTCTTCAGTTCAGAGGCTGCATCAAAGCCTATGCTAAAGCATTAAAAAAACATTAAAATGTATAAATAAGTTTTGGGGACCATGATAATATTTAAAACAACGTATTTATTATACGTTTTCGGGAGCAAATGAGTTAATCTCAGGGACCTCTTTATTTAAATTTTCAGTTAGCTTTTTTAAGAGCTGACCTTGGGAACCTTTTGAAACATTTATTTTTGACATTAAAACAAAGAAATGTGAAAGTTTTAAGATTTCAGGTATTTTTTAATTTTGGAAAACAATATGTACTGTAGGAAACTATAGAGACCAATAGTTTATTTCCTTCCTTCCTTAGACGTACTGACAACCTTGGGAGTTCCCTGTACTTTTTCTCAGAAATTGAAAAGGATGTCTATTGTCTGATATAAAAAATAAAAAAAGGATCAAAATGTATTCAATAAACATGCGTTAAGACATTACAACAAAGTCAAGATTGGTATTTGTATTTTAAAATAAATCTTGATGCCAATATACCCACCCCCCCCCCCCCACACACACACACTTTTTTTTTACCGAAAATAAATATCAGCTTCAAATATCGGTTATCGGCCTCCTTGACTACTAATAATCGGCATCAGTGTCGGCCCAGAAAAAAAACATTGGTCTATCTCTAGTTTTCTTAAGGTGGAAATGTCTACCTAGTTGTATTGACTTTGGTTCAGAGTTTCATAACTTAAGGGGTCCGAGCCCCCCCACACCGAACCAGTGAGGTCTGAATGAGCACCCTTTATAGCGCATTAGAGCAACTGTGCAATAATCAAACAGTATTAATATTTAAATAGAATATGAAGTCATGTCAAGGCTTTAGCGAGCATGAACTTGACTCTTCTCTCAACTTTTTGTCTGTGATGAATGGAACCATTGACATCCTTCGACGCATTCAATTAGTCTGGCTTGAGTTCAGAGGGCCCGACTAATGTTTGAGGGCCTCATTGTACAGCTGAAATATGTCCGCCGCTTCTGAATAAACATCAATCTACGCCGGCGCTCGCGGACCAGATGACTGGCCAAATAGCCAAGCGGAGACAAGCTGCTGGGGTAATGTCAGCCGGGCCGAGATGGACTGCCGGAGCATCGTGATTTACACTTCATCTGGCATTTTAGCCCACCGATGGGAGAGGGCATCAGTCAGATTTATTTGACTTTTCCCAGCTTCTCCTTCAGCGCTCTTGCTGACAGCCCCTCAAGTCATTCTAGTGTATCTACACATGTAAGAAACACTCCTTTAAGGAGGGATTTCTCGCTGTCCATCTGCCAATTTGGCGGCGCTGTCCATGACGAGGTTCTGCAGTCAGGCGATGTCCGACACAGACGCTCAACCCGAGCGACCAAAGCCGTCTTCCCGCTCCACCTTTTGCACCTCCTGGCCCCATCCCATCATGCTTTACTGCGCCACTTTGTGAATCAGCTTATGAAAATGGCCCGCCTCATAAAGAGCAGAACCCAACCCTCCGCACCCGCCGTCGGAATGATATCGGCTGCGACAGAGCTGACCTTTTCTTGGGCGGCAGTAAAGTGCCCGCGCCGTAACAAGGTCTGTTGAGTAAGCAACTTACAAGGCCTTGGAAGAATGCAGCACACTAAGGGAAGAGTGGGACAAGGTTCTGAATGGGATTTAACAAGTTAATTAGCGCATGTGTGTTTGTGTGTGTGAGGATGTTTTGCTGTCGGACTGAATGCATGAGTAGGCTCCTTCCTAATGGACCAATATGCTTCAATTATAAGACTTTTGAATCATCACTATCTATTCAATCAATGACATATTGGCTGGGACATCCCAGAGTGTAACTGCCCTGCCGTGAGGCGTTCACGGTTGGTTTTGAAAACCCATGTAAGGTACAGACTTTGTTTTGTCACTATTTTTTTTTTTTTTTTTTTTTTTTAAAACTTTTAACCAGAGCATTTGTGGCAGAAAATTGTAAAGACGATCATTCAAAAAGTAGTGCAGATTTAGAAGCAAAGCAGGGAAGGAAGATAGGGTTGGGTCTTGCCAATGAGTTACAGGTATTTCTAAATGTGGTTTATTATGAGCTAAATTAACATTAAATGAGTGTAGCGCTTCAACTAACATTTATTTGAATAATTGATTGATTTGTTGATTATTTTGTCGATTAAAGAATTATTCCATTCCTTTATTCAAAAACAGAACTGTTTGTTCACTTTGGCAGTGCAGAAAATGCACTAGCATTTACTGATTTGGGCCTCTTTTGGAAAAAATGTTGATCATAGTTCTCCAAAGTAAAGCAAATGTTTGTCAGTGTCTTGTTTTGATTCAACACAATGATAACCAGTCTGCTTTCATCAAGGACTAAATAAATCTGAGAATATTTACTTTCGAAAGACTGAAAGGTCTCTAAATGATTAATCGATGAATCTCATAATTGATTAGTAATCAATTAATCTTTTCACCTCTAAATGATTATATTATACCAAAAAAAGAACATTTTAGGCACTCAATGGCTAAATGCAAGATGGGTATTTTGTTTGACCTTGGTGGAGGAGTGATTTTGGTTACAACTCTATTTAGTTGTACGGGTGTACCTAATATTGTGGCCTGTTGGCTTCCCAACTGTCTTCCCGTCCGCCTGACTGTTTGTTCCACCTGATTGTTGATTATTTCTCCACATGCATTTCTGCCAATTTTTTCACTTTAAGAGATGAGGGGTTCACGCTATCAATCTTCATTCGGTAATTTATATCGGCGTCCACTTGTCAGGTACCCAGTGGCGTCTTGTACAACTCATTCCTCTGTGCTGGAGGGTGGCAAGTAGGAGTGCGTTGTTATGCGTGCGTGGAACCCCGGGGTATGCGCGCCTCCTGTCACCTTCCCCTCCCTCCTCATCGGCCCGTCTCTGCTGCCGTCAGCAGCCCAGAGGCAGAGCACAGCCGAGCCAGGTGGGATTAACCCTGTGGCCACCCACGGCAGGTGCTGAGGCAGCCATGCGTCCAACCTCATTAAGAAGAGCCGCGGAGGGCAGCGTGGCAACAAACACAAGGGGGACTGGGGGGGTGGGAGCGCTTGGGATGTCCGTTCTCTATCTACTGGACACACACATCCATTAAAACTGCTGGAAGTGGTAGCGATGTTCAGGTTTTATCTCCTTCTGCACCTTTTTTTTTTAACCCCAAGTGAGAACACTGGCAGGTTTTGCTTGCACAATTTCCATTGTTTTGGAACTGATAAATTGGTCATTTGGGATTGGATAAGTTCCCTGTCGTTCACTTAACACAGTTTTATTGAAAAATCTAATATGTTTATTTCAAATTCAAGATATAGGATTTACTGGTGAACAAAATGGACAGGGAGAACAGCGTTTTCATGGAATCTGGCTTGCTTCACTTTGAATTCAAAAAGCGTTATGTTCTTGTATTTGCCATTTTCATGCAGTTTAACTCATTCACTTCTGAGCCATTTTCACTGAAGCAACCTCCTTCGCTCCCGGCTGCAAGGCCCACAGAATATTGTGTTCTATTAATATAAAAACATAGAACCTACCAAAAGAAAGATTAGTCTCTACTTTCATCAGACTCTCTTCTTTCGTCAGGAAAAGAAATACATTTGTATCTGTTTCCGTTTTGACACAATGAACATTAGAATATAGCTAAGTTTCATCAATATTCACATTTCTGGTGAAAACGCTGTCAAAAAGAGCTTGTTGTAACGTGGCCCAGGCTGATCTCTTGTACTCTGCCTTCACCTGCTGGCCGTTTTTTCTAATAACTACCATTGCTATAAGCCACCTCTTCATGTCAGAAGCAGCATCAAAGCCTTTTCTTTGCTCTAGCATTAAAAAAAAACACACACAAACATATAAATACGTCTTTGGGACACTTAAAACATTTAAAACATTTAAAATAGAATGTATACGGAGAAAATGAGCTAAGGAAGTCTTCCTTTAGTTGTGCTGGACTAAAATTGCTTAAAGGTGTGTTCAAGGATCATTTGTCCCTGTGTCATCCTGGTAGATCATCTTAACGATTGATTCTCGATCCTGCCAATCAATCTGACATAACAACGTCATGCGTGCTCATTCCTAGCTGCTGATTTCCGTCACTCAACTCAATTCTATATGTACAGAGCAGATACAATAAAAACAGCAGAGGCCCCACAGTCGAACCTTGTGGGACACCACACATTCTGATATACATGTGAATTCATATTGCACATATACTCTTTTGAGAGGAAGTTGCACATGAAGTTTCAGACAAATTACGACTGATTTCAACATTTTTCTCCAGCCTCCTAATAGGGCTGCGGAGCATCCCTCAATCATTAATCGTGTAAAAATATAGAAATTAGACGGAACTTTGATCATCACACTCTCCACTCGCTTGCAGTTCTGTATTTGCTCATCTTTGCAAGTCAGCGGATTACATTTTTGCTCTAATAGATAAATGTTTCTGGAACGAGTGTGGTCAGGTTGCTCTCCTGTTATCCTCTCGTTGGTTAAATTATTCAAGGCGCTAAGCAGCACTTTGGGCCACTTCTTCCTCCCCAGTTAGAGTCTTTGATTGGGGCTGATTCGCGAACGGTTGCCTCGGGGCTGATGGCCCGAGGCGGGCTCGCGCTGGGACACCGGCCTTGGAGCCCATCGCCGGCCCTCTGGGAGGAAAGGTCCGGCCCTGGCCCTTCGCCAACCCCCTTCCGGTCTCCGTAAACGTCTCACATCGCCAATCGTGCCTCTCAGGTTTCATTTTATTTTTTTTATTTTTTTTAGCCTCCTGCGGACGCTTGGGTAATTTGTCACTCCACCTGCCAGGAGCAGAATGCAAATCCTTACCATCCCTGTGTGTGTGCGTGTGTGTGTGTGTGTCTATTGTCTATAAAACCCTTAACTCTCATCACTGCCTTGATGCATCACGCCGAGAAGCTACGTGAAATGTAGCACTGCCCCTTTGTCTCTCGGCGAAGACGCGACTCTCCTTCACTGCTCATCAACCCACCGCCCTTAATTTATAGGCGGGCATAAAAATACCTTTATTTTCTCTCCTCTTGCCTCCGCCTGCGTCGCATCAGCGCCACAAAATAAGACACAAGCTGTTAAGCATTAGGTAATAGTGCACATTGCCACAGCTTTGAAAGAAAGATGGAAAATGCTTGAATTTTGGAGACTGCTGGAAGCCGTAAGAGTACACTGAAATCACTTGAATCGATGCGATCGTTTTGTTAACAATTTTATACTATTTCGTCACCTGGATTCAGGAGTACAACCACAGCTTTTTCCAGTGAGCTGGCCAGGTTTATAGTAGTTTTGTTTTTTTCATTAGTTATTTTTTTATTTTGTTTCGACCTTTGTTTTTGTTAATTAGTTTTAATTCATTTTTAGAGCAGGTTTAGGTGTTGTTGTTTTTTTAGAATATGCTTAGTTTTAGATGAGTGTTTTTTAATATATGAAATATTTGTCGAGTGGCACAATACGCATTTTGTAATGGAATAAACCACTATTCCCAACTGACTGTTCAATCTTCCTTCTTCTGTACGCCTGAAGAAAAACACACTAATAATTAAAATAAACCCCATAATCTTATGTATGAAATTAATTGACAAAAACGAAAACAGGGATTATTTACCTAAAACTCAATAATATCAACACAGACTTAACATCTATTTGCACCACATTATTACTTTTATATTTTTTATATTGTTTTATTTTTTTCTATATGCCTTCAATTACTTGTCGGGGACAAATTGGGAATTTTAACAAATTGTATCAAAATCTTGGCGAGTGGGGTGGTTGGAGACCATGTAGCTCCGCCCCTACCTTGATTGCATTGTGGATGTTCATGTCCATGCTTGTGTAGCTTCTCTAGATCCTTTGTGTTATATAGCCATAATATAAATATAGTCAACGTTTCCATTTGCTTTAATCTGATCAAATCCAATAGCGAGTCAACATAGACACAAACTTGTTGCAATATGTAATATACCAACATTAAAAAATAGATCTCAACGTCAAATTAGGTTCCGGCGTGCCCAAAAAAGGGCCACAAGCCAAACATGGCAGCTTTTTTTCAGGGAGAAGTTTGCAAGGACAAATCCACGCGTAAGATTAAAGTGATTTCCTCTGCTCTCATCTCTCCACATGTATCCAAAAAGCAACCTGGCTCATTTCGTGCTGTCAGCATTTTTTATCTAAAAAATTACTACTTTTTTTTCCCCCTCTTCATATTTCCCTGGTCAGATAGGGCTACTTTTCTGCGCTGCAGTTTGCCTGAAGTCTTCGGCATCTTCGGAATGTGAAAGATTTGAAGGCCCGGATAAAAGGCACTTTTCTAATCAACATTTTTTCTCCTCAAGCGCTTCTTTCTTTTTTTAAATGCTGTTTTTCATTATTTATAAGTGTTCTGAAGGTGCTACTGAGCTGATTTCTTTCATGAGGCCCGTGGAGCTTGCAGAATTGATTAGATAAGCTAAGAAATTACAATGTCGAGCACGCAGCGCTCTGAAACGTACGCTAAAATCTACCCAATGTGAATATTAATACCCAGGGCTTATAAATGCATATTTGAATGTGCGGGGCAAGTTAATACGCAGAGTTTCATGAACTGTCCAATATGCACAACAGTAATATTCCAGATCAAATGAAACATTACCCTCCTGGTTCTCATTGGCTCTCGAGTGATGCGCCTGGGCAATCACAATTCCATCATTAGCCGTCCAAAAGTCTCCGCTAATCTCTGTTTCACTAAATAATTCCCCAAGATGTTAATCAAACACACGAAAGCATATTTGAAAAGTTTAAGCAAATGATCTTAATGGTGATCAAAGGCCGTGCGGATGTTGCGCGCGAGGCCCGTCTAATAGCCGAATCCAAGAGGAGCACATGAAACGTTTTGTCTCCTGTTTAAAATTTCATAGCTGCTACCTGTTGTTTGCTGCTTAACGAGTAAAGAGGGGAAAAAAAAGGTGATTAATCATGCAAAGTTTTCAAAGGAAATGCTAATTCACACATGCACAGCCAGGAATGCTTTTACCCACCAAAGCCACACTGCATTTTCCAGGGTGAATATTTTAGCCCTGAAGTAAAGCAAACTTGAGTAAAAGTGAGAAATAGGGGTCAATGTGTGTCTTTTTTTTCTTGTCTTTTTTTAAAGAACTTTTACCCGCTCCTTAGCTTCTTCGTCTTAGAATGTCTGCATGGATAGATGAGTGAGTAATGATAGCGATGCTGTGGATGATATGAAATGCATCCCAGCAAAAGTGGTCAACCCCTTTCAGCATCACCGAACAAATTTGGCTTCAACCACAAATGAACATTTTCTTGAGAAAACATTTTAAAAGGGCTGGTATGAAATAAAACATTCTCCGCGCAACGTGTGAAGGTGAGACGACGGTGTTAATTTGTTAGTTAGCAAGTTTACACAAAAACACAAGCGATTCTCACATGTTCCTGAAATATTTATGAGGATCCCGAAAAAGGTGTGAGTGCAAGCTTTTATTTTCAATCTTTGAGACACGACGCTGAGTTCAACTTTGAACAAAATGAACAATTTAGTAAATTTACGGAACCGTGTTGCTGCCACACCAGAAAAGAAATAAAGTTCAACATCAAAACTAGGGTATACATTATACATTATAATGTGACAAATTTCACATTAAAGGATGGGTTTCCTATTATAACACGATACATTATACTGCTCTTCAATCGAAGTGTAAAATAATAAGAATAACAACAATATTAATTAGGCGTAAGTGTTTAAAAGATTCTAAAAGAAGACGCACATTCTGTACCAAAATGGTGCTCCACCAGTAACATTTCAACATAATGTTCACATTTTTATGTGGTAAATTTTAAAGTAGTAAGTTTTTTTTCTTTTCTTTTTTTTTTCCTTTTTTTTTCTTTTTTTTTTTTTTCCTTTTTTTTTCTGGAGAGCTCAGTATTGTTCATTCGGTAATTTTACCGATTTGACATGTCATCATCATTGCTTTCTCTTTTATTTTATTTTTTTTTTATAAATTTTTATTTTGTATGTGGGTGAGTATGTGTATGTGCATGTGTGCGTGCGTTTAAAGTAGTAAGTTTGATGTTTATAACTTGATATGTTTTGGTAAGTAATCACATTAAAACATTACATGTTATACTTAAAGATTGATCACATTTACAATGTGAAATATATATATATCAAGTAAAAATTAATATTGTAACACATCAAGACATCAAATTTATTACGTTGTAACCTGATACTAACATATTTAATAATAATACTGCCTTTTTTTTTTTTCTTCTTGTTTTGGAATAATACGCTCCTGTATCCATTAATTCTCCATTTTAGGGCTCGGTGATGCGGCCCAAAAATAAAATATATTTTTTTAATTTTGCTTTTCAGTCCTTCAGGACGATTACAATTTTTAATCGATTTTAATCTAATGAACCCAACAAACATTTATTTAAAAAGTAATAATTCCTGTGCAAAATGTTCAGACAACAATAATGTATACTGATTTTAAATCAGTTTGAACATAAACTTAACTTTCATAGTTTGTGCTTAAATGCCACAAGTAATTTGTAGTAGTAGTACTCCATATTATTTCCTCTCTTCAATTTTGTTCTCGTCGCGGATAACCATTGGTATTCAAAGTCACGCAGACACGACGGGTTATTTGTCTGAAGTAGGATTGACACCAACACTATATACATGACACTGTGTCGAATGAACCACATGAGCAACATGCGCAGTAGCCGTTAAACGGCCGTGATAGCGTCCCGATCGCCTCCTCCGTATCGCGATGGATGACGAGCCGCAGCGACGGTAATCGCCCCTCGGCACAGGAAATAATGAAGCGTGCGCGACGTGTCAGCCCTACAAGCCTTCAATATCCTCTCATGAAATGAAGTGCGGGGGGAAATAATGATCTAAAGAAGAGAGAGAAGAGAAAAAACAACAATCAATAACGGCATCTAATGATAAATATGAAATTGGTGTGTGGAGTGAATATTATTTCCCCTCTCGGAGGATGCTGGCTCGATTATTATGATGAAGGGGAGAAGCCTATTTGTATGTAAATGGGAGATTGATTATATTTATTTGCCGGTGGAGGGTCTGTGAGTGACACACACACATTTGCACACACACCTACAGTCAAGTAGACAGCTGTCCGGGCCCTTATGACAAAGGAAATAAATAATAGTTGGAGAGTAGAAAGGAACGGAGAAAGATTATTCTTTTAGTTCTCCAGAATATTCTAATTACCAGCCCTCCTCATTACGGATGCTGTGTCCATAAGAGAGCGATGGGGTGGTGTGTGTGCGTGTGTGTGTGTGTGTGTGTGCGAGGGGGGGGCAAACTCCAAGAAGGAAGGACCAATTCCCTAATTTCTTAATTACTTTTTCGCCAGCCTAGTTGTGGCCACAAATTGAATGTTTCTTCGGTCTCCCCCCACCCTAAATAGGCTATCATGGTTTGCCGGTGACGCTCAGTGAAATCTATTATTGCCATTTGCATGGGCGGTGGGTGGGGTGGGGGGGTGCCTTTTTGTGGCGGGATCGTGCCGAGGGGGCGCGGGAAGAACAAAAGAGCTCATGAGGGAGAAAATAGGACAGAAATGATCCGGCAGTGCCTTCATAAACGTGACGTCAGGTCCCTAATGAAATCTTTTGAGTGCGACCATAGCAAATGGTGGAATCTATATCTGACACTTAATGGTTTGCATAGAAATGACACACAAGGAGGCCGTCAAATACCCCCCCCCCCCTTTCGCTTGATGTCCCCTGATTAATTTACAGCACTTTTGTTACATTGGCGTCACCCAAAAATAAATTAACCACAGTGGAGATATCAGGAACAGGGGAAAGGAGGGGGGTGTGGGGCGCAATTTATTAAAAAGATGAGATTAAATAAAACACCTAATTGACAGGGAAAAAAATCCGCATTGTTGTCGAGGGAAAGCTCGCGTGGAGTTAAAAGAAAAAAAGCGAAAGAGGTGGCCACTTGGTTTCCTATGAAAATTAATCGGCTATCAAACAATCTCACACTGTCTGGGATGATTATACAGCAGTGGGGGAGGAAGCGGCAGAGGATGCCCTTTGTGTAGGTGAAATGTGTCGCCGACTGTCATCGTAATATACCTCACTGGAATGAAGGTTAATTCTGATGTACAGCCTGCAAGGCCGTCATTATGGGGCGAATCATGAAAATAAATTAAGCCACGGAAATAGACACTCGGTGGGGATCTCGTGAAGGATGGACGGCTGAACTTTGGAGACGATTATTGGGGAAATAGTAGCAAATTCAATTAATGCATCTAAAAGACACCTTTATAGAGGGCAGCCATAATTTAAATGACAGCAGGGTGTCATTTTGCTTGTTAGAAGTCAAATTTGCAGAGTTTCATCTTCCATGCCTTTCTTTTTCTTTTCCCCTCCTTCATTCTCACAAACCGTCTTTTCAAGCCTTTTTGCCTTCTGGGAAAGAATATGCAGTGTAAATCTGACAGTCAAACATTAAACCACAAATTATCTTTTTTTTCCCAAATCTTGCAGATTATAATTCTGACATAATTGGACTCTCTCTCTCTCTCTCTCTCTCGCTCTCTCTCTCTCTACATAATATATATATATATATAAGATATAAAGTATAATGTTCCTTTAACTGCGCACATTTTTTAAATAAGTTGTATTTTATCATTTAAAAAAATATGCAGAATTTACTAAAGTTACTTCATGTTAAAGATTAGATAGCTCTTAATATGAAAAGAAAAATGCACTGAACTGTCACCAACATCTTACAAATGCAATTATGCCATCTATTGGCAAAAAAATGACCTCAACACAAATCAATAACACGCTTGTTTTTTACAGTACAGTGCATCTTTTCTTACTAAATTTAATAATAATGCATATATTTGTGGGACTGGGGTCAAGTTGTATTTTTCAATTTTAAAAATGTGCAGAATTTCACAGGTTACTTCATGTTAAAGATTAGATGGCTCATAGCTCTTAATATGAAAATGCACTGAGCTGTCACCAGAATTTTACAAATGAAATGATGCCATCTAGTAGCAGAAAAATGACAACACACAAACCAATAACGCACTTGTTTTTTACATTGCGGTACTTTTAACAATGTTTTATGAATTATTATGAAATTACTGTATCAATGACTAAAAGATGCAGCCATATTTCTTTTAGTTTAACTTTTTTCACTTTTATGTTAACAAGAGTATGAAACTTAGAACAAATACTTTATTGTACATTTTATTTTACATTTAGAACAGATATAAAATTTTTGATCAATCGCGAGTTTAACTATTGAAGTCATGCGATTAATTGCGATTAAAAATTTTAATCGCCTGACACCCCTAAACATATATATATATATATATATATATATATATATACAGCATATGTATGTATATATGTATCTTCCCTGACAGTATCTTGATGGCTGCTGGAACACACCCCTCTACCTCATCCAGTACCTCCCTCACCGCCGCCTGTAGACGCTCGGACCTTTTATGCAGAACCGGTGTGCGCCCAATGAACTGGGTAAGTGCTTGACCTTTCACCTGTGCACAACAGAGGGAGCGAGAGGGGGTCGGAGGAGGGAGGGGGTCAGCTAGCGGCGGCTTAATCTGAGGCAGGTGTCTGACAAGCCAGGCCGACACAGGCGGCGCTGACCCTCGTTTAGACCTTCCTTATCTGTTCATCTTCACCTCCC
This sequence comes from Vanacampus margaritifer, assembly GCF_051991255.1. Taxonomy (NCBI): domain Eukaryota; kingdom Metazoa; phylum Chordata; class Actinopteri; order Syngnathiformes; family Syngnathidae; genus Vanacampus; species Vanacampus margaritifer. The sequence continues at coordinate 7,036,248 of NC_135446.1, forward strand.
TGTAACAAGGCTTTGAATTAACACCTCGGCAGGGTGTGAGGGGGAAGGGGGGGGGGGCACTCTGATGAACACGCTGACTACCTCGCCAAATAAAACACTCCCACACACACCAAGCATTTGACTCATTTTTGTTTGGTTTCCACTCACACTGATCATCTTTAGCACATCATTTATCTGAAAAGGGAAATTCTAAAAATACATTTTAGCCTTCAAATTTCTTCATGGAATCACAGAGCATATTATATATTTATATGCCTGTATTCACCCTCTCTGTGTTAAAATGTATTTTATGGACGATTTTTGTGGCACACAACAGAAACAGAACTCCTTGTGCCTTTATGGTGCATGTATTATATGAATGGAGCAAGCGGCGCTGCATGCTGCAATATGGCGTCGTAAAAAGAACGAGAGCAGCGTGACAAAATTGCTTGCATAAAAGTTCTAAAATATAAAAATTCTAAAATAAATAAATAAATAAAGAATAGGAAAAAAATTAACCATTCTGAGAGGGGGGGGGATATGAACTGTATTTGAGTGAGGAACGTAGTCATTTATGCTTTTAAAACCATTGGTGTCATCTTTATTTAATCTCACCAATGGCGAGAAAAAAAAAATTGTTCCCCAAAGCCAAACACCAAAAAATCTTCATTTCCTTTCCCTCCATCTTCCTCCGCTCTCATCCCACACCCCTCCTATTCCTCCTCTTCTTCCTCCTCCTCCAACGCCAACAGTTTAAAAAATCTCCCCGCAATATCATTATTAGTATTGAACTAATTTCTAAATTCCAAAATTGGCTCAGGAAGATCATTTATTGCAGCTGATCGTAAAATCAATCGCTTTTGTGTTAGGGCAGCAGAGGCGCTCTCTCTGGATGGGTCGGAGCTATGTGTGTGTGAGCGTGTGTGTGTGTGTGTGCGTGCGTGCGCTTAAGCAGAGTACAGTGCAGACAAAAGGCGAGTGAAAAATGAGGGAGTGGGGCCACCTTTTGACGACATGGACACACAATGGCGCACGCGCTCACACACACTCACTCTTCTCTCTACTTCTACCTCATTCACACACACACACTTTCTCATATTTACATATACAGTAAGTGGGAGTGTGTGTCGATATATATATATATATATATATATATACATACTGTATATATATATATATATATATATATATATACACTGTATATATAAGGGGAACATTATTAACACCACTAATTCATTTTTTAAATGTGCGATTAATGACCTCCTCTTACTCGGAAAGCCTGTACTGTGTGAATTCCAGTCACTACGCAGCAGACACGACGTCCATGTTAAAAATGTAGCAGTCATAGCTTTAATAATAATGCATACATTTGTGGCGATTGGGGTCAAGTTGTATTTTACAATTTTAAAAATGTGATAACTCTTAATATGAAAAGAAAAATGTACTGAGCTGTCACCAATGTCTTACAAATGCAAATATGTCATCTAGTGGCAGAAAAATGACATCAACACAAATCAATATAACACTCGTTTTTTACAGTACAGTAGATATTTTTATTTGTAACTCAATTTTAAGAATGATTGTGAAATTACTGTATTAGTGACTAAAAGATGCAGCCATATTCTATTAGTTTAAAAAAAAATCCACTTTTGTTAACATTTGTTCGAAAAAAAATATTTTATTGTACATTTAGAACAGATATATGATTTGTGATTAATCATGAGTTAACTATTCAAGTCAGGCAATTAATTATGATTAAAAAATTGAATCGCCCGACACTCCTAATACGCACGCGCACACACACGCACACACACTTTTTTTATGTGCAAATGGAGCCCAGTGACGGAATGAGGACAACTTATCCCAATGAGAGTCAAATCAATCAAGTCCTTTTAATCACCACTCTGCTTTCATAGTGAGGCAGTAATGATGGAAGCCTATGTCGGGGCAATCCCCTAAGACACCCACACCACACACACACACGCTTGCACACACACTGTGACAATTTTCATTTCTCAATTACATTATCTTATTAACCAATCAATTGCCAGCCTTATCAATAATTAATGTCCCTCCAACTATTAGAACGTAGATTAGATGGAATGCCATTCTCTCGTCTTCCCTCTTTGATACTTGAAACCGGGCACAGCGCGTTAATGAGAGTACTTTAATTTCTACATTTATTTTTATTCATCAACAGCTTCCTGTTTGACAGCGTACGGAATCTTTTTGAGCACATTTGATGTGGTGGCAAAGTAGATGTGCTGTTTACCAACAAACTGTTTACCAACCACCTAGTCGACCTCAAATAAGGCTTGTTTGTTTTTATTTGTAAAAACATGAAAGAATGCATATTGCAGCATATAACTTTACAGCAGTAAAGTAACTCCAGGTGCCTGATTCTTCATGATGAATACGAATGTTGACATGTCACAAACTTCTCAATCAGTCCAAACCCAGACAGATGTGCAAAGCTATTATTTTTGCTGAGGCTCATTTAAACCATCACTCATAGGTTGTTGACCGCAAATTGAAGGCCTGCACGCTGTTGTTTTTTTTTTTTTTTTTTAATGGTCTCAATCACAGGTTCTACACATGAAGCCTACTGGGCGCTTGATGATGATTTCCTTTCCTTTTGTGATTTTTTTTGCAGGTTCTGAAGGTGTGTGGGAGGCTGCGGGCGGCCCTGCCCCTCCGACTTGAGGTAAGAGACGCTTGAAACATCTGTCAGCACTCAGGAGGGGGAGTAGGGGGAGGGCGCGCCATGCCGGGGTCTCGCCGAGCGCCGCTCGCATTGGCACGAACGTCTTGTTTATTTGGCCTGACCTCGCGTTCGCCGTATGAGGTTATGCACGCCCCGCGTGCTCGCTGAAAGGAGCCTTTGTGCTGAAAGGGGAACATGTGAATATTTGCCACCAGGGGGACACAATGTGAACTGCTTCACAATCCTTTTTCAAATCATGAATTTTTATTAATCACAGATGATTTTGTAGTAACAAAAGACATGATTCTACGTGTTGGACAAAAGTATTGGGACACAGTTGTTAATCAGCCTTTGACTCCTGTTGTGTTTGTTTCTTAACAATATTCATGGGCCATCAAAATTTTTCAAATAATACAATGCAATGTTTTTAATATTTAATAAATTAAAGCAGTTGAACACAAGTTATTTTTTTAAATAGATTTTCCAAACGGGTCAATTTGACCCGCAACGGAACAAGAGGGTTAAGGAGGGTGTACTAAAAACACTTCCAAACTTTTTTTTGTCATATTTGTTGAAGCAGTTACTGTGACTGGACACCACATGCTAAATATTAGATATCAGGCACGCCCAGCCTGGGCCATCTGGAGAGGCGGGACAATTCCCGGTAGGCCGCCATTTTTTTTCGGGCCACGGGTTTGTCTCATTGTCAATTAACTGTAATTCCAATGCTACATCTATAGGCCATTATATTTTAAATAGCACTGACTGCCTGCCCTTTTAACTAAGGGTGTCCCCATGTTATAATAATTTAATAACAAGTATAGCAAAACTTTAATCCACAAATAAAAACAATAACAATGTAACTATAGTAAACCTTGTCTGGACAAAAAATAGCACATAAAAGAGGGAAAACACAATCACATGTTACTAGTAACGGCAACAAAGTATGATGGGAAATTCTTCTACAATAACCATTGCTGTCTTCAAGTTTACGTCAGTCAGCTCAGTAGTGCACCAGAAGTACTAACAACAACACTACTAACTGGAAGTACAGTCTTAGCTGCCTTAATCTCGCTAGTTGAACTTCATTTAGTAAGTGTGCCTTGTTAAGTGTAAAATGTTATCCCATTTAATGTACATATGCTTATTAGTACCTTTTTGTCCTTTTGTTGTTGTTGTTGCTCATTTAATGTTCACATACTTGTTCAGATAAATGATTGTGCTCTTTCAAGCGTGAGCGAGCATTCAATTGTAAATTACATTTTTAATCGAATGCAATATAAAAAGAGGTGGCAAATTCATGTCCGGAAAATAAAAACCCTGCCACAATTTGGCTTTAGCCCCAGGTGCTAGCTAGCTAGCTAGCTCCCATGGTACTCATTTACCTGCTAAGGAGCTAGCTAGCTAGCACCAGGGGCTAAAGCCAAACTTTAGCAGGGTTTTTACTTTCTAAACATGGATTTGACACCTCTGAATATGAATATCGTTGGAGGGAATGTTCATCTATTTTACATTGATACACAAAATTGTGTATGTTCATGAAGAGTAAGACGTAAACTAATGTGGGCCGGTCTGAGCCCTGACACCAGTCCGGCACTGATATCAGGTACCGGTGGTATCAGATGATCCAACCTTGTTTCAAGGTATCGTAGTTGCGATGGCAGGCGATATCAGTACCGCTTTACGATCAGGTACTAGGAATTAGAAGAATAGAAAATTGCCGTTGATTTCATGTTATTTTAAGAAAAAATGCTATATTGGAATACTTTACTTTAAAATAATATGTTTTTTTATTTGTTTGTTTTTTGGAGTGGGTGGGAATTTTATGTCAGAATTCCGAGTGTTGGTGACTACTAAATGAGTGCTGATACTGGTATGGGTCTGAAGAAAAAGTGGTATTGAACATCCTAAAAAAAAAATCTGCTCGCTCACAGATCCGCCAGCCTGCACTCATAAAAATGAACGTCAGTTCTAATTCAAAAAAATGTTAGGAAAGGGATTTTTTGGGAGGAGGGGGTTTGGGTGGGGGGGCAATTTTTAAGAAATATATCCCAATATTATATTTTCCTTCAAATGGCATGAAATTAAGGGCAATTTCCAATTCTAATTTCTACTTTCTGATCGTAAACTGGCCAGAAGATGGTGGCCGATGCTGATGTTGAGAGTATCGAAACCTTGAAATAAGGCCGGGTATCGGCCCGATACTGATAGCTGGTATTGGTATTTGACAATCCTTAGTATGCACTGAGTTCCGACATCACACACAAATCTTGAAAGTTGTCCAGATGAGTGGAAGCTATTAAAGCAACTTTCTCTGTGACCTAATAGAACAGAATAATTTCCTGCATGTTTTTTTTGGTTGTTTCTTTTTATTTTCATTAACCACTCCCTCATTGGCTTGCCAGGCCTGGCCATTGCATCATATTGAACACAAAAATATGTGGAGCACATCCCAGCACTGCATTTCTTATTCCACAGAGTAGCCCTGTTAGGTCACGAGTAACAAATGCATTTTCAAAAAGGCTCCTCTAACTCTCATATGGCTTTTCATGAAAATGCCAGACTGGCTTGAGCTGGAATAAATGTGCTGGTTTCCATCACACTACCCCCCCAAACCCCCTCTTTTTTTTTTCCTTAGCAGTGCAGCCAGACCAGGCGGACGCACTCACCGGCGCATTGACATGCAACAAAGCTAATGGTGGCCAGGACAGTATTGGGGGCGGAGGGGAAGGGAGGGGGGTGGGGGTGTAATCTTCGCTAACTGACAAGATATAAATTGAGGAGACATCTTCCGCTGATTAGCTCCCACACCCACAATTATCCAAGTGGGGTGTCAAGCAAGGTTTAACATCTCCACTGATTCCGCTCTCCCGAGACATCCGGGAGGCAATGCAATCGCTTTTAATAACTGCCACGCCATCCCTCGATCCCCTCTCCCTGAGATCCCAACCATCCCAGCTCCTTTCCCGCAAAAAAAATAAAAAATAAAACATAATTTCTCACTGACTTTTTTTTTTATTTTTTTTTTTTACCCCATATCTTTGCTAATTTGTTCAAATTGCCCAACTCGGAACAGCAGAGCAATCTCAATCAGATTTTTTTTTTAACTTTATGTACCTTGTATCTTCTGGCAAATAAGGTGACACCCCCAACCCTTACATACACCTTCTATCCCCCTCGAGTGTGCACCTCATTAAAATTCATCTGATCTGAATATTTTTTTGCAAATATGGTCTGATTTCTCGCCACAACATGAAATGTTATTTTAATCAAACACGGGCATACACACACATGTAGTATCCCGACGGGCAACACTGACATTGAACCCCTCCAATGCTTGACCTCATTTTATGTCATTTTGGAATAGGACCTCAAGGGGCGGGGCGGGAGGGGAGTGCAAGTTACCCGGAATGATGGACACACTTGATAATTCTTCCCTGTCCTTTTTCCAAATGTTCACGTAGCATCAGCTTGCTTTAAAGCCCCTCTCAATCATGCAGCCCCCACCACTCCCACCCCACCGTCCCTTCATCCCCACCTGCTATGCTCTCCCCCTCTCTAATGAACTGTTTGCTTCCGGTGATGGAACGGGGACACAAAGCAGTGTGATTAATAATTTACTGTTTAGTTTGACTAATTGATCTGTTGTGGGAGCCGGGATAAAAGCGAGGATGCACAATGCCTTTCATATGGCATTTATCCACAAGTCGCAAGCACGTCTCCCTCCAGATGAATAATGAAGCAAACAAGATCAAATAATTATCACTTGGGAGTCGCCAAAGAGAGAGAGTGAAGCTTACAAACAGCGAAGGGTTTACCTTAGGTTCTTTCTGCACAACACGGCAACACGGGGGACGAAGGCAGGTTGCTGGCTACAAAGGGGGAAGAGGGAAGGGCTTGCAAGGACGGGGGATGTGTTTGGAAGTCAGAAAACTTTTAGACGTGGGTGTGCTTTGGTCATTTTTAGGCAAGGCAACTTTATTTATAGCGCACATTTCATACAAGCAGAACAGCAGTAAGAAAGTAGCTTATTAAAATTCGTAAAAGAACGTACATCAGGTTTTCTGTTGTTCATTAAAAACCATCAAAAGTAATTAAATTGGCTAAAATTAAGGCTTTAAAGATGATCAAAGGCATTACGTTAAGGTAAAAACGTTGTTGATGCTTTATTTTACATACAATGTTGTGCAAAGGAGTCACTATGACACAATTTAGTAATAATACATGTCTCCAAAAAATATTTATTTGTTGAGACTAGACTAGACTGGTTTGGACTCCACGAGTTGCTTCAGGTTCCATATACTAATTGCTCTGAATTTGAAAAGAAAACCAAGTCACCAACGTCCAACATGAAACACTAATGCCACCAAGGGGCAGAAAATGACCCCAACAAAAATCTATGACTCAATGTTTCACACTCCTTTTAACTGTTTAGAATATCTGTGTAGTTGTGCCTTTGTCTTTGCTACATTGTGGGGCCCATACACGCATGTTTTTCCAGGTTTCCACTACCATTGTGGGGACAAATTTTAAATTGTGGCATTCCCCACAAGTTCAGACCTCTTTTTGAGGGTCATGACTTGGTTTTAGAGTTTAGTTTTGAATTGGGTTATGGCTAAGGTTAGGGTAAGGAAAGTTTTGGATGGTTGGTGTTAGGGGAAGGGGCTAGGAAATGCATCATGTCAATGAGATGTTCCCACGATGATACACAGACAAGTGTTGTGTGTGTGTGTGTGTGTGTGTGTGTGTGTGTGTGTGTGTGTGTGTGTGTGTGTGTGTGTGTGTGTGTGTGTGTGTGTGTGTATGATGCAGCCATTAAATTAATTTTAAGTTGCATTAAAAATGACATTGACATGATTGTCATTCTGTTTTATAAAATTAAATATGATAGTGTTTAAAAAACAACAACATACTTTTGTTGCTATTTCTGTGAGGCAGCAATCCCAAATTTCCGAAATTAGAACACAGCACACAGTGTGGATCTAAATCTTGTCCATCAAAATTTTGTGGCACGGACACGACGGCGGTCCGTCATAACAGCTCAACCAAATCAGTCGAGTGCTTCCTGCTGGAACACATCCAGGCCCGCACTTTTCCCTCCAGAACCACTCCACAATGTTGTCATGGAATCCAAAATAAAATAAATGATACAGCGGCGGGGCCTGCCGGCCCACCAGGGGGAATGAGCATCTTGAATCTCAATCCAAAACTTTTTGGGGTGAGAACCTTCGAACCCTTCAGGACACCAATTCTTCTAGTTGTAACTTTGGGTCAGACAGGATGATTGAATGCAGAATGAATTGCAAGGGTTTTGATGCAAGTGGCATTTACTGTACGTCTTTGTACTAGATTTATGAAGGACAAATAGTGAAATGATTCAGCAGCACTGAACACTGAATAATAATTAATCCCTCCACGTTGGGGAGAAGTCTGGAATATATTTCCACCTCCGTGCACCTTAACACTAAGAGGGTGTGGATTGGAAATGAAATGGGAAACATTTCTTCCTTGATTTGTGCAGGTCTTGCTAGTGAGGTGGAAAGGAGAAGGGGCGGGTGTGAGTTGGGTCATGTTATATCAGAGAGAAGTTCATCTGTTTGCAGATGAGCCACGCGTGCTTCTTTTGAGCCTGTAAGATTGACACAAATTAGAATTTTATTGTATTGGATTACACGCTGTCGGCCCATTGAACGTAATGTGGTTTTGCCGGCAAATCTGTAGTATTTGCAGCTGTTGCCTTGTAAATAAGGTAGAACGCGGCCATGCAGTGTGAAGTGCCAATTTGCAACCCCCCCCACCTATAAATATTCCCATGGCTGGGTGCAAGAGTGTCATTAGCTGCATGTAGCAAGATTAAAGAAGCAACTAAATGCCCATATCATTACCCTATTAACATATGACATATATGTGTATAGGAGCCTGTCTAATTAGGGTTGATTGATTGGAATCAATGAAAAGTGGAGCTAGGAGGGGGCAGGGTTCGGGGGTGGGAGTCTTGTCAAGGTATCCCGAATTAAAGTCATATCCTCTTATTTCTTATTTGCTTTAGCTGTTGAACAGGCAGACGCGCTAAGTTGCCTTTGATACGCTCAAAAATCCCCACCGCCACCCCCCCTGCCTCAAAAAGTAGTAGCCTAATTTTGTCACGGATATTACATAGTCGCACGCATGAATCAGTGCAGGTTGTCATAATTATGTTAACATAAGGGATATTAAATGAGACAGGCCTTGTTGCAAAGGTGAGGTGGCGGAATGGAGCCGGCGCTCGGCAAACCCCCGCGTCAATCACGCCGCCGATTCGTATTCCGCCAAAGTCGAGCGCATCTGCCTGGATGCATTATTTATGTCAGAAATAAGCAGCTTAACTCGCCGGCGCTAGCAGCTATTAGCAGGAGACGCACACCTATCTGGCTCCCTGTCTCTCTCGTCGGAGGCCGCGTTTGAAGTGTTTGATTGGGAGGCCAAATCGGTGGCGGCAAAGTGTTTTGCGGCGCCGCAACAAAGGCTTGCCCGTGTTTGTACTTGTCATGAGGATGTGTATCTGTCTCTGCGTACCCTCCCTCGCTCGCTGGCTGGCTGCTGCTCTCTCTGCGGGCCTCCAAACAGCCGAGGTTAGGACGGCGGAGTTACAGCTCTATCCTCCTGTCACGAGCGCAGTTTTAGATCTGACGGACGGCTCTGAGGAGGCGGGAAAAAAAACGGCACTGTTGATTATACAAAGGCTGTTGTTGATGAAACGCTCACATTGAGGGCAACGCCGTGTGTGTGAGGGGGGGTTCAAATGCGTTCCTCAATCTTCCACAGAGTTCAAATTGTTCAGGATTTTTCATTATAGTTATTTTGTTTTGTTTTTTAGTGCTTTGAAGTTAACTCCTGTGTTAAAGCTTTAACTGTGCAGTTAACTGCAGCTAAATCCAGAGTTAAAGTTTTAACTCAGGAGTTAAAGCTTTACCTAGCTTTAACACTTTGACTTTGACAGCAATACTTTTTTTTTTTACTCAGTTAGTTTTTAGAGCAAGTTTGTTTGCTTGTCCATCCATCCATTTACTGAACCACTTAGTCCTCAATTCTGAAAATGCTTCTTTCAAGCTTTTATTAGTTTTAGTTAGAGATGGGCAAGTACCGATACCAGGTATTTAAAGATATGAGGTACTCCTGGCAATATCATCCATCCATTTTCTTAATCGCTTGTCCTCACAAGGGTTGCGGGGGGGCTGGAGCCTATCCCAGCTGTCTTCGGGCAGTAAGTGGGGTACACCCTGAACTGGTTGCCAGCCAATCGCAGGGCACACAGAGACGAACAACCATCCACACTCACAATCACACCTATGACCAATTTGGAGTGTGCAATTAACTCTTTGACTGCCAGACGTTTTCAGAAACGGGATGTCGCCAGTGCCAGCCGATTTAAGCATTTTGACTGATCTTTCAAGGTCCACAGAAAATGTTGTGTTTGGACTATGGAAAGTATAGTTTTTTGGAAAGTTTGTTGCTACCTTATTCCGTTCTTCAGTTTCACCGAAATGCTCTGTTTTGAAACAAAAAGCGGAGAAAAGGAGCTTTTGTTATTTGTTATTTATTATGTTATGTTATTTCATGCACTCTAGTGAATTCTACACTTCTTTTTGTCCATGAATGATGCCACAAACACCTAAATAGTGCTTTACTTCTGTAATACACCACCACCAACAATGAAAAAGTGTTTTTAGATTGCAAAATACGTTTATTTCCATTCAACAGTGTAACAATTTGACAAAACAATTTCGTGCTCGGTTGTGCTCCGCGTTTTCCGGTGTTAGCATCGCTAGCCCGTGAACCTTTATGACGTCGTCATAGGCGCCGCGTCAGCGCTTCCAACTTCCACTTCGGCGTCAACCTCGGAGTCACCATCATCATCATCGACGATGATCATCGTCGTCATCAATGTGCTCTTTAGCGTTGGACGATGCCTTTCGTCTTTGAAAAAAATTCCCAAGTGTGAGCTGCTTGCAACCGGTCGCCATTGTTCGCTTCTTCAGTCATCTAGCTCCGCCTCACGTCTTCTACTGCTGCGTCAGTGCTTCCAACCTCGGAGTCACCATCATCATCATCGATGATGATCATCGTCGTCATCAATGTGCTCTTTAGCGTTGGTCGATGCCTTTCGTCTTTGAAAAAAATTCCCAAGCGTGAGCTGCTTGCAACCGGTCGCCATGTTCTCTTCCCTTCCCCAGCCATTGTCCCCTCTAGCTCCGCCTCACGTCTTCTACTGACGCCTACCCAATCTTGTCAAAAGAGAGTCATTGCTGCCATCTAGGGGCCAAAAATAGTCATTAGGCTAACTAGATCTGCTTGAAACTTTCACCACAGCTGGCCAAGGCTTTCCTCCAACCGTTTCCCCAAAACAAAAACAAAAAATTGGAGAACGTCTTTTAACGTCCTTGGCGGCCCTCCGTAGGTTTTTACTAAACGTCATTTAATGTTTTTGGCAGTCAAAGAGTTAACCTGCCATGCATGTCTTTGGGATGTGGGAGGAAACTTGAGAACCCGGAGAAAACCCACGCAAGCACGGATGGGGAGGAACATGCAAACTCCACCCAGGAGGGCCGAAGCCTGGACTCGATCTCACGTCCTCTGCACTGGGAGGCGGACGTGCTAACCAGTCACCCACCGTGCCGCCCCCTCCTGGCAATTTCTAAAAAATAAAATTAAAAAAATCTGACAGCCGATAAAGGATCCATTTAAAAGTTGATTAACTCACGGAACAATGTATTGACATTTTTATTAAACTTCTAAGAGATGCTGCTGACCCTGGGAAACACATTTTGTTTTTGTTTGAAATAAAAAAAAAAATAATAATAATAATTGAAAGTTCAACATTTCAGCTATTTTGAAATTTGGGGAGACAAAAATAGTATTTACTGCAGAATAGATATCACATTGTGAGGTGTTCAAGGCTGCTGGTTTTGTGTAATATAGAGACTTAACTAATTCAAACACAAAAATGTATAAACACATTTTTTTAACTTTTTCCTTCACTCCCATAAACATATTTACACGTTTTTTATGTTGTTGTTTTTTTTATGCAAGAGCAAACAGAAGGCTTTGATGGAGCTTCTGACATGAAGAGGTGGCTTAAAGCAATGGTAGTTATTACAAAAAACGGCCAGCAGGTGGAAGCAGAGTACAAGAGATCAGCCAGGGCCATGTTACAACAAGCTTTTTTTGACAGCGTTTTCACCAGAAATGTGACTATTGATGAAACTTGGCTATATTCTAATGCTCATCGTGTCAAAACGGAAACAGATACAAACGTATTTTTTTCCCTGATGAAAGAAGAGACTCTAATCTTTCTTTTGGTAGGTTCCATGTTTTTAATAGCAATTAGCAAAATCAGTCAAAATCCAGTAAAACAGCTTGGAGCAAAGGGGGTTGCTTCAGTGAAAATGACTGCGAGTGAATGAGTTAAATGGATTACACTGTAATGAATTCAGTGTTTTGATGACATAATGGAATTGATTTTATATATGGTTGAGAACTTGTTGCCTATTAACAACACTGGCTGTCTGTAGGTAGGAGGTTCCTGAAAATCTCCTACACCTGCGCCAATGAAGCCAAATGCATGCTTACATTGATACAAATGGTGCCTCATCATCAGACCTAAATTCAGCCCTCCATCCCAGCAAGGCCTCCATTTCCTTTTAGCGGCGCACACACACACACATCCACGCACGTATAAAGCAACCTGTGCAGCCATCGCTAGTTCTGCCTTTTCCCCCCCGCTTATTTAGATGCACTCGAGCACACAATGGGGGTGCATTAGCAGCGCCCGCACTCACCGCCACTGTGATTTCATTGTGGTTACCACATGCATCCTACTTGACTCTCAATTCGCTGTCTGGGATGAGGGCCAAATAATGGGATTTAGCCTGTCGGACGAGAGCTCGCCGCCCCCTATGTTTGCGAGTGCGCTTCAACGCAGGCGTCTCATACATATAATAAATAATTACCTGCTGTAGTTGTCCTCCTGCAAGCGCAATAGTGTGTATGTGTTTTGGCACATTGTATGCATATATGCGAATTTGCTTCACCATCGCTGCTAGTTTGGCTGCTGTTGTCAAGTGTGCTGCTTCTCCACCATTTGTGGGTGAGAAGGAGGAGATGGTTGCAAATGGACTGAAGAGTAATGGCTGGGGAAAGATTGATGGAGGCCATTTTAAAACCCAAAAATTCCATCTGCTATGTTTGTTTGAAAGATGCACATGGCACCTCATTGACGATTCTCCCCAAAGAATTTAGTACCAAAAAGTTCAGAATTGCATTTATTTTCTGGCAAAAGTTATCAATGGACCAAAAAATGTTATGCTTTACACTGGATTGTATTTTTTTTTTTTAATTATTTAATTTAAAGAATGTTTCTTAAGGGTTGTAGTGTAGGGCTGAACAATTTAGAAAAATTAAAAAAAAATCCCCTCAATATTGCAAAAAATCCACTTTGTAGAGTCCATTCTCCAACTTCAAACATATATTTAGTTATATATATTTTTTTAATTATAAAGCTTTTTGAACCCACACATTGTTGGTCAGAAACCCTGTATGGCCAAATATGGTCAATTTCACATTTTTTCCACAACTCAATACTTTCAGTTATTCCCCAGGTCGTCAAACAACTTTGAGTACTGAAAAGAGAACAAATTTCTCCACTCCCTTCAAAACTGAAAACTGTCTTCTATGACTTCTTCATTCAGCGGGAGCCTTGTGGCATTATGCCACCTCAAGCTTGAAAATAAAAACATTATTGCATGGTAATGTATTATTATTATTATTTTTACTGAATGGCTCAAAAAATGACTTCATTTGTTTTCATGAGATAAGCCGTTGTGTGTCTTCATCCCACGCTTCGACTTTTATCGTGCCTTAATGTTCGCTCATATTTACGCAAAAAAAAAGAAAATATCAGCCAGAACAAAGTCTGTCTCACATTTGCGGAGAGGCGTTAATTTATTCCAGTGAGTGTTGTACTTTAATTATAAGACACCCCCCCCCCCTCTTTCTAATAGCCAGTCTGTAGCTGTCAAAAACCAACAGCAACAATTTCATCTGTGAGTCTCGAAACAAACACTGTCTTCTCTCTTCCTCTGTTGTGTAGAGGCCTTTAATCAGGCCCTGGTGTATTTGCTGTTTGTCTATTATGTGATAGGGAAAACACCGCTTCCAAATGTGTTCTGTTGTTACATGACCCCGCTAAACAATTCCCAGGGAGGGGAGAATTGATAGGGAGTTTCATAATTAAGCAAATTAATGAGTTTGTTGGGTGAGCAACCAAACGCTTAGTACGACGGCAGCGCCTATCTCCTCCGAGACATGAAAAGTCGTACTTTGTTGGCAGGGTTACGCGTGTGCGTCTTTGTGTGAGCGTTCTTTGCATCAGAAAGGCATTGTGCTGGTTTCAAGCAATGCAAATAGAGTTTGAATCATGCTACAAAGGCAACAAGGCGGGCTGTTTACAATCGGTTGCATCTGGAAATAATAATAATTCCTCCACGGTTTAATTCTGTGTTAATACCCTGCAGCGTCACAATGGCCCCGGTGACAGCAGGCTATTTAATGAGCAGCCATTTTGTCCCTTTGACTGTGGTTGCACTGGGCTTCATTAATTCCTACAGGTCTGAGAGGTGAGGCGAGGGGGGGTGGATGATGGGGTGAGGGGCGTTGTTCCACACTACGTGTCCCCGGAGACCCAACACAGTTGACTGTCTGCATGCTTGATCATCCTTGATTTGACGTGTTTTTGTGCCTCTCTTTCTGCTATTTTGCAATGAAGTGCTTTTTCTTGCAAATAACAGTACAGTAAGCCACTAATTATCTCAAAGGATATAATTTGTATATATATATATATATATATATATGTACTGTATGTATGTGTGTATATATATATATTTACGGAAGTATTCACGGTAGTTACAACGACGCGATAATCTCCTTCCTAAATCCACTGTGGTTCGTAGCACTGTACGTTTTTCTTTGCAGCAACTGGCACTGTTGTCTTTCTTTGAGCCCATGGCGAAGATAATTGTCGTGGAAAAATCGAAATGCACTCGCCAATGCATGGTGCACCTCCGGGAGTATTCACACAACGCATCGTGAGCATTCGGCATCGCTCGGCTTCACTCGGCTACCCGTTCAAGGTACGTTCAGCTTAGCTTGCTTTGCTTGGGTGTTCAAACTCCGAAAATGAGTTCAAACTCCGAGGCATTTTTTACTCAGATGTTTTTTTCTCAGAGTTCTGAGACGTTCAAACTCTGAGGTTCCACTGTATATATATATATAATAATAATAATTATTATTATTATTATTATTATTAGGAGTGTCGCGATTACAATTTTTTATCAGAATTAATTGCATGACTTCAATAGTTAAAGTTAAAGGAATTCCCCCTGTACAGGCTTTCCAAGTAAGGAGTGGTCATTAATCGCGCGTTGAAAAAAAATTAACGCTTTAAAGGAACTTTAAATTAACTCAAAATTAACTCACTCTCAGGACCCATGGGGCCACCTTGCTCTAATGAGGTTACCATTGGCAACCGTATCCTGCTTATCCCCCAAAACAGGTGTCAAAAGGCTATGCAATAAATACACCAAGCCACATTTGTGCATATTTGCTCAGTTCTTCCTCTTCTGAGTGCATTTACCTTGAAATGGAAATGGTGTCAACTTGCTTCCGGTGTCCTCTAAATATCAAATATTGATTTGAATATCTTTGTCATACATTTTGGGCAAAATGAGTGCTAATGCTGACATCATAAACACGCTGCTGACACTGCAGCCCTCTCTTGTTTCTTTGTATATGTTGGCAGCCACAAGGTGAATGTTTATGTTAATAAAGCATTCGCCATTAGCTGTGCCTTTTGCAAAAAGAGATGGAGCTTCTCCCCTTGGTCCTCCTCTCTCCACTCATCACTGATACATGCCCCCAAGCCGCCCCCCTTCTGCCTGCACCGGCAATAAATATCATGTCACGAGGATGGCAATGCTCCTTCATGGAACACTGCATGTTTATTAGAGGCAGGAGAAGTTTAAGAGAAATGCTAACAGTGTTCATTAATGGGCCGCATCCGCGTTTGATGAGCCATGGCACATCCTAGCCACCGGGCAAGCAGGCGGGAGTTTTTTAAGGGCTGCAGGGAAGAAGGCGGGGGGTGTTGTATAGGTGGAGGCGTGTGATGGGCTTAACGGCCGCCGGTAAACGGACGGTAATTGTGTCCAAATTGTGCGGCGAGAAGGCCTTTCAAGGACTGACAGTGACGGAGCAATTATGGCAAGCCAAGCGAGCTGTGTCAAATTAGCCCTCTCTTACCCCCTACCCCTTTTCCTCCTTGCTCCCAGACCCACCCCCCTCTGCTCGCTGCTGACGGGGGGAGCCATATTTCTTTGGCCCAGCAAGCCATGTTCGGAGTTATAAAGCCTTTATGGTGAATGATAGGCACGACTGGCCGTGGCGATGTGATGATTCAAATTGTCACCGGCGAGCCAGGGGTCACGCAGGTGATATTTCGAAGAGCCATTTGCACGCCGATCGAGCTTCACGTGCCACGCTGTCCACCTGTAGGGGGCAGGCAGGGTATTGTCACAGACGTCACACCTGCAGGAAGTCAAAACGAATAACAAATGAATTTCCGTTAGTTCCAAAGATGTTTTGTTGGATTGAATCCAGACGTGAGTGATGGTCTTCCCCATCAAATGCAACCAACCAGGCCTTTACAGAAGCATAGAAGTGCCAAACACAAAAGTCAAGCTGAAAGCCTGTGGGTCAGACCAACATGGTGCCCGTGGACACCAAGTAACCCCAAAGACTTCATGAGTAGCCGTCCTGTACTAAAAATAGGCTCACCAGTGACATGATCATTTGAATGTTTAGATTAGATTGAGATTAGATTAGATCTATTTACTGTATCTGTTTTCTAAATCATTGTCTGATAATTATTGAGAGAAATCATTACTATGTTCATTATTACCATATAATTCAAGGTAATGTTATCAAATGTATTATTTCAGATGTTAATCAGTCCTCAAGAAGTAGCTCTCCCTTTTAAAAAGGTTTGTGGCGCTATAGTATTAAAAATGTCATGTTTTTTCTAACACGGTGTGGCAAGTGTGTCCGATGTGACAGCCAGCATGTGGACGGGGGCTTTGCGGTGCTGTGACCACTTTAGAGCGCCTCGTTGTCACGATGTGCATAAGCCCCATGACAACTTGTCAGGATATATTCCAGCCAGCGGAGACTTTAAGTGAATAATGGATATATTTTCCTCTAGTTATATGTTGTCATAAGAAAGATATTAGATGGAGTTACTCTCGCCTTGTGCCTATGCCAGCTGGGATAGGCTCCAGCTCACCTGCGACCCTCATGAAAAGTGTTATACGGATGGATAGAATTGATGCGATAAAGATAAAAGTTGAACTACAGGGTTTTATTCAACTCCCGAATTAAGAATTAATGAGATCACTCAATTTTGCCCCAAAGAAACAAACTGGTAGTGCAAGAAGTGCTTGGATACAAGCTCGTCAAAAATCAATACAACATGCGGTGTGCCGCAGGGATCAATTTTAAGCCCTGTCCTATTTAATTTGTGTATGCACTCCCTTGACGGTGTCATCAGTGTGAACTTTCTTAGCTACGTTGATGATAGGCAGCTTTACATCTCTGTGTCCTGATGACAACAGTTCAATGGATGCTCTTCTTAACTGTATTTTAGACTTAAATATTCGATTGGAGAGAAATTTCTTCAGCTTAACGAGGACAAAATTGATGTTTTTGTCATCAGTCCTTAAGCCCAAAGAGTAAAACTTTTGTCTAAATTACCAATGCTCCTTAAAACCTTCTTCACAGGTTCTTTTGCTGTTTTTAAGTCTCTTGGGCCTGCTCAAAGTTGCTTTTACCCTATAAATCCTCACGAGCCCTGAGGTCCTTTGGCTCTGGCTTTTTAGCTATTCCCAAATTCAAGGCACACACTCACCGTGAGGCATCTGTGGAACAGCCCACTGGTTGACTTGCAGCTGTTTCCTTGTAGGGAGTCTTCTGCACTGGGAGCTGTGATGGGCCGTGGCCGTGGTTCTGCCTCACGGGGTCCTCAGTCGCAATATGTGGCTCCTCACTTTGGTCCCGTGCTGGTGTCCTGTGGCCGCGGTCTGGGGGGGGGCTCCATGAGATTTTGAATTATTTGTAACTATTTGTGAAACATTTTGAGTTGAATTTTGTTATGTTAAAAGCCATTTATAATATAGTTTGAGTGATCGATTTGCAGATGAGCAAGACTGGCACAAGCTTGTGTGCTCGTTCGCTATTGGAAGATGTGCAAGGAGGGGGCGTGTCCCATGCTTAGCGATTTCATCTGGGAAGGTCATCAGTCAGCGTTGACTGTCAGGGCTGGATCACAGACAGCGGAGCACGCCTGACTTTGGTAATTACATCTGACTGCAGAGTGGGAGATGTCTTCTTTTGTGGGCCCACAATGACTGCATAATTCATAATTAACTGCAATCGGTTCAGTCACAGGCGTGTTCATGAGGCCTTTGTTTTAGGGAGAGAAGTTTGACTGTGGGTCGTGATTTGTTTGCCGTCAAATGTTTGTTTCCCGTTCATAAGGAGAGTGATGTAACGTCTCCTTGAAGGCCCCTCCATTAATGTTTATAATGCAAACCTGAGGGAGGGGGCAAAGAACAACGTATCGGCTGCATGTGCAAACTAGATGGAACAAATGGGTTTTATGAAGATCACAGCAGCAAGGATCAATAGAAGTGATGATTCAAGATGTCAATCCATACATGCAAACACTACTCTAATTGATTTTCTCCTATTGATTGCGTCGGCCTCTCCGCGGCTTCTGCTTAAGGGCGAGAATAATGTTTGTGTTTGATGATGGGAGTCGGACACTGATTAGTCCTTGCAACATTTCCTAACAGGCTTTGCTAACTTTGATTTTTAATTACAATAAATATTAAAATCACCTCAGCTGCGAGAGCGCCGTCTGATTAAAGAAGCGTGAATTATACAGCGTAATTTGATAATCAGCTCATGAATTATTGAAACAATTCTGACCATAAATCACAAGTCGCTACATGTTAATATTTACCTGCTTTTAAATATAGATTTGAATTTTGGTGCGTGTAGAAAATGTCACATTAGAGGCGCGCACACATGAATAAAGAGCACCCAGTTATTGCTGTGCATGTGTATGCATGTGTGATGCGTTTGCGTGTGTTTGAGTCCAAATATATCAATCTTGTGTCTGCCATTAATGTCACTTTCAGCTCATCATTTCCCAAATTATAGTTAATAATAGATAGCTTTTGGCCATAAATGTTAATGCACAACTGCATGGAATTTTACATCCTGAAAGCGACATGCCGTAGTTAACATCTCAATATTCAGAGCGCTTCCATGCAGATGCCCAAAATCTTAATAAGTGAGCTCCTAACTTTTGCAAAAACTTTCCTTTTAGCCTAAAACCAAACATTGCCTCAGTCCCAAAATGGCAAACAGTTGCTTTGATTATTGATTTAACTCCTTAAAAGCCATGTCGGAGGAAACGTGGCTGAATTAGTGTGCGAGCTTCACGATGCACGCCATGCTCATGTCAGATCTTATCACAAGGTGACGAGCGATGCTTTCATTTGACGTCCATTTGCGAGGAATGACATTTCCTGATTTAAGATGTAATCTCTCAAGTCAACACGTTCTCACACATAACCCTATTATTGAATGCTCTTTAGAACAAACTATCAATGGTTCTGAATAAAACAAATCTTTTTTTTTCTTTCTACTTTTGTACTTTTTGACCACTCTTTGATACCCAGTATGTACCCTATATAAAGTATGTACAAATGTGTACCTTTTTCTAATAGCGTATCAAAATAAGGTGTTATATACCTTTAATGTTATTATTCTTGCTATTTATCAAAACAGGTCAACACATTCACTCTGATTTGTCATTTTAAGTAGAAACGTCTCTAAATGATCATCTAAACATGATCAACAAGTAACTCAAAGCCCTCAATTGAAGGTGTCTTTGTGCCATTGCTGGTCTCCTTAACTGGTTATCATTAGTTGGATTTGCCAATGGAGACTTCACCTATTGATTTCTGTTTAACCCGCTAAATGATCCGCTTGGCTCGTCGGACAGCACCGCTCGACGTTTGATTTTAGGTTGCCTCAGGACATAAATGTTGATTTGCGCGCGTTTGGGGGAAGCATCTCGGCAGCGTCATTACATATTAACAACATCTCTGCTTATGTTCTGAAAACATGATGAGTACACTGAATCCGAAGTTGCCTGCCAGATAAATTATTGACACTGTCCTTTACGCAACTCGATCTTAAAAGTGTTCCAATGAATATTGTCTTACTTTTGAGGGCGTATTTTTCTTGTCAACATGTCCGTGTGGATCGCAAATGAAATGCATATGAAAACCCAATAAAACCATAGCATTACCATGTCTGTACCTTAGCTTTGGGCAAATAAAAAAAAATTTTTTTTTTTTTAGTTGGGTCCCTAATAGGGATGTAACGATATCCAAATGTCACAATTAGGAGTGTCAGGCGATGACATTATTTAATTGTAATTAATTGCATGACTTTAATAGTTAACTCACAATTAATCACAAATTTTATATCTGTTATAAATTCACAATAAAATTTAAAATAATTTGTTTGTAGGTTTTCATACTCTTTTTAAAATAAAATTGAAAAAACAATGCTAAAACTATAATATAAATATGGTTGCATCTTTTAGTCATTGATACAGTAATTTCATAGTAATTCATAAAATTTAGTTAAAATTAAAATGATGTACTGTAAAAAACGAGTGTGATATTGATTTGTGTTGAGGTCATTTTTCTGCCACTAGATGGCATAATTGCATTAGTAAGACGGTGACAGCTCAGTACATTTTTCTTTTCATATTAAGAGCTACCTAATCTTTAACATAAAGTTGTGAAGTTTTGCACATTTTTAAAATTGTACAAAACAACTTGACCCCAGTCTCCACAAAAATTTGCATATTATTATTAAATATGTTATTGCTAAATTTTGACGTCTGCTGCGTTGCGACTGGAGTTTCCCCCAGTACAAGCTTTCCAGGTAAGGGGCGGTCATTAATCGTGCGTTAAAATTAATGGTGTTAAAGGAACATCCATCCGCCATTTTGAATTACTTTGTAAACAATGCACAGTGTATGTTGGCTCAGCAGCATAAAGTATCATAGTCTATGTAGTTAATAATGCTGTGCTTGGCTGCAGCAGGTGAAAAGTAATGTTTTTTGATGGCGATGTGGTTAAATATCGCAGCATGACGACGACGATATTGTGGCAATTTTAATATTGCGATTGTGACATCCCTAGTCCCTACACCTAAATAGTTAGCGATCACCTCGCCTAGGTTGTTAGCATATAACAAAGACTGTTTTCACTCCCCTTCTGCCCCGTTTGAGTCCCAAGCGGTATCACTTTGTTTATTAGCACCATTCCCAGCCTGTTGTTTATTCATAAGCCATTGTTTTCAAGCCTGAGCCGCTCTATTTTGAGGGTTCGTATTTGTCAGCTGGGTGTCAACGGATGGCACGAGCGCACCTCCCGAGACTCCCATCCTGACAAGAGCATTTTTTTTTCCTCCCTAGCCGCCTCCCCCATGCTCTCTGTTATTCAAACTAAATACGCACGTCTTGCTCTCTCTTCTCTGTCCCTTTACTCCTTTTTTTTTTATAGCCATCCTTTTCTACTTCGCTGACACCTTGGCCAATGGGAGTTGCGTGCGTGTGCCCAGCGGTTGTCAGGAGAGACAGCCAATAAGCAATCAAAGTGGCGACCGCGGCTGAGACAAAGGAGCCCTGCCTTTTTCCGAGGTGCTGCAGCGGGCCAGCGCAAAGGACTTGCATGTATAATTAAGCGAGAGAGGAAGCCGAGGCCACTTAATCTTCCTTCTAATGGTGATCCCAGCTCCATCACCGAAGGCCCTCATGGGGGGGCCGTACCCCAAAGACCCACTCTCCGGGTCACCGCTGTCCCCCAATTGTCATTGGCAAATCCTTTTTATCGGCCGGAAGAGCTGTTTTCCCGGACCGCTGGCATTGATCCATTCATCATGGCTTTGTTCCTTTAAGAACCGCTAGGGCACACAGAGGGTCCGCAGAATAAGCTATTCATCATCCGGGGGAGAAAAATAGCTAAGAAATGAAGAGATGCATATTTCACGCTGCTCCTCCACCCCCCAGCTCACAATAGTCTGACACATTTTCAAGTTTGTATTGTTACCTAGACTCCCTAGAGAGTGTTACACAAGCAGTAATCATGCCGTGCTTCTATGAGCGTTTTTATTGTCACTCACTTTGCAATATTCACATGATTCCGTTGCATCTGCTTTGTATTAGAGTAATTATACTGAAAGATCAATACATCCGATATCAGACCTACAAGCTCTAAAATGACGTTCAAGTCAAAATGTCGATACTTTTGAGACTTGGTGGGAACCCACTGCTCAATTGGTCAATTGTGTGTGGGGATATTTCAGCGTCACAAAACGCCGTGATGCACCTGAAAAGTTTATACTTCTTCCTACTCCTTTTTGAACATGCATGTGTAAATGTGTAGCTCATGATTGGGTGAAACACTGTGAAACTTTCTTATGTTGCTTTCGTTGATTTTCGTGTTTGTTGTTTTATATGTTTTATATATTTTGTCTATACACATGTACTTTTATAACCAGTCAGTTTTTTCTTTATATACATGTTCGAAATAAAATTGAAACAAAAGCGATATTATTGCGATATTTAACACGTCTCTAAAGAAATTATATTTACATTATCTAATTAAATAAATAAGCTTTAAATGTGGAATATGAGCAGACTATGTACAGTAATCTGATCTAAACATTGTAATTGAGGCTAAATTTATGAAGTGCAACCACTTAACAAGTGTTACCATGTGAGAACCCAAAAAAAAAAAGCATTAAAGTACTCTTAATCAGTTATTTTATTCAAACATAACCATGGGTAAGTGACAACCATGAAATTCACAAGAGCTTTAGCATGACTGGTAAATTAAATAATATATACCAAAAAATATATAATAATAATTCTTGAAAACAAAGTGCTTAAGATGCAAGTCTTCCCGTTTGAGCGTTACAGTAACCATAAAACACAACACCGCTTAACAAAATGATTCAAGGTTTTTTGCCAGGAAGACCAACAAGTTCACTTTGGCTGGTTTTAAACAAGTACTCTGGCATATAACTACATTGCCCGAGGCACGTTAAAAAGTCTCTCGGAGGGTGAGCTGCTTGCAGGTATACAGACTGAGGTACTTTCTGGCAAGCTGCGGTAATAGCTTTGTGGAAGTTTTCTCGTAAGGTGTGACGCTCACAAAACTTTCATTAATGGTTATCGATTTGCTATTTTACAACTTGCCTTCACGTTAGTAGTATTGGGACTCTGAAGACGTCTGTGTCTGTGTAGATTGGTTGTGTTTCCTCTTGACGTAGCCACTGTTCTTCGACATCACTTGCATAGTACTTGCGTCTGTGACAAGTCATAGTCCCATATTGCAAGTGTGCTATTCTTTTTAGGCACAAATAGTTCATTGCTTTCATCCTCGTTCATTTCTTCCTCTCCCGCATCTGCTATTTATTTTTACTCCGTCCACGGCTGCGGAGTTGCTAACAGGACGCTTGTGGTTCGGTCCAGCCAATAGGTGAGCAGTATCTAGGGAGGTGAGTGGCGATGCGTATTTCAGGTTGCATCTGATTGGTCGAACTTGGATAATCACCAATGCATATATATATATATATATATATATATATATATATATATATATATATATATATATATATATATATATATGATTCAATACAGAAACAATCTAATCACAGCAAAAATCAACATATTTTTTCCCCCCACTTAATGTAATAGAAAAGCCATTGCATGTTTTGTATCAACTCTTCTGGCGATTTTTTTGTTTGTCAGTTTTTTTTTTCTGAAAAGCTGTATCCTCGTTTGGTGTGTTGGGAAGTTAACATAAGTATCCACCTGCATTTATTTATGAGTGCCTCTTATCTGTACCCGGGCTGCCATTTTCTCACATGAACTCTCCGCATTAGAGCACGGATATATAGTACACATGCCGCAAAAAGAGATGCTGATTTGTTCCCCGTAGACACAGCAGACCAAAGTTTAATTCCCATGTCTTCTTTTGACACTGCTAAAGGCAGCATAATGGGCCTATTACAGGCTACCTGCATCATGCCTAATTCATCGGCCTACTATCTGTGTGCATCTCCTTATTCAGCAGCCTCCTCATGATTCAAACAGCAACAGTTAGCCCCAAACCCAGCCACCTCCAATACTCCACCCGGGTCATCTACGTAGACCCGGGTGACCCCTCACTCGCTGGAAACATAGCTGAGGAATGGGAAGTGGGACGAGTCTAGTGGTTATCTCTCTAATACACACAAGTGTGTGGTCCCAGCTCTGACGCTAATAGGATGTTACATTGCTTTAAAACGATTTAATGGCTCCCAGGTTGGGGCCCCTAATGGCCCCTCTTTATACACCAGTGTGTATAATGAATGGCAATGACAGTGTTACGAAATGCCGCCACCTCTGCTGTCTCACGGCTGGGGAGGGACGTGTCCTGTAACGCTTATCAGATGCCGCGTGGCTGATGTGTCTCACATCATGTGTCAGCTGTAGCCAGGATGGCGTTTACAGTTACAGGACATTAGAGTGCCAATAAAAAGCACTGATTAGCTTACAGGTATTGACAGCTGAGTCTGGTCACAGTCGCAATGAAGCACATTTCAGCAAAGAGCGGGCGTGACGTTAGAAAAAGCGACTGTCTGATCGGTGTTGGATTTCACTTTCCTTTCTTTTCTTTGGTCCTTCCTCGGGTCTCCTGACAGCCTCACGACTCTGGCTGGAAGTGTTCGGTTTAGGTGAACGGTATGGGATTTTTTAACAGGTTTTAGGTGAACTAATGAATACACACTAACACGCACGCATACACGCACATACTCACCCACATACAAAAAAATTAATAAAATTAAAAAAAAGAGAGAGAGCAATGATGATGACATGTCAAATTACCGAATGAACAATACTGAGCTCTCCAGAAACAAACAAACAAAAAACAAAAATAATAATAATAATTTAAAAAAAGAAAAGGCGACTTGTGGGTGCTTCCTACATATTTTGACCTTGTCTAGTCATCGGAATTGCAGGGTAAACATGGCCGATCTTCAGCGCATGCGTGTCTTAATTTAAGATCATGTAATGGAATGAAATGGAATGGGCACGTTGCACTTCTCCCGGCCGCGGAGAGATCACGGAGGAATTAATGTTTTCAAGTTAGGCGGCCTTAGCAAGTGGCAACGTAGGATGGCCGCCGCTGGCTTCACTTCTCACAATGGCAAGTAAGCGTCATTGTTAGTCCATTCATATACAAGTCTGTGGTCTTGATATATGTCTTCAGTTGAAATACATGACATTTTTAAATAGTGAAAAGATAAATACTGAAGGAAAGGGTGGTAGGCATTGTGCATAATAATTTAAAAACATTGACAGTTAATAGAAATGGATAGTGTATTTGAGCTTGGCAGCAGGGTTATTATAGTTTTGGAATTTTCATTATATTTAGTTTTTATTTGAACTAATGCTTAGTTTAGTTTAATTTAGTTTTATTCATTAAAAAAAATATTGTGTGCAAGATTTAATAAATACCGTGGCAAAATGAAAATACAACGCACTTCTTACATAGTGTTGCATTTGGGCGGAATTAAATGAAAAAAGCAGGTATGGCGAGCCATTTGAGCCAAAAGTTAACCACGCAAAATTGTCGCCGAGGAACGACGTCGTCTGAAGGTGCTTTTATATTGGCTGCTGGTAGACTACGTCATTTCTGTGTGACACACTTTCAAACGTCCTTATTCCGGTTAATATCAAAATTAATTTACTTTAAATCACAATTAAAATCATCCCCAAAGGCTCATGTCTTAAATTGATTCCCAAAGATGAACTAAGGACATTTTCACTATAATTATATAGTTTTAGTTAGTTTTGTAAACATAAAATGTAGTATCAGTTAGTTTTCGTTTTTTTAAAGCTTTTTTGTTTTTATTTTACTTTTGTAAACAAAAATGTTTTTGTTTTTTGTTTTGTAGTTAATTCCGTTAGTTTTCGTTAACTAAAATAACCCTGCTTGGCAGTACAAATAGTGTAAAAAAAATAAATAAAAAAAGTCTCATTTGCAAAGAAGAAGGCATTGGACTATTCAGGTATTGCACGTGAGCAGGATTACAAAAGAAGTGAGCATATGGATGGACGAATAATTACGAAATAAAGTGCACTTTGAACATAGAAATCATGCCAATATGTTTAAATGTGACCAATATAATGTCAGTACACATCTTAATGGATGGGTGACTGTCTGCATTACAAATGAACGTACAAGCCTGGTGGGGAGGTTACGCAAATTATTGCCCTTCTCTCTTTGCCAAACTTTTTCTTTTTGCTGCTGCAGAATCGTTGCACTCTTTATCGTGGGTGGCACCACAAAATAAGAGAATGATTCTTTTGGATGGCCTGGATGGTGCGTGATCCTTCGCTTGATCCGTCGGGTCACTCCCTTCTGTCGTTGGAGCACATAGTGAAGAGCAGTCTCGCCGTGCGTGCGTGCATGTGCGCTAGCTGGCGTGTGCGAGAGTGCCTGGAGGATTGACAGCTCTGGCAGTCATTACACGCTGGATTGAATGCTAGATTAGTCCAAAGTGGCTCAGGGTCAAGCGTCTGCCTGCTCCCTTTTGGCACTCAATGACTTTAATACCCGCTACTGTATTAGTCAATTACCTCAAAGGCTGGGCTGCCCTCTCGGTGGCTCACACTGCACTTGTCTTCTTTATCTTCTCAGCCGTCCACTTTTACTTTGTGTTGATTTGGAAGACCATAAACATTGGGGAAAATGTTATTTTCATTGTTGTAGAACTGCACTGCATCTTACTGTGAGCGGTTTATAATCATTTGTCGAGGAAAATCATGAAAATGCGTACAATGAAAAATAAATACAAGCAGTACTAAATAAACATAAAAAAAAATTGTATGGGCTCTCAAATATCAGCTGTTTGTGATATTAGAATAAAAACAAGTCTTTAGAATTAACTATTCAAATTCAAACGCATGATAAATGGAGCCACCACAAAACCTGCAACCATTTCAAGTGCCTCTGGTTAACCACAAATAAAGTTCAGATGTAGTAGTTGGCCTTTCCTGACATTTTTTGTTCATAATTCCCTTTGTTTAGACTTCAGTTCCACCTGAAGAGTAATAGCCACAATGCATGATGCTGCCATATAGTGTTTTCCCGCCTTTTGGTGATGAGCAGTATTGTTTGTGCCAAAGTAACCCCCCCCCCCCCCCCCCAAAAAAAAAAAAATTGGGGGGACAATAATATGTTCTATGCAGCCCTACTAGTCTAAATACGGTATTCTGGTTAATATTGTGTTAGTGGAATATGAGTTGAGCATCAAAATCCAGCCGTTTTTCTCCATCTCAGAGGGCGGCCATTTTGACACTTGCCGTCAACTGAAGATGACATCAGTGTTGCTCAGAGCTCGGGCAACAAGCAATCACAGGTCACCTGTTTTTTTAAGCTGCGCTATGATTGGTTGTTACCTGAGACCTGAGCAACATTGATGTCCTCTTCAGTCGAAAGCAAGTGGCAAAATGGCCGCCTCCTGAGATAGATAAAAATGGCTGGATTTTGTTTCATAACTCATATTCCATTAATGCAATATTAATCACAATGTCATATTTAGACCAGTGAGGTCACATATAAGATATTATTGTCAAGAAATGTTTAACATTGACTAAAGAAGATGGGAGATTGTTGTCACATATAACAGTCATTACTTGCCAGAATTGCCTGAATGTTTTTTTTGTTAGTTTTTTTGATTTACCCTTAAAGGCATCCTGATGCTGTGGAATTTCTCTGCTAGAAAAACTGTCAAGAAACGCATACTAGAACATCTAAACTTAATTTGGGGTTAATCAAATCTCTTTAAATTGGGGCACGTATGTGCTGACTTTAGTTGGAATGTGATTTAAAAAAAAAAAAAAAAAGAAAAAAGAATCCCCACTTATAAGGTGTGCACAACAAATGTGCAATAAAATTCACGTTACCAGTTGATCATTTTCACTTTTTCCCTTAAAGATATTTTTCAATTGATTTTGACAGGTGATGTTAATGATGAAAAAAGTTGTGAAATGATACAAATTACTCAAGTTTTTTAGAGTTATCCCAATCTGATCACGTGATGACAAATTAGGTCCGATCAGGTGTTTTTCAGCTGATCATTATCAGCCTGACAAAATAGGATTCTTGAATTTTCTTTTTTTAAATTAAGATGATTAAGACAATTTGGATGCACTCACACATTTTTTTCTTCGTAATGCATTGGCGAGGTATCAGATAGAGACTATTGGCAGATCCTTAAAAACAATTCCTTGGCCTTGGACTTAGGTGCATAACAACAGGGGTGTTTAGACTTTTTATATCCACTGTACTGTATATACAAAAAAATGTAGTTGCTGTTGACATATCTGCGTCAATGTTATTAGTCATTAGGAATACCCCCCCCCCCCCCTTAACGCCACTGAAAAATTTGATGCATGTAGAATTCAGAATAAAATAGAAATAAAATTCAGCTACGTCAGACTTATTAGGACGTAAACATCTTGTAGCTTTCTCCATGTGCGCTCCTTCTATTAGCTCTATGTAAAAATGCTCGCATGCGATTGTGTCATGATGGGCTCTCCTTTTTTATTCTCCCTGACGTTCCGTCGAGGTGACTGCTTCGACCTTTTGGTGCACACCGCTGACAATTACTGACACAGAGAGCTTGAATTATTTGCTATGTGTGGTGACGGAAGTGCGGGCGCGGTGGGAGTTCACGGTAAAACGCTGTAATTACTTAGCTAAATTGCTGTATTATATATATATATATATATATATATATATATATATATATATATAATTTATTTTTATTTATTTTTTTGAGCAATTCATGTTTTTTATTCTGCTCTGTGGGGGTGATATAAATGCTGGCTGAAACAGATTCATGTCTGCAAAGTCCAAAGCCACAATTCCACCAAAGTGAAGTGTATGAAAATGGCTTTTTTGGCACCCTACCGGTCTTGATTGTGATTTACAGTGTACGTCCTACAAAGGCTTGTATCGGCGAGCTCGTGAGTGTATCTGAAAAGTGTTCCTCTACACGCGACCCTCGCACAATTATATCTCCTCCACTCACGGCTTCTGCTTAGTCGCTTGTATCGCGGCCTGTCAGATTCCCATGGTTTGATTTCTATGTAGTAGCGAGGCTCTTTAGCGAGGCCTTAAACTGCGCCGTCCTTAATTAAGCGGCTTTCAAGAGGGATGAGTGACTGCGAGGGGGCCTTCTCAGGTCATATGCTTTCGGATGAAAGTGACGGCAAGTGCACGCAGAGGTTGGATAAAGGAGCATCAATCGACTCCAAAAAATAATAATTCTCCCTTCTCAATGCAAGAAAGCACAAACATGCATCAGGTCTCAAAGTAAACACTCATTAAGAGACACTTCATCCTGTTTCGCTTTTATAAGTTTGGCTTAATGTTTAAGAAGGTGCTCTCATTAGACGTTTAAAGCATTGCTGTGTGATTTGAATATAAAATAAATCAGGATTAGCCTAGAATCAACTTGTTTCTCTTACTATGGTAAATTACTGTAAAATCCTCAAAAAATAATTCTCAAATCAAGGTGTGTGGGGGGTGGGGGAGGGGTAATAAGCAATGGGCTTAATAAGAAATTAAAATGGAGGGATGTTTAGCAGTACATAAGCAGTACATCATGGTTGTAAAATAATAATAATAAGTAACTCAACATCCTTCACATAATGTAACTTCAAAAGCATGTACAAACAGAGTTAAAGCATTTTAAATGCAAAGTAAAGAAATAAGTTTGAAAGTTACTGAAAGAGCATAGAGTGCAAGAACTACATTTTGGAAAACATAATTTTAAAAATACTTTGAAAGACCTTAATCCTACAGTAGATATGGTAAAAGAACAGCTTTTAACCTGGTTTAAAAAAACTAACCAAAAAAACATTTACCCTTTATTGGTATGTTTTGAATCTTTATTCATTATTCATTCTATTATTTATTCAGATTATAAAGGATACCAATAAAGGACCATAGTGTACTGTAATACAGGGGGGAAAATGCAATTTTGATAGGGCATGTTTTAACGGGTGCATGTTATACACGGGATTTTACATAGTTACTTTGGTAGACAGCTATATTTGAGGCATTTGCAAGATATTTCTCACTATTTAGATTGAATTCAATGTAATGGAAGGCCACAGTGTTTGTATTTTTGGTGATTTTTCAACCCACAATTGTCACAGAAAGCAGATAAAAGGAGCACATGGACATACGTCGCTAATGAGCACGATGGAGGGGCGTCAGTCATCCTTAAGGTCGAGGGTGCGTGAGCGCGGTAAAAGTGGGACAATTTGCATGCAACCATAAAGGACATTTATCCTGCAGAAGCCCCCGCCCCTCATTGGTCTTTGTTTTAATTGTCCATGAACCAAAGCCATTGTTCTAGCAGATTATGGTGAACATGTCCTACTGGTTCATTGTCACAAGGCTCCTTCATTACTTGACTCTCATTTCGAGTTATGTTATTTGCATTTACACAGAAGACTTCCAAAGCATTTCTATAAATAGCCATATTCAAGGCTTCAAATGTAGGGAGAATTTATAATCTGCCACCATAAATTGTCTTTCTCTCACTCAACTCACTCAATATGTACTGTACAATGGGTTCTCATTTGTAGTGGGGGATGTTCCAGAACCACCCGTGATGAGGATTTTGGCATTGTTTCCAGTCCAGAATACAGCAGTTTGCAACATCAGCCCACGTGCAAATGAAGATGAGCGTACGTTTTCAAACGGGGCTTTTTCTTTCAAATTTGGCTCAAATGTACAAGGGGCGGTATCGTGAAAAAGTTGAACAGATCCGTAAGCATCTTCTTTTTCTCGCTCTTCAACACTGTAGCATTGGCCAGTTTAAAGAATGTTCGGAGATAACAATAGTTGCCAATACAAAGCTAGTGTGTATCATTGTGTGCATTTTATGTTAGAACTGCGTTGTTGAATGTCTTAAAATAGAATCTTGACAACTCACCATATAGAAAGAAGAAGTCATTTATCACAGGTTTTCAACAAGTGACAAGAGACCATGACGTTTTGTTTTGTTTCACCCTCTCACATACATTTAAAGTTTACCGTCAAACTGAAGACATTTGAATGATGTTAAAGGTTAAAGCAAGCCATCAAGTCTACTAGAGAGTCTTCTAGCTTAATGCTTAAAAAAAACAGTGCTGTATCTGGCAACGTCCAAATAAAGTTCCACATTCAAACTCTCCAAGGAATGCTGCGTTATTATCGTCCTTTCAAATGAGCAATAAAACATATTAAAAAGGCACCTGCGCTGATTAAAATGTTGCCTTGTGGCCCGGTGGCACCCGAGCGTCCCTGCACTACTCGCTATTCACTCATATTTATGTGACTTCCAAATTATTCTATAATTCCGCCGGGTTCCTCTCTTATGGACGGACCTTCCACTGCCGGGCGCTTCAGTATCACCTCTCGCCTCTCATTTCTCCCCGTATTAATAATACAAAGGCATCCACGAAGTAGGAGCTGCGCTTGTATTTAAACAGCAGCAGGTTGAGATGTAGCCAAGGTCGCCGCGAGTCTCAGCTAATATTCTCCCTGCACACTGAAAAGAAGAAGGTGAGGCCTTGGAATGAAGCGATTATTTCTTCCCTTCTTATTTTAAATATGCAACGAGTTGGCCGCAAGCGACCTCCACAGGTTATGCCGTGCATAACCTTTTCACGCAACAGCGATAGGATCTGCATTGTGTGTTAAAAAGAGCTAAATGACCGCTCGGGGATGGCTACGTTTGGACTTTTTGACCCGCCGTAATGGTGATAGTGAGTAATCGGTTGCTCGCGCAGCAGAGGGCAAAGGCGTCGTATCTACGTCTGCTCTTTGGTAAAGATGATGCCGACACTGAGAAGCAATTACGGCCCAAAGCAGGCTTCCCGTTGGGCGGTCGTCACTCAAGGATGCCAGCGAGGGTGACAAAGGCCAACGGGATGTTGTATCTGCTCTCAGACTAACGACCCTCACAGGTTTAAGATCTACTCCCCCTCCAAAAATTACTCTATGATGTGTTCTTATTATTCATCTCTTCCCTCACAGTAGTAGCGGAAGATCCTGAAGGACGAGGCAGAGTGAGCGTTGATTATTGATTGTGTTGCTGAACTCTAAGATCCCATGATTGACTTTTCCTGGTGCATGTGCTCGCACCGCCGACTCCCCCTTCGTCGTCCTTCCTTCCTGCCGACTGTCACGACTGTCTTGCCTGGCGTCGAAAAGGGCACATTTGTTGTCTTTGTTTCCACTTTCATTTGTCTTGGTCGGGGCTTTGTGCCTTTTTTCTGCCTAATATTGATGGCATAGTAAAAATGTCTGAAAGTTGCATTAGAGCAAGCGCTTCTATTGTCGCTGGAGGAGTGTGCAGATAACACCTGGCTGTTATTTCACTCTTTCCTTGGTTCTCTTGTCAACGTTGTAACATTTCTGTTAAGATGCCTGACTTTTCAATTTGATACCCACACAGATGAACCCAAGAATGACAGTTTGGTTAAGTTAGGAATGACATTTCACCAAAAAAGCTGGTCCATACACTACAAGATTACCAGGGTACACACTAGCGGTTGAACCAACCAACTTCTTATAGTTTGCGAAATTAAAAAAAACGCTTTCATTAACAATAATGAAAATGTGTGTGTGTGTGCTTGTTTTTAAATTAATTACAATAAACTAATAAATCACCATTCCCATTTTAGACCAGGAAAGTTTTCCTGTTTTACCCCTCGGTTCAAAGTGCCTGTGCAAATATATTCTTTTGTTTTAAAATACCCATGCACTTCCAATTCATTCAAGCAAAGGTTCTTTAACCTAAATGATAGGAACCTATGCAATCTAAACACAGTTGGATGAAAGGGTGTCAGGCGATTAAAACTTTTTATCTTAATTAATCACATGACTTCAATAGTTAACTCACGATTAATCGCAAATTTTATATTTGTTCTAAAAGTACAATATAATGTTTTTTTCCTAAGTTTTCATATTCTTGTTAACATAAAAGTGGGAAAAAAATTGAAATATGGCTGCATCTTTTAGTCATTGATACAGTAATTTCATAGTAATTCATAAAATTTAGTTAAAATTAAAAAGATGTACTGTACTGTAAAAATGAGTGTGATATTGATTTGTGTTGAGGTCATTATTCTGCCACGAGATGGCATAATTGCATTTGTAAGACATTGGTGACAGCTCAGTACATTTTTCTTTTCATATTAAGGGATTTCTAATCTTTAGCATAAAGTAACTTGTGAATTTTTTTAAATTTTAAAATATGACTTGACCCCAGTCTCCACAAATATATGCATTGTTATTACATTTATTACTGCAAATTTGTTACGTGGACGTGTCTGCTGCGTTGCGACTGGAATTCCCCCAGTACAGGCTTTCCAAGTAAGAGGCGGTCGTTAATGGCGCGTTAAAAAAATTTGTGGGGTTAAAGGAACTTTTAGCTCACTAATTTTGACACCCCTACCAATATTGGTTGTTCATTCGAACCAACGGTTTTGTGTACAATTTATTTATTTTTTTATCCATTCAAATTTGAGAGTTAAAACTGTTGGAATGAAGTTGCTCAGGCTATAAAGGAAGTGCTCCAAACCTAGAGTGAAGTGTGTTTCACTAATTTGAATTTAACAATTCTATGAGTGGAGCACGAGTGTTGTACAGTCACACATACATGTGTACGCACGACCTCTTGGGAAAACTTCCTCCCACTCTTGGGAGGAGGTCATAGTTCAGGGCCATGTAAACAACAGCTCCTGATTAGTGTTACATTACTCTTCAATTTTTTATTTGATTCTGATTGGAAATCTGACAGTGGCCTTCCCGTGATATGAAACATGGATTAGTGGTGTCTATGGTTTTAAAGGAGGCGGTGGGTGGGGGGGTGGACCATTGGCCATTGATTTCCAAGCTACTTAGTGCCTGTTTGTATGTACGGACACACTGAAGAGTAAGCTTGTTAAATGCGAACTGTGTCACCTGTCGCCTTCTTTGTCCCGCTTTTGTAAGATGATGGTTGTTAGTGTTTGAACACGACACCGACGTGCGATACGGCCGCCAGCTAAATAGGCCGATCATCTTCCTCATCAACACATCGCTTGTGTTTATTTTCCTGTGGATGGATTGCAGAGCGGGTCAAAAAGTTTTTGTTTTTTTTTTCCCTGAAGGTATCTAGTTATGCCAAAACAGTGCTTCTGCAAATGGATCATAAATAATTATTAGCAAGCTCATGTTCAGTGCTCTGGGCCGTGGATATAGCTTGTTTAGTTTCAAACACACCCCAATCAATAGAGGCCTTTCATCTAAAATGGATGAGGGCACCATATTTCTTTTATTTGTCCATTTATTTATTTCATTTGGCACACGTTCGGCCCCTGGACTGCCTCATCCTGCCGCCCGGTACGAGTTTAATTGTGCATATCGCTTGTGTGCTTGTTGTCTGCGCCCGTCCGGGGAGCGGCGGAATTATGGATCGACGACAGGAGTTGCCGGATGATTGACAGGCGTGTTCCGTTTGGAGGTGATTAGGTGTGCGCGAGCCAAAGAAGAAGACGCATGATGGAAATTTCAACACCTCCAATGACACTCGAATGCCCTTCCCCCCGTTAGTCCTAATTTCTGCTGAGGGTAATTGTGATACATGATGAGCTGCAGACATGGTTGGCCACGCCGTCCACTGTGCTTTATCTTATTGTCTCAACATCCCACACACGCGTGCACACGCTAATGTGGGTTTATTTGGTCAATATGGCCTGAACCAAACAAAGACGCAGTTGATTCTGAAAGGAACAGTCCAGCATTTTCATTTACTGCAAACACTAAACACTAGATTACATTACCCGATAGTAGACTTTTTCAAAATAATAATAATTAGGTGTGTCAGGCGTTTAAAATTTGTAATCGTAATTCATCGCATGTCTTTAATAGTTAACTTAAGTTTTCATACTTAGCATAAAAGTGGGAAAAAAATGTTAAACTAATAGAAGTATGGCTTTATCTTTTAGTCATTGATACAGTAATTTGATAATAATTCATAAAATTTCATTCAAATTAAACTGAAAAAACTGTTTTAAAAAAACAAGTTTAATATAGATTTGTGTTGAGCTAATTTTTCTGCCACTAGATGGCATAATTACACTTGTAAGACATTGGTGACAGTTCAGTACAGTACATTTTTCTTTTACTTGTGAAATTCTGCACATTTTTAAAATGATAAAATACAACTTGACCCCTGTCTCCACAAATGTATGCATTATTATTACATTTATTACTGCTAAATGTTGACGTGGACGTGTTTGCTGCGTTTCCCCAGTACAGGCTTTCCAAATAAGGGCCAGTCATTAATCGCACATTAAAAAAAAATTGTGGCGTTAAAGGAACTTTAAATTAACTCAAAATTATCGCACTAATTTTGACACCGCTAATAATAATATAAACTGATATTATCTTAGTTTCTCATGACATAGTAAATGCTGTTCAGTAGGCAGGAAGTGAAGGACATACATGGCTGACAGGACTATTCTCTGTGAATGACATCCTTTGACATCCTCTGATACGACCATTAAGACACAATGTCGGTAAGTGGGTCATTGATGGATACGGATTTTACCACATCCAGCATAGTTCATTTATTGTAAAAACACATGTAATAAATATTTATTCTTGGTTTTTATTTACTATTATCTACATGTTTACTATTATCTACAATTTAGGGCATACATCTATCATGAAAAGCTTTCTACAATGGTCACACAAGATGATGTGTTTGTCGCACCACATAATATTGTCAACTTAAATCAAAGTTATGAGGCTAACAGTTAGCCATCTAAACAAAACAAGCTAGTTAGCCACACAAGTAAAATTTTAATGAAAATATCTATGTTGGACAAAATTTTGATAATTTTTGTTCAAGTCATACCATATGATGTCCAAATATGACCACTACATACCAGTTGCTAAGAGGGTAACTTTTTTTTTTTTTACATAGTGATAATTCATATAATTGGCTTAATCGGATAAACTTAGCCATCAATGCCCCGAGTACACATACTGTATGTTAAGATTTATATTCATGCTTGGTGTGCATTATTAGTGTTAAAAAATGCTCAGGTTACAGTTTAAATCTCTTCTCAAATGCAACTGTGTCAGACAGGACATGTTTTGACATTTATTTGAAGTTGTCACTTAATGGCAGAATGTGAATTGTTATAGGGCATTATATGCAGAAATATGTTTTGCCGGTAGCTTCACATTATGATGCTTATGGACTTCATACATTCATGGCCTAATTCTAAAGCTTTATTCATTGGTTTGTGCTTCTTTTTTTTGTTGCATTTTTTGTGTGCTTGAGAAATCATTTCTGTTGTAAAGTTAAGAAAAATGCTAAAGTATAAAGTATTGTAAAACAATCTAATGTTCTGCCTTAAATCCATATTTTTGTCTCATTCATTCATTATTATTTTTATTTTTAATAATTGCACGATTAATCAGTTATCTGAATTTTTCAGCATCAGGCTCAAAAAGTCAATATCGCAGGAAGTGATAAAAAATTGGATTGTAGTTTGGCCTCAGTGGTATTCTTAACACCATAGTTGGCCTTGTGCTTGACTAGCTAATATTATGACTCATTTATGACCTTTATCCTGCAACTGAAATGGATAAGGCTCCATTTTCTTTTTATATGGATCTCTTCCCGTCTACCCTTCTGTATACGGCAGGTGCGAAAATACTGATTAACCCCAAAAGGGGCGACAATAAAACACCCTTCTGGCTGTTACACGTAGCGATTTGAAAATAACACGGCCCTTAAATTAGCGCTCCATATTTTAGTGCCATTTCCACCGGCGGTGCTTTGCCAAGGCAAGGCCTCTGCAGACATCTCGAGTGGCATCTCACCTTTGCTACGTCTCTCACGCATTTGCATAGCGCCGGATGTCTTAGTTTTTGGGGTAGAATTACTTTGTACGGTCATTAAGTATGGGTCGAGACTTTGCTGAGTTTTCAGTTCCTCCAAAAAGCATTCAGTCATCTACTTCCTGCAATGGTTCTTAAACCGGGTTTGATGGAACCCTGGTTTATACCTATATAGTATGTTAATAACATTTTTACAAGTCAATATACTCTGGGAAGGTTTTTGTTCATGACCGCACACAACAGCTGTTTCACCTCCCAACTACATGCCGTGAAAGTTTATTTAAAGCAATCTCAATGTGATGAGTGCTTTCTCCGTCACCTCGCAGATTTATTTAAACCGTTTGTGCGGAATCCACCTCCCCCCAACCCCCCGCCTCCCTTCTCTAATCTGGCTTCCTGTAGACTAAACATAAAATTAAAAAGGGCCGTGCCGTATGTTTTATAGTAATCTGGCAAAGAAAAGAGGGGGAAAAAAGACCTGGCATCAGCGACTTTTGCAGATAAAAGTGGCACAGCTCCGCGGATAAAAAAAGGAATATATCCTCTCTAGTCAGCCCGCCTCTTTCTTTTCGCCTTTGCATATGTTGAGCAAGTTGATTAACGGCCGGGCCAAGCAGAAGCTAATTATTTTATTGAGCAGGGCGACGAAGCGGGATCCCACCCGCGGGGATTTGGCTTTGGCTGCAAAATAGGAAAAGGGTCCCCCGACGTGTGTGATGTGCGCACCCACCCCTTAACTCCCTCCCTCTCAGTGCCTATCCCACTGGGCTATGGCAGGATGAGCCCCAGGTATGGGTGGTCTCATCTCCCATCTATCAATAAGCAGCTTAATAGACATACTGGAAATGGGAGGGAATACAATGCTGTTGAAATTTGATTTTTTTTTTCTTCATTTTTTTAAGCCCCCACAGGTCAATTGGTTCCAAACGCCTTATTTAGGCACCCAACCCCTCCCCTCCTCCATCCAGCCCCTCAACCTTCAACTCGTTGCTTTTTTTCCCCTCTTCTTTCAGTATTTTGTCTTTTTAATTCTCACTCCACACCTACTGAGATTATAGTCTTACATATACAGCATTAACTTTGATTATTAATAGTGTGTGTACGTATAGTTAATGCTTTTATGCAAATGTACTGTAAATGATACTTCATTTATACCACCAAGTACCAATGCCATGTACTTTAAATGACAAACAGTTGTATTTCTGGGGACCCAAAAATGACCCCTCAAAACACATTCAATAACACCACCTAAAAACAATTGATTGAATCGATTGATACAGAATTGGGTCAACATGTAAATGGTACTTTATTTATATAGCGCTTTTCCATCTTACGAGGCCCTCAAAGTGCTTTACATTCGACTTCTCGTTGGGATATGTTTATATTTTAAGTCCTTTTCTCCTTTGCATAACTTTTATTAGATTCGGTTTTACTCACTGACTTCCCATGCAATTTTTGGAGCGGGAAGTACCCCCAAACCACGACAATCTGCCTATCACATACACCAAAATCCCCCCACCCCCACCCCCATACACACATACACACACCACACACACTTTGTAGTACACAAGCACCCCTAAACCTCTGATCCTAGAATCGCCTCTAGTCTCTTTTATATCACAAATATCTGACATTTATCAGGGGTGTGTAGACTTTTTATGCCTGTGTCAAGTCAACGCATTTATGGTAATACTAATATGAAGTACTTCATGTGTGTAAAGCTGCCTACAATTGCAACCATCCCATTATGACTGATAACGAGTAGTCGTCACCTCGCATCTTCCACCCGTACCTCCGGAGTGACCTTGCACTCCTGCCAACAAGCATCCGATGCCGAAGCAACTCTCTGTGTGAAGAAGCCCACCTTTATCCGTCCACTCTCACTGGAGCCGCGGACAACAAATTGGCCCCATCCTGTCGCCCTCTCCAAATGTTGAGGTTAGGCTTTAATTGTGCCATGGAGCTGGGAACGCGAGACAAAACAGCGGCGCCCGTGTCAGTCGACGTGTTGTGAATAGTTCACATAATATCAGCGTATACACAGCGGACACGCAGGCGGCCACCTTTGCTCCTCTCGCCGGTTCTCTCCGAATAAGAATCTGACATAAATTCTGCACATATAAAATTAGTAAATGCCACTGTAGCCGTAGTTAAATATCACGCAAGACCCTGGGGAGGCGGGAGGCGGAATTGGGGATGGTTGAAGGGGGGGTTACCTTGGCCTATTTTCTTCCTTTAACCGACTAGAGGAGAAAAAGAGAGGATGCCAGAGACAAAAGAGAAGTGATGGAGAGGAAGCAGCTGTACATCATCCAGGAAGAGGAGGAGCAATAGAAGGAGCGGGGTGGGGTGGGGTGGGGGGGGTTCAGTCATTCTTCACCCTCCCTCCTCTTCATATTGAAGCGATCAAATAAAGGCGTCATTAGGGGTTGAGTGGGCTCCACTCTGGCACCCTAATAAAGTTACTTTGGAGAGGGGCCAGAGGTTGTTCACACAGACTGTTGTGGAAATGAGCAGCAATGTCATCCTCAAAGTGGAGCCTTTACCGCCTTCATCCAACAGCGTCCACTCGCCAGTGTAGCTTTTTGGATGCGGACTTGATGGCACATTTGATTTTCTCATTTTAGTTGATTAGATTGTAAAAGATGAAGTGGCAAGAGGCCAACATAATCTTGATTGTTTTCATTTGATATTTGCAACAATAATAATAAGAATAATACATTTGAAAAAGCGTAAACCAGAAATGGGCAACTTTAGGTAGGGCCGCAATTTTTCGTCAGCCCCAGCGCACTTCCTAACAGGATATATGATGTAAAGTTCAGATGGAAACTTTAACCACATTTTTTTTTATCTTGAATGCTCACTTTATAATAACAACCAGGAGACTGCATATTCTTAGTTGAACTATTTACTGGATGCCAGAAAGATGGAGTACACAGCTGTGGAGCCTTTTCTGCTGAATGCGGAAGAAGGCCTGATCTATTCAAAATGATCTCTACTCTTATACTGTCTTCGCCACCCACCCATACAGGAGTCGGCTAAGCCTAGTCCATGTGAAAATGTGTGACCTCTGATGGTCTTAACTGGTTTTGACTGGATAGATGTGCCAGAGTGCAGATAGATAGAAAGGCGTCAAGTTAGGACAGGTCACCTATCTAGTCATTAAGAGGCCTAATCTAACAATGACAAAAATACATTTTAAAGAAGGGCAAAATATGTACATGTCTGCGTTTTTCGAACCAATGAACAGAAGAATATCTCTTATCTCTACTTGTCACAGGCTGGCTCAAAGCTGAGGGGACGCAGACAACAATACAGGCCAATTAAATGATTTATTGCAAATAATAAGTAACCCTTAACACTAAAAAGAAGTATGGGATGTGAGCGTGTAAATACGTGACGTGTGTGCAAAGTGCATGGGTGAATGTAATTGTATGTGCAGTTGTGTATGAATGAGACAACCAGATAAAACCAGAAAAACAAACAAGTGGTACCTGAGGGCAGAAAGAGGGAGAATGGTGAGTAAGGAGCACACTTTGGTTGGAATCTGTCATGGCTGAAAGCATCTCTAAATAGGCAAGACAGATAGTTGTGTGATGAAATTCTCTAATCATAATCATTTTATTGACCTAATTTGGATGCACAAGTCAAGTCTCGGGTTTGGCCAAGCTCTTGAGTAATGGCTGCCATCTAGTGGTGAACACTGTTATTACAACTCAAACCTGAATCCCGATATAGCTGGCGAACACTCACAAACTGCGGTCCTCGAGGGCCGGAGTCCTGCAGGCTTGAGAGGTTTCCCTACTCGAACTGCAGCTGATTCCAATTAACAGGATCATTATCAGGCTTATGCAGAGCTTGCTGATCATGAATTAGCTGTGTTGAAGAAGGGAAATATTCAAGACCTGCAGGACTCTGGCCATCAAGGAACCTGCAAACCCCGAAATCCACAAGTTTTCTATTTCCTGCTTGCCTGAAGTTCTATTAAATCCGACTGAGACTTCCCAGTGCGCGTTCCAACGACAACCTGTTGCTTCCACACATTGTGAGCCTGGACGAGAGCCAATGCCGGGGAGTCGGAGGACGGGGAACCACTTCCCTCCCCTCTTCCTCATTAATTTAGCAACATAATGCTGCAGGCAGCTCACAGTTCACCAACGTGGTGTTTACAGCCGCTAAATGACGAGCAGAAAGCCATTAAAGCTTTAATGTAGCATGGCAAGAGCGCAGCAGTTTGCTTCTTGCTTCATCAGTTGCACTCCGCCTATTATTATTATTATTATTTGCATCTGCTCGTTGTGCTCTAATTTGTCAGTGTACCTTTTGGATGAACGTACCTGATGGAACGCAGGACAATGTGTTTGTGATTTGCGGAGTTATTCCGCTGGCATGTCTTCGCACCGCATGCTCCTCTGGCTTTTGTTGCGACTGACGGCGGGTGTACAGTCGGCGGTGGTTGCGGGAACGGCGCTCCAAAAAGGCTTCATGCTAAATGACTCCAAAGCATTTAGTGTCCAACACTCGCAATGGAATTTCGAAAAGCATATGGAAGCTTTTATGTCATGTTTTTCTGGTTGATATACAGAATCGGTAACAAATGATAATGCCTTGCAGCTGTGGGATAAATAAGGTGTCTGTTAGTGGATGACTTGATGGCCTCCATTTAAAAAAATAAATAAAAATAAAGTCCACTTTGAACCACTCTTCATTCCTGAAGTGTAGCATTTGGCTTCATTGTATTTCAATTGAAATGTTGAGTGTCATTTTAGCCCTAATTAATTCATATGTAGTCTAAAGTATATTCTGCTGCATTACTTGATGTAGTCCAAAATAATTTAGGGTAACTTTTTTTTCTTCAATTATTATCTCATCTTGGAAATTTTTGTTATTCTCTCTGCGAAAGCTTAAATTGTCGCCCATCTTCAGTATTCAGGGATAAGGCATTTTAGTGCCTATAAAGTTATAAAGGTATTTTGACGCAGCTAAAAATGACATTCGTTTTTCAGAATTGGCTCTACTTTTTGAGATATTCCTTATTTTTGTTTGAAGAAAGTGCTAAAAATACGCAAGTTATAATATTGGAATTCTCTTAATTACATTTTTGATGAAGCCGCATCTCTCTTTTCAAGCATGTCCATACAGTTTGGTAAGCGTGGTGTTTACTACTAATACTGCCTACTTTTCTGGAATCTAGGGCCTATTCAAATAAATGGATGTTACTTTCGGATTTACCAGCCCAAAATTGTGCAGAAACTACTCAAATATCTTTAGCACGTGATTTTTTATGAGACCAAGAACACTATTGATTATGACTAATACGAAATCCAACGTGTTAATATTGGCGCAGGTGCCTTGTAAACTTCCTAGTTGCTCTCGGCAGAGTTGTCAAATTTAATCGATTAATCGACAAGTAATCAATTATCAAATTAATCTGCAACTATTTTAACTCTTTGACTGCCAGACGTTTTCAGAAACGGGATGACGGAGGAGGAGACGCAGGAGGAGGAGACGCATGCGCGAGATGCTGTGATTATCGCGAGACCTACAGCGAGACCGGGACACCCCAACATGGCAGCGCCCTGCTGCTAAGATAGAACTAGCTCTATTATGCTAAACTAATTCGAGTTTAACCATCATATATCTTGGCTTTTCTCTTTTCTCTTTCATCCGACAGATTTGGAATACCATCCAACGTGGAGGACCTCGAACGCTTCATTGACGGTTATTTTTACAACTGCGCGATGGAGGACTCTTCCGTCGAGAAACCGTCTAAGAAACCCTCTAAAAAGAGAAAGAATGACTCAGCGACGGACACGGACGACCTAACTACTACGGAGGTCTCGGTCAGTATGCTGGAGTCCATAAATAAAAAGTTAGAGGTCCTCTCCCTAATCTGCGAGGAGGTGAAAGGATTTAAGGTAAGTATGGAATTCTTCAGCCAACAAATAAATGATCTCCAACGCAACAATGCCGAGATACACGCTACACTCGTGACTGTTTCAGCCGAGTTAGAAACCATTAAAAAGGAAAATAAAATGCTAAAAGAAACTATTCTGGATGTTCAATCCCGTAGCATGCAGGATAATTTAATATTCTCAGGTATATCCGAGAACACCTCTGACAATCCAGAGGTTGAGATAAAAAAATTTATGACGACATCGTTAAAAATTCCTCAGGAGACAGTAAATAACATCTCCTTTCACCGGGTACATCGGCTTGGAGCCCGTAGGGGCAATAGACCCCGTCCTATTATCGCCAAATTTGAGCATTTTAAACAAAAAGTATTTGTTAAAAGTAAAGGACGGGAGCTTAAAGGGACCTCATTCGGAATGAATGACCAATTCCCTAGAGAGATTAATGAGCGGCGAAAGGTACTGTTTCCTATAATGAAACAAAATAGGCAGGACGGTAAACGGACTATGATGGTCGTTGATAAACTATACATCGATGGCCAACTATTCCGGAACCCCAACTCCACTCCCTGGCTGTTCTAATTAGCATCGATGGAACTAAACTTTGTTTGATTATTAGATGTATACGTATACATATACATATACATATAATATATATGTGGTTATAAAACCTAAAATATGAATACTCATTATGTTTACGCTATATTATAAATATAATAATAATACATAACTATATCTAAAAGTAGATTTAAACAAAAAAAAAAAATCTCGCTTGGGTTACCAGTTACTGGTGTATTATAATGTTGTTTAACTCCCCACTAACGTCCTTCACTTTCACATCCCTACCCGTTTTTTCACTGTTATATTTACTTACACATTTCCTTATATTTTACACAAATTATATAAATCACCTAACTACTTTGATTCTATCCTATAACATGCCAGTATTGACAAATGGCCTATGCAGATATTTACACAGGACTGAGCCTATATTGTTTGTATGCATAAATTAGTTCTGGTTTCCTGGAATGTTTGTGGCGCTCGCTCACAGGCAAAAAGAA
Organism: Vanacampus margaritifer; assembly: GCF_051991255.1. Taxonomy (NCBI): domain Eukaryota; kingdom Metazoa; phylum Chordata; class Actinopteri; order Syngnathiformes; family Syngnathidae; genus Vanacampus; species Vanacampus margaritifer. The sequence goes on from NC_135446.1 coordinate 7,080,100, forward strand.
TAAAAACTTTAGACCATCTCTTAAAATTAAAAGCAGATATTTGCCTCCTGCAAGAAACCCACCTACAAAAATCTGAAGAAAAATTACTTATTGATAAGAATTTTAGCCAAGCATACTCTGCCCCTTATAACAGCAGACAAAGAGGAGTCTGTATACTCATACATAAGAATTTACTCTTTACTCTAAATAATACAATAACAGACCCAGAGGGCCGATACATTATTATTCAGATAACTATATTTAATAAGATATATACACTTGGCAATTTATATGCCCCTAATAATGATGATCCGGCCTTTTTCCATGAATTTTTCTCTCAGCTGTTTGATTTAGCAGCGAACTCTACTATTATTATTGGAGGAGACTTTAACACAGTCTTAAATCCATTAATAGACCGTTCTAATAACACAACATGTATAAGGCGATTACAATCTACTAAAGTAATAGGGGAATATATGGATGATTTTGGCCTCGTCGACAGCTGGAGACTTAAAAACCCAAATAAGAAGGAATTTACCTTCTTTTTGCTGTACACCGGTCTTTTTCAAGAATTGATTATTTTCTTACAAATAACTCTATTGCTGATAAAACTGTTACAAAAATACATCCTATTATTATTAGCGACCACGCACCAGTCTCACTTTCCCTACAAGTTGATTTTACCTTTAAACCACCACCAACATGGCGTTTTAACATCTCTCTGCTAAACGATGCAGAGTTTGATAAAATTATAAGGAAAGAGTGGGCAGACTTTTTGGAAATAAATGACTCTCCAGGCCTATCGCCATCTCTTCTCTGGGAAGCTGGGAAAGCAGTAATTAGAGGTAAAATTATATCATATTCATCTTATAAAAAGAAACAGGATCAAAAATTTGAAAATGACTTGGAAGATAAAATTAAACAACTGACGGATGAGTACGCAATAAACCCAAATGACCAAATATGGACTGACTTACAAAATACAAAAATACAGTTAGACGATATGCTAACTAAAAAGACAGAGTTTATAATACAACAATTGAGATACAACAACTTTGAATATAATAACAAATCAGGTAAATTTCTTGCAAACCAACTTCAACGCAATCGGGAAAAATCTCTTATAACGGCTATTAAAGGGACAACTGGTGAATGTACACAATCACCAGAAGAAATTAATCAAATTTTTTATAACTATTATCGCAACCTATACTCAGAAACTAACAAACCTAACCCTGAGCATATTGAGGCATTCCTCAGTAGCTTAAATATGCCTCAGTTAACTACTGAATATAAAGATATGTTAGAAGCGCCACTTACTATAAACGAGTTGTACAGTGCTCTAGATAGTATGCCTAATGGCAAGGCACCTGGCCCAGATGGTTATCCGGCTATATTTTTTAAGCACTACTGGTTAATGCTTGCTCCGCTATTCTTAAGAGTAGTAACAGAAATTAAAACTAATGGTTACATACGTCCACACATGAATACAGCAGCAATTAAACTTTTATTAAAGCCAGAAAAAGACCCCACCCTTCCATCAAGTTACCGTCCGATTTCACTAATTAACACTGATATCAAAATTATTACTAAGGCTTTCACATCTAGATTAGAAACAGTAATCTCGACAATTATTCATAACGACCAAACAGGCTTTATTAAAGATCGCCACTCTACTAATAATATTAGGAGGCTCTTTAACCTTATTAGCATGTCACAGCGGCATGATAAGAAGGCAGTTATTATATCGTTGGATGCAGAAAAAGCTTTTGACAAAGTTAACTGGTCCTTCCTCTTTGCTGTTTTAAATAAATTTGGCTTTGGGAAATCATTTATCCACTGGGTGTCAGTATTATATGATTCTCCCAAAGCTACAGTTACTACTAACGGGATTATATCTAAGAGCTTTATTTTACAGAGAGGCACAAGACAGGGATGCCCACTATCCCCTTTATTATTTGCAATATTTATCGAGCCACTTGCAATAGCCATACGCCAGGAAAGAAGGATTCAAGGAATTCACTCTGGGGTAACAGAACATAAAATTAATCTATATGCCGATGATATTTTACTTTATCTAGAAAACCCGGCGATTTCGTTAGGGGAAGTATTTAACTTAATAACTAAATTCTCACAGTTGTCAGATTATTCTATTAACTGGACAAAATCAACACTTCTACCTATTACAGAAAATTCATGGAACCCTGCAAGCCAGGACCCACATTACTCATTTCCTATAGGTAATTTAAAATACTTAGGCATAAAAATCTCACCTAAATTAACTGATTTAATTCATTTAAATTTTTCTCCACTTCTGGATAACATTCATAGTGACTTGGAACGCTGGAATAATCTTCCTATTTCTTTAATAGGACGAATAGCCACCGTTAAAATGAAAGTTTTACCTAAAATAAACTATTTTTTCTCAATGATTCCATTTAAACCTACGGCTAAATGGTTCCAGTTGTTGGACTCAGCCGTTACAAAATTTTACTGGAAAAAAAAAAAAGCAAAGATTAGTCTATCTACTCTTCAGAAAAGTAAATCCAAAGGTGGCCTAGAGGCACCAAATTTTATGTACTACTATATAGCTAACCAGCTACAATATATCGTTCTATGGGCACAACCCAACAGAGATACTAACTGTTGGCTGGAACTAGAACAGAAGGATTGTAATAACCTCAGACTTCTAGATTTACTCTTTATTACAACATCGATTAAGCGACATAATTGTTTTAAAAACCCAATGATCTCCGCCACCCTGACTGCTTGGTGGAAGGCATTAGAAATTACAAAAGCCCAAGTGGAGCCCTGTGGGCTTTCTCCCCTATGGCATAACCCTGACTTTCGAATTAACAACCAAACGTTTTATTTAGGTGTGTGGGAGCAGAAAGGAATCACACATCTTCACCATCTCTTCTCAGATAATATGTTTATATCATATACATCTTTGCTCCAAAAATACAAAATAACAAACGGAAATTTTTTACATTATCTGCAAGTTAAAAATATGATAAAGAAACAAATTCCAACACTTCAGGGTACGCTCCAACCGCCTGGCTTAGCTAAAGATATTACCAAGCTTTCTCCGACAACAACAAAAAAACTTTCAAAAATATATAAGTTACTTTCATATACGGATAAAATGTCTTTACCCATCTTAAAATGGGAGACAGACTTGTCTATAGCTCCGGAATCTGACTTTTGGATTCAAGTTTGTGAAAATGCATTTAAAATGACAAAACACACAAATTTACAACTTATCCAATACAAAATAATCCATAGAACATACATTACTCAATATATGATGAAGAAAATGGGCCTCTCCGACTCCGACATTTGTCTCCAGTGTTTACAAAACACTACAGACACTTATTTTCATGCTTTATGGTTATGCACCCCGGTTATGTATTTCTGGACTAAAGTCTTAGAAAAACTTTCCGCTATCTTGGACTATAGGATACCTTTATCTCCAAACTTGTGTTTGCTAGGTGACCTAACAACAACTGACCTACCACATAAACAATTTCAATCTACACTTGTAGCCCTTACTATCGCTAAAAAAACAATTCTTGTTAACTGGAAAAATAAACAAACTCTGAATATCGACCAATGGTCTAACCTCCTCATAAATCACATTTTAATGGAAAAAATATCGGCCTCAAATAAAAAACAAATATCAAAATTCATAGAAATATGGTCTACGTATATAGAATATTTTAACCTAATTCTGGTTATTTAATTCTGCCTGTTAGCGAGAGCCACCACATCGTGATAACTTACATTGATGTCTCTGCATTTGGCAGTTTGTTACTAATGGTTGTGTTTTTATAGTCAGGAACCCAGTTGCTGCCAACAGGATCGAACAGATTCACCTCCAATGGGCACTAAAGGCTAATATTCGGATTCACTGCATGCCAGGGGACTAACGCTACAGGTGCTGTCCCCCCTGGCTGGGCGTGGGCGGGTCTGCCCCTCGGTTGGGGCTGGGTTGGGGTGGGTGGCGGGGGTGGGGGGGCGGGGGGATCGCGGGGGGAGCGGGGGTTGTGGGCCGGTGGGGTGCCTGGTGGGCCTGCAGTGCCCCGTCCTGCTGCGTTGGGTTGGGGGCGCGGGCCGCGTTGGGGTGGGGGGCGCTCCTGCTCCGGGGTTTGCTCTCCGGCCGGTGGCCCCTGCGGGGCCCGGGGGTCGTCCTTTGGCGCGGCCGCGGCCTGGGGGGCCCTGAGGTGTTGCGCTTGCTCTGTCCTGGCGGGGGTCGACGGCTCCCCTCTTTGGTGGAGATTTTCATGCATGCTAGATCCACCACACCAGCATCTATCGAGACTCAGACACAATTTGTTTCTCCCTCAGGTCATTGATTCGGTGGAGGCTGGTGTCTGTGGATCTCACTCTGCTTCGTCTGTCCTTTCTACCTTTCCTCAGTTTCTCCTTTGGGCCCTTGAGGTTTCCCTGATTTGTTGGAGTTTGGATGTCTTTGGGGTTGGTGAAGGTTAGTGGCCCGGTGGGTGGTGTCTGGTCGGTGCTGGGCTTCGCTTTTCTTTCTTTTCTTTGGTCCCCCTTTGGGTCTCCTGGCGGCCCCACGACTCTGGCTGGATTTTGAAGTGTTCGGTTTAGGTGAACGGTATGGGAATTCTTATTTATTTTTATTTTTTTTCGCACGCACGCACACACACACGCACGCACACACGCACAAACACACATACAAAAAAAAAAAAAAAAAAAAAAGGGAGAACAATGATGATGACATTTCAAATGATCAATACTGAGATCTCCCAGAAAAAAAAAAAAAAAGAAACGGGATGACGCCAGTGCCAGCCGATTTAAGCATTTTGACTGATCTTTCAAGGTCCACAGAAAATGTTGTGTTTGGACTATGGAGACACACATACTACCAAATGAAAGATTAAACTCTCATCTTTCATCAGAAAAAAAAGTTTGTTTCTACCTTATTCCGTTCTTCAGTAATCAACAATAGAAAATGGTTAGTTTCACCGAAATGCTCTGTTTTGAAACAAAAAGCGGAGAAAAAGAGCTTTTTGTGAAACGATATTATTTCATGCACTCTAGTGAATTGTACACTTCTTTTTGTCCATGAATGATGCCACAAACACCTAAATAGTGCTTTACTTCTGTAATACACCACCACCAACAATGAAAAAGTGTTTTTAGATTGCAAAATACGTTTATTTCCATTCAACAGTGTAACAATTTGACAAAACAATTTCGCAAACTATTTACAAATGTGTGCAACTGTGGTACTATTTACAATTATGTGGATGTTTCAAATACAGTTTTTCTTTTTGCAACGCTCCCATGCGTGCAAGGAGACGCAGCAGGATTTGCACAACAGATTAGTTTCACTTGCGATGGCTCCTTTCGCGTGCAGACGTTACACTTTCTTGACGGCCTTTTTTTCCGGGGAATAGCAAGTAGCAGATTGTACCCACTCCTCCGATGAATATGCATTGGACTCGGGGCACTCTTCGTCGTCCGATTGAACGTCCGCCTGAGCGTGCTCGGCTGTGCTCCGCGTTTTCCGGTGTTAGCATCGCTAGCCGGTGAACCTTTATGACGTCGTCATAGCCGCCGCGTCAACGCTTCCAACTTCGGCGTCAACCTCGGAGTCACCATCATCATCATCGATGATGATCATCGTCGTCATCAATGTGCTCTTTAGAAAACTGCTCGAGCGTGAGCTGCTTGCAACCGGTTGCCATGTTCTTTTCCCTTCCCCAGCCATTGTCCCCTCTAGCTCCTCCTCACGTCTTCTACTGACGCCTACCCAATCTTGTCAAAAGAGTCATTGCTGCCATCTAGGGGCCAAAAATAGTCATTAGGCTAACTAGATCTGCTTGAAACTTTCACCACAGCTGGCCAAGGCTTTCCTCCACCCGTTTCAAAAAAAAAAATTGGATGACGTCTTTTAACGTCATTGGCGGCCCTCCGTAGGTTTTTACTTGACGTCTTTTAACGTCCATGGCAGACAAAGAGTTAATAATCAAGTAATCACTTGGAGCATTTTTTTATGTAACATTGTCCAAATTCTCTGATTTCAGAATTTCAACAGTAATTATTCACTTATTTCTGTAGTCCTTCGTTAAAGAACACTGATTATCTTCTGTGTTTGATAAAAATAAGACATTTGCAAACATTTGTTCTTATTATAGAAAACAATGACCGAATCGGTAACATAGTACAACAGCAATGCCCCCTTTTTTTTTCAGCATACGGATACAGACTATGAAATAAACACCAATCACTGGTTAAAAAACAGTAATCAGGGGAAAAAATGATTGTGTAAAATACACTTTAATTATACTTTATTACACTTTTAATTAAAATGAATCAGATTCGTCGATTAATCGATTAAAACATCTATAGATTAATCAATTCTAAAACTATTCGATAGTGACAACACTAGTTCTCGCGCATCATGTATGCATTTAGCTGTTGTTAAGACGGACGCAAGTTAGGATGGGAGCAGTGTTTGAAAAGAGTCCTCTGACGTGATTTGGGGTAAAAAGGGTAACTTTGACAGCTCTCCAATGCGCTCAAGGAAAGAGGATCTGCTGTGTGGAATGCGAGCGCGCCTCTGACAAATTGCATTACGCCGCAAATGGCCGAGTATTTTGAGAGGCTCCAATTTGTCATCTCCAATAAAGGCCATCGACGCTCAGCGGTCCGGGCACGTTGCCCAACGGCCGCTCCAGAGCCAAACTGATTGGATTTTAATGTCTGACAGCTGTCGGGAGCGGATGCGCATTTTTGGTGCAAAAGTTTGTGCACATCAATATGTATACGTCCAGGAGGCGAGAGGGAAGGCGAATGAACGCACCACTGGCTATTGTGATGAAAGAGGAAGAGGAGGGTCGGTGGCCCCATCTGGCGCTGCTTTCCGTTCCTGAGGCCTCATGTGAAGTGGTTGGTGTGGTCATGTGGGAGGGTCCACCTCCAGCTATGCAGGGTCTGGGTCATAAGGTTTTTACTCTACCTGCGGGGCTCTGCAGTGTGTGACGAGTGTGCTAATGTGGTTGCAGTCGAGTTGGGTGGCCCCTAAAGTGATCGAGATGACGGTGTTCCTACGTTATATACTTGCTGCATAATACTGCTTTAGAAAATTCACTTAAGAATTATTTCAGCAGATGGACACTGTTAAAATAGTTAATTCTCTGACTCAAATAATAATCATTAGTCCCCGCAAATCATAGAGAATAAACCGTAATGTCTGTCGTAATTTCCAGTAGCCGGTCTATGCTGTTTCCAATTTTATGTTAGCATTAAGCTAGCAGAGTTTTGCTAAACTAAGATTTATACTTTGGTCTGATGCATGTGCAAAATTTCATGAGTTTTCGGCCAGGTTTTAGATCCTTAAAAAAACAGCATAATTTTTTCTTGCAAACAGAGCGTCGCCATGGCAACACTGTGGGACGGAAGAAAATGCTTCCAATAACTTTTCATCTTAACTCATTTACTCCCAACCATTTTCACTGAAACTTTACTCCCAGCAGTTTTACAGAATTTTGATAGATTTTGCAAGGCCCACATAATATTGTTTTTCTATTGCTATAAAAACATGGAACCTACCAAAAGAAAGATTAGTCTCTTCTTTCATCAGAAAAAAAAAGGATATTTCTATCTTGTTACCGTTTTGCAGCAAATAGCTAAGCTTCATCATTATTCACAAATCTATTTAGAATTGTGAGTAAATGACCTTTTTTTCAACATGGCCCTGGTTGATCTCTTTTGCTCTGCTGCCACCTGCTGGCCGTTTGTGTAATAACTACCATTTCTTCAACCGTTCTTTGCAGTTGAGAGGCCGCATCAAATCCCTCTGGATGATCTAGCATTAAAAAAAAAAAAAACATTTAAAAAATTTATAAATATGTCGTTGGGACACTTAAAGCCTTTAAAATAGAAAGTATTTATACGTTTTTGGGAGCAAATGAGTTTAAGGGGAGACTTTTCAACAGTAAGAAGATGATATTTTGTCTATAATTAATGTGGTGATGTCATTGTTTTTCATGAACAATCTATACATTTAAAAACTAGTTTTTCCACTTGCTGTCGACTGAAGATGACATCACCCTACCCAGAAAACAGTTGAGCTATGATTGGTTGTTACCTATTTCCTCAGCACAGGTGATGTCATCTTCAGTTGACGGCAAGTGGAGAAATTGTTTTTTAAAGGTATTAATTGGACATGAAAAATAATAAAGTTATCAAATTAATTCCTGACAAAATGTTAACTTTTTACTGCTGAAAATAGCTGGATGAGTCAAGCATCTTTCGATGAAATGCACAAAGTTTGAAGGCGACCGGAGACATTCTGTAGGAGGAGTTTGTTAAAATGACGTCTATAAAAGACCACACAAAAAAAGAGTCTTGAAACGTACATATTTGTATGGTGTATTACACCAGTTCCTACTTTCAAAGCCTGACATATTTGTGCATGTCTCTTATCAGTTGTGCAGTGGATCAAGCGTTCAGCCTTGAGCTCCTTGTCGCAGATTAGCAGCCATTAGCAGTCTGTGCTTGTCTCGTCCCCCTGCAATCGATTTGACGACGAGCCGCAGTCAAACACACGTTAATGATGCAAACAACACAACCGCGCATACGCCCAATCGTCCCTGGATTGTCAGGAACGGGAACAGGGATTATCCTTTGACAGCACAAACAAAGACATATGATTAGTTGCCATATTGTTACGCATGATATTTATCCCCGTTGATTTAGTTTGATGAGAACAATCCGATTAAAAACAATGGCGCACTCCTCTGTGAAGGGTGTGTGTCGTAAAGATTAATATTTAACGCGCTAATTCATTTATGACACGCAAAATAAAAGGAGAGCAACGACGTTGATATTTTCATTTGTTTGTTTGCGAGGCATCAGAGAAGCGAGCGCTAAAGACAACGCACTGAATAATAAAACAAACGACAGCACGTGTGCCAACACGTTTTGAATATATATTATTTACACAAACGGCGTTGAAGAGTAAGCAGTTTGTTTACTAAATATGTGTTTGGGCCCGGATGAAAACACAGCACTTGCATAATTCATGGGACGCTTGCTTTTGTTGGTTCGTGTAAGTCAAGCGCCACAAAACGTGTCGGTGCAGGCGCATCCCCGCACATGAAAAATAAAACCCGTACAAAAAAACTCATCAATATTGCACATTGTGCTCTGGAGTCTGTGGGGGTGTGTTTTGCGTACAGTTTTTTTTTTTTTTTTTACTCCTCACTAATTAATTTTAGGGCTAATTCATAAGACTGATGTATTGCAAATAAAATGTACCCATTTCAATTACTTAAAATGTTATATAAACAGACCAATAAAGTTTGTGCTGTACATTTGCATGAGTGTTTCATCTGAAATATGTAACACATCCAATATATAAACCATGAATAGATTTTTTTATGTACTTCAGAATGACTGAATCCAAGTTTAGAATACCTAAGAGCATGAACATGAATTACTCCAATGTTTATTTAAAATAATTACCAGTTCATACACTTGATCCTATTCAAACCTCATTCATAAATAATTTGACGATTTCAAAATTTTAACACTCTTTTATATTTATTACACATGTTTAAGAATACAACATTCAATGGCAAAATACAACATTTAAAAAGGGGGGGAAACATTTAAAAAGAAGAAGAATTAAAGACCTTTAAAAGCAAAATAAAGAAATTTAAAAAAAAGTAGTTTACTAAGACTACTAGAAGACTATTACGTGCAAGAACATGATTTTGGAAAAATTGATTATAGAAATGCTTTAAAAGACCCTAATCATAGATATAGGGGGAAAACATGTTTTAACCTGGATTTAAAAGCCTTTGCACTTGGGGCTAACTTCAGCCTTGTTGGCAGCATATTCCACTTGTGTGCAGCATAACAGCTAAATGCTGATGCATCATGTTTGCTTTGAGCTGCTGGCTCCATTAATTGATCCGAGTCTACTGACCTCGGAACCAGACTGGGTTCACCCAACTCAGATGGGTACTTTAACTTTCACGTTATATTTCATCAACATTTCTTTCATGTATTCAGGACCTAAGATATTCAGTGAAATTATTGACCAGTAGCAGAATTTTACAAATCTGTTCAACAGCTGAGTGGGAGCCAAACAAGACGTAGCATTGATGCTAAAATATGTAATTAGCTCAAAGCCATTAGAAAGCTGGAACTATTTATAAATGCAGCTAGGCATGCTAGGAAAGTTGTCATCTTCTTCTTCTTTTTGTCAATTTCAAATGCTGTTGACAAACAGGTAGCATTTCCGCCCCCTACTGGAAGTGTGAAGCATCAACATAATGATACAGTTACATAGTGTTAATCCGCATCCTGTTTTGATTTAGATTTTTTTTTTAATTATCAAAATGTTTGAAATTCACAGATTGATGTGGATTTTAAGGAGCCTAAATAAACAAACTCTAAAAATGGTCTGATTAAAAAAAATAAATAAAAAAAAAAAAAAAAGTAGTCGATGCCAATAGTTTTTCATGATCCTGTCCTCCTCCCATCTGAAATGAATCCTCATTTTCAAGCCAGGTGAGAGATTGTCGTCGCTCGCGGCCTTGAGGGCATCTCAAGCTCCATTTAATCCAAATGCCAATTTGTAGCGCGCAAATAGGAAGGAGCTGCTGCCATCCGCAGCCGTGGCTGGCGCCTTGTTTGGCAGCCACAAGCGCAGCACACATTCATGCATCTGTAAGATGTTTGATTTGAAATATATATTTTTATTTAACACAGCATCCTCTCAGCTTGGTGCATCTATAATTGGAAAGGAGGGAGCTGTCCAGAGGTGTGCAGTTGTCAGTCACTCTTTCAGTTGCCCTCAGGGCCCCTGGCACTCCTGTGGGTATCAAAGTGGTGCTAATTAAATGTGGGCCCCACCGTACGGCCCCTCCACATCACGGGGGCCAACTGAGAGCCCCTCGCCTGGCTGCTGCTGTCCTCCCCGTGCCTTTGAGAATGCTGCTGCTTGCACTAATTACCCATTGTCCAATTGACTTCATGTTTCATCCACCAACCTCCTCCTCTGATGACTCTAACCCCCCTCCCCCCCTCCGCCTCCCCCACTCGCCCCCCATCCCTGTCATCACCACCCACCACCTCCTGTATTTATTATTTTATATTTGCCCGGCCCACACTGTCTGTCTTTGGCCTAATTAATCTTATGGAAATATCCTCCAGCCAACTTTGGCCTCCAATGTTTGTAATTTGATTTGGGCATGATAAAAGTGAAAGTGGGCATGTGGGATGGTGAGGGAACAGTGGAAACCCCCCTCCCCTCGTACATCCCAACACTTGGTAACCGCGTGGGGGCTATCAATCTTCCCCCGCGTGCCCGGCAAACTGATATCCCAGAAAATTAACTTCAATTAATAACCAAAATCCCCCCACGCGGCAGCCAGGGCACGGCGGGTTTTTGAAGGAGAACCTTCAAAGATGTCTTTCTGCAAGTTTCAAGCTGGAGAGGGGCTTTTTTTCTCTTCCATGTCATCAGCCACCATTTAAATGTCCCCTATTAAAATGTGTTTCATTGAGTTGGACTTTAGCATAAAAACGTAATCAACATGCAGTGAAATTGACGGTTTCCTTTGAGAGAAATGAAAGCTTGGTAAGTAACCAACGGGCAAATCAAGACATTAAAGGCAATCACTGATTTTGCATAAAATATCATTTGATCCAGATCCAACCGATTAGATAATCAGTTAGGTATAAAGTTAATATATATAAATATATATACAGTATATATATGCAGAAAAATGAGCAACACAAATCAATAAAACTTACTGTTTTTTTACAGTACAGTACATCTTTTTTGTTTTAGTGTTTTATGAATTATTGCGAAATTACTCTATCAATGACTAAAATATGTAGCCATATTTCTATTGGTTTAACATTTTTTACCCTTTATGTTAACAAGAGTATGAAAATTTAGGGGGGAAAGTATTTGATTGTACATTTTACTGTTGCATTTAGAACAGATTTTAAATTTGTGAGTTAACTACTGAAGTTATGCGATTAATTAAGATTAACAATTTTAATCGCCTGATACCCCTAATAAATATATATATATATATATATATATATATACATATATTATACTTCATGTTTAAGTGTGATATTTATTGTATTAAACAATTGCCTCACCAAGAGTGCTTGTTGCGTCCTCAGATGCCCTTTCCCCGTTTCCCACGGTGGCACAAATACAACAAACGCACCGTGCTTATCGCCTCCGTGTCCCCCCGCCGCCGCCGCCGCCGCCGCCTCCGCTACCACAATAAAATGCGATTGTGTTTTCTTCACGCCTCTCGTAAGGCATGGCGGTCACGTCTGGGGGGAGAGAGAGGGAGCTGCTTATTTATTTGTGGCCTGTCAGGATAAAGAGGGCAACACGGAGCGAGTCTGAGAACATCATTTCTCTGGGAGTACCGTAGCCTGAAGCGCTCGCTGTGCATTCACACACACACTCACACAAGCAGCGAAAGTGGTTGTTGACCTGCTAAATAATGCTTTCTGACTGGTGTAGTGGTGTTTGTGTGTACAGTATGTGTGTAGCGGCTTAGCTCTTCCTCACTGCCTCCTGTTAGGGGCTAAAAGGATCCATGTCAACAGCTAGCAAGGGACACTCACGCATGCCAACACAAACACAACATGGCACGTCTTAAATACAATATAGATAGCGGCGAGGATGTTTAAAGGCCCCATTAGCCCCCATACTGTCTGGGCGGGATCAGTGTCACAACTTGGCTCGAGACGCCGCGGGGAGCTTGGAGAGGTGCCAGCAGTCTGTTTACAAGCCAGACATGTGTTTGATACTGGCCTGCCACCGCTTGATAGCTGCCAAATCCCCACCATATGAAAAATAAACTCAAGGGCTTCCTCTGAAGCGTCCAAGCTCAGCCAGGATGCTGTCAGGGAGAGGCGCTGACTCGGTTTCTTTCACCGCCCGGGCGGCTGTTTGGGTGGTTTGTTTGTTTGACTTGGCACATTAAGTCTTGCATTTAGCCTCTGAAGTGACTGATTTCCTGGGATCCATTTGAGTAGCTGTGTCAGCAATTTTTGAAGTTGATGGTGGAAAAGTGTTTGTAAATTGTGCATCATAAGTGTAGGGGTTTCTTTTTAGGGTTAATTTTTCTAAGGCTCCAGAGTGAAAATATACAATTACAGCATTGGTAAAAATCATTAACGTTGTTTTTTTTCAAAGTGAGAATTAAGTAGAAATGGTTATTTTAACAGAATTATTACAATAATTACAAGAGTAAAAAAAAATAATTGTTCACACTGCAGGGAATGACACCCAAGTCGGATTTTTTCATGTAGTCCTTCACATTACAAAAACAAACTCAACTTGTAACATATGACATACAAAATACATGAGCACAAAACACGTCAATTTCAAGGATTTTTGTGCAAGCTGAGCCACCATTTTGTTAACCAAATGCAGTGGAACCTCAAATTTAGTGGACAAAACGTGTGTAATGTCCAGCCCACTCAAAACATCCATCTGTACAGTATCTTTCGAAGTCTGTTAATTCCAGAATTGGCCGCAATTCACCAGGTCACGCGTTTCCGGCTAGCTTTGCTCTCTTGTCACAGATAAACAGATTTACAGTAAACTGGAGCAGGCTAAAAAAAAGCACATCAATGTGACGGCCATGTTCTCAGGGAGGACTTTTCCCATTGACTCTACGGGGCCACACTTTGCCCCAATGAGTCTGTTAAATGGAGGTTCCACTGTAAATTCATGTCATCTTGCTTTTTACCGTTTTTCGGGCTGCCAGATCTGTGACGTCACGCTACAGGATTGGCTTTAAATTATTCCGTTGACGTTGAAACATTGGAAAGAAAATATTAAAGATGTAATGATGTGCTATTTTATCTCCATTCTTTTATATTTATGTATTTACTTATTTATGTATTTGTATTTTATCTCATGTATTATTTATTCAATCAAATTAATTATTCAATATTTACATCTTTAGAATTTCAGTCCATACATTTTGTTATTTAAATGACATCTTTAATATTTTCTTTCCAATGTTTCGACATCAATGGGATAATTCCCAGCCTATCCCGCAGCACGACGTCATCGATAGGAGACGATCTGGTAGGCTGATCACGTAATACTTATACCGTCTTTTTTGTCGAGCGATTGCAGCATTTGTTGCCTTTTGATGACATCAGAAGAACGCGACCAGAGACATATCCAGTGTATATTCACATATGAAAGAGAAAGGTTGACAACATCTCAATTGTACTGTTCACATTAACATGAACAAGTCATGTCACATATGGGCAAAAAGTGTGAACATAGCCCAAGTCTCTCCTATGTGTAATAATTCGGCTTTCAGAGAACTGTCTGCTTTTCGAGGCCCAAAAATATAACGTGGCGAGCTTCTTCTTCCTCTTCTTCTTCTTCTACAGTATGTATATGGTCACATTAATCATGCTCCCCGTGCTGAATGTCACAGAAGTGTGCCTGCTCGCCCTGAATAAACACTGTCATCTCTCTGCAGGAATAACCTTCACATATTGCCACTGCCATGCGTGTTTGCTTGTGTACAGGGCTCCGTGTGTGTGTGTGCGTGTGTGTGTGTGTGTGTGCATCCTACAACCAGACATCAGGTTAGGAGGCCATGTAAATAAAAGAACAGCACAAGGCAGGCGTCGGGAATTTGCTTATGTGTCTGTACTTTCTCTGCCGTCTTTTACAGCATTGTTGTGTTTGATTATGTTGAGGCAGAGCAGCGTGTCTCACACACACGTACATACACACACGCAGAGATGTCTCTTTTCTGCCTTCCCGTGTCGCTTCCTCTCCTCCTTCCCTCTGACGGAATCCCTCGTTTGTTTTCATTAGCGTGATTGCCTCAATGTCTGGCTGACCTTGAGCCATCTTTAACACCCGCTCACACGCGCGCGCTGCATGAACACATCTGATTTCTGGGGTCACATTTTTCCCGTATCTCTTTCTCTCTGTCCATCTCTCTTATGCGGGAGGCAGCAGCTCCCCTTAGAATAACAAGATTCACAAATTCGCTTTTTTGTTATTAATCACCGGTGATGAGCAAAGAGGAGTGTTAAAAGGGGGGGGGAGCTGGGGTGGGGGGCATCTATCACTGGTCAGGGTAGATAAAGTATAGGGGTGTTTTGCAGAGTGACCTTCAGTGGTGATTGGGTACAATTAAGCCTTGAATGATGGTTTGAACTGTAAAGCCACTGGGACAGAAAGGTGCCGTGGACACACATCCGCGCTGGCCTGTAAATACGTTATTTACTGCTTCTCCCTACATCATTATTTATCATCAACAGTGTTGTGTGTGTGTCCGTGCGTGCGTGCGTACGTGCGTGTTTGTGTGTTGGGAGGATGAAGATTAATTTGAGGGCTGATTGAAGGCAGCACTCGTGCGAAGTGGCTCATGATAACATCTCCTGAGCGCACTTCCACATGCTGAGACATGGAGTACTAAGGATATGTCATGTACACAGCTATTTTTTGTAATGACTTTACACATTCAAAATAATAGTAATAGTGATAATAAAAAGTCTCAAGCGTCATCACGGTGGCGCTCGCACAAATGTTGTCGACTGCCTGCCTCCGACCCACCTGCCAAGTCGTTTTACTGCTAATCACATAAACTACCAGTTCTGCCTTTGACTACTTTGTTTGGTGTTTCCCATTGTTGACTCCACCCACTTTTCGGCAGGTGTACAATGACAGCAAGCCTCGAATAAATACACGGAATGAGCACCGACTGTTAACGTCGGTCAATCGGCGTAAGTACAGACGGTCCCTCTCATTCCGCGTGATCTTGCGAGGCCTGACGTCATCAAACATTCAGCGAATATGCGGAAGCACTCAGCAAAAAGTGGGCGTCGTCAACTACGGGAAGCGACGGCAGACGGAAGTGCCCAGCTGTTTGGTGTTATATTGCAGTGTGAATTTTTCCATTGTGCTAAAAGTGGATTTCAGACATTTAAAGTCATTACCAAAGATTACTGTAGCCTTGTGTACTGTGTTTGGGTTCTGCTCATACCTCTGACACAACTACAATGGAACTAAGCACGTAGCATACCTCCACCAAATGTTGGACAGCGGAAAACTTTTTTATTTGTCTGGATCAAGGTTATTTTAGTTTTTAAAAAAAAAAATAATAATTCAAAAAAATAATTTCGTTAATGAAAGCAAATAAACAAAAATGCTTTTTAAAAACAAAAACTAACTGAAACTACATTTTATGTAACTAAATAAAACTAACGTTTTAGTCTTTGGTAATTAATTTAATACATGAGCCTTTGAGGATGGTTTTAAATGTGATTTTAAGTATATTTATTTCAATATTAACTGGAATAAAGACAATTGGAAGTGTGTCACGCAGAAGTGATGTCATCTTGCAGCAGCCAATGGAAACACACCTTCAGATGACGTCGCTCCTAGGCAACAAATTTGTCTGCTTGACTTTTTTCTCCAATGGCTCAACTTGCCTGCTTTTTAATAATTTAACTCAGCCGAAATGCAATGCTAGGTGAGGAATGTGTTACTTTTTTCATTTTACCATTGTATTTATTAAATATTGCACACAAGTAATACACGTTTAAAAAAATGAAAACTAATATTGAAACTAACTAAAACTAAGCATTGTTGAACCAAAAACTAACACAACCACCTTGAAAACTAATTAAAACTAAAAAGAAAGCTCAAAATGAAATCTTAACTAACTAAAATGAAAATTCCAAAAGTATAATAACCCTGGTCTGGATGGCTGTAATCCACTTCCTGGTTTACAACGGATGCTGTAATTGCTCATTGATGAACTTTTGGTATTAGCGCCGCTTTGGCTGGTATGACCTGATGGTAGGATAGCTATTGCTCGTGGCCTTGCAGTCCAGATGTGCTAGAGGCTATGACATGTAGACTGTTACAAGGATCATCAAGCTGCTTTGGAAGATAATCCTGCTTAAAAGTCCAAACCGCCGCAAGGGTGAAGATGTACTCTATATTGGTGCTGTCCATCTTTGAGGGGACGTGGGGCTTGGTATTGTAGGGCAGGGGTAGGCCAGAGGGATTGAAGAAGGCCTACCCTGAAGCTCTGGGTGAAATGATTATGTTTAAGGGACAGGAAGACCAGGAGTGTAGTTTAATGAAAGACTAAAGGCAAACATGTTGAATGGGCTCCAAAGTGAGCTTGGTGTTCTTGGACTTTTTTTTTTTTTTTAGTTCTTTTCCATCCACTCTCAAAAAGTCCATCTACAACTTGAAGCATCAAGTCACTCCTGAGTTGCTGAATGCAGCAGCAGGTGCGTAATTTGGATCCATCAGGGTTTTCGATGAAGCTTGGGTTGTGATGTGCTGTTTTCCTTTCAGGTTTCAGGCCAGGTTGAGTCATTGAGTGACGTGCGTGTCGATGACATATTAACCTCCTAAAAGCATCACCTTTGCATGACCCACGGGATGTGCTTGTTTGCAGACTTTTAAGGCACTGCAGATGTCCTTTACAAACAACCTCCTTTTTTTTTTTTTTCTTTTTTTTTTGTAATAATGACTAATGATGCCCCGGGCCGGTTTTGTTTATTGGTTGGCCCGGGAGCAAGATCTGGCTTATTTTGAGACTGATTCAAGACAGATACAAGCGTCTAATAGCCGGCAGATGCGCCGTGCTGTGCGGGGATGCGGAGCAGGCAGGGTGTTTGTTTGCACAGGCTGATTTCTCAAACTAATACGGCAGCTGCTTCAGATCAGAGCAGTCGGCCAGAGCAGCCGGATCGGGGCCCGCCCGTCCACCTGGCAAAACATTACGGGAACCTCATCGTGACGGTGATTATAACAAGCCGGCTAACAAATGGGCAGTTTACTGAGATGATGCATCTGAACATTTCTGTTGTTTTAGCTGTAAATTTAAGCCGTTGGGGATCAGGGTCAGAATGAAATATGGTATCTTACAGAGGCCAGAAAAGCCAGACACTCTATTTATACTTGAGGAGGGTTCACCTTCACTTCTCTTTATTCACTTTGTGATGCGGATTACAGCGGGGCCTGACAAAGCTTCTTTGCTGCAAGTTGGCGCTCTTCTAGTACCTTATAATATCACCATTTTTTGATATTGATGATTGATGATTAAAAATTATTATTCTTATTATGTACTGTACTTATCGTATGTTCTATACTAGAATATGTGTGAGAAGAAAGGAAGAAAATGGGGAGAACTCAGTTTGAATGATTTCTGGCATCAGTGAGGTGGGATAGGTCCGTTGGGGTGGGATCGGGGGCGGGGCTACTGTATCTGTTGACCACTTTTACCTCCTGGTACAGAGGTACAGAATAGGATATTGTTTCTATGTGTACAGGTGTAGTTATGTGCAGCTATGCTAATTTCATTTAGCCTTTCAATAGTGTTTCAAATTATATGTTAGCATTAAGAACTGTAAAAACAGTTGGGTCAAAAATGGACCGATCCACTTTATGGGTCAATTTGACCCAACTTTCTGCATTGTTTTATACAAAATGACCCAATTTTTTGATGTTGTTTGGAGTTGTTTCACGCTGAAAGACCCATTTCTTGACTCAAAGTTGGGTCAAATCGACCCAAGTAAAGGATCGGTCCATTTTTGACCCAGAGTGAGCCAATGGAGGGCGGTTCTCATTTTATGTTAACATTAAACCAGCTGCGTTTTATGAAATGAAATCATATGGTGTGGTTGAACATTTTGGTATTTAAATATAAAGTGTTTAATTATCTTGTTCGATGTGTCACTTTTATAGTAAACATTTGGGAAAGACAAATGAATGTGAAGCAAGCGTGCTCGGGGATGGTGAGGGTGAGAGTGACAACAGGAACTACCAAATACTTTTAAATTATGCTTTTTTTTATTTCTAAGTGGAAGATGAGACAACGGCTGATTTAGTTTTAAGGGGGGTTAATGTTTGGGAGGGGTAAAACTATTTCATTTTTTTTGGTCTCCTTTTATCAAGTGGGGGTCTGAAACATTTCATCCCTTCAATTGCATCATGCTCAATAATGTTAGTTCACTTATTTCGCTTTGTGAAAGGGCCAATATATATATATATATATATATATATATATATATATATATATATATATATATATAAATTAAATGTCTCAGCATTGTGTCCAACATTCCAGTTCCTAATGACATTTTTTATGAAGGATATTGCACCACTGTTTTTTTTTAATTATTTTTATTATTATTGCACCCATTTTGCCGCCATCAAACGGGATCTTACTTAGCGAAGCTAAGTAGCAGTTGCATGTGGCGCTGTCACATGGGCAGCTTTGGACGCTATTGCCGCCTTTTATCACCTGCCTGTTACTGCTACCGCCACTTCATAAATAAAGCCATTACACTGGAGGGAGGTGGAGGGGGAGGAATACACATAAACACGCGCACACACTTACACCGTTTGTAGGTACTCAGTCTTGCTGTCTTCTGGGGAGCTTTAACCCTGGCTGGCTTAGTTGCGAGGCTTTATGGGACATTGGGGAGCAGCTCGCGTAGAGTAAATAGAATACCCATTGGTGTCTGTTCCAATCTGACATAAAGCCAGAAAAATCTCAGTTTCTGTGTGTCTGACAGGCAAACAAGAAACACACACGCACACATAGGAAGAGCGCTGGTCTCAACGCAGCTCAGGGGTTTTATGCTGACACTAAAAAATGTTTGGGCTAAAGGGGCCTCCTTCATTCTCTCGCCTCGCCGTGTTACCTGCCCGGCTGCTGTGCTGATGGACCGACTTACCGACTGACTTAGTGACTGAAGTGCAGTGTAGTGCAGATCTGACGGGGATCTCCATGTGATCGGCTCCCGGAGGAGCCCGCAGCCAAAGTTTTCCTCCAGCGAGGCCTCGGAAGGCTTGTTTTCTGGAGAGAATATTGCAAAGGACTCAAAATTGAAAAAGGGGCTGCTGCTGTGTATGTTGGCTTCACTGGCCGTTACTATGGATATGTTAATTGAATGCCTGTCTTTTATTCTGGGCATGTGCGCAAACCAGGATGTGGAGGAATCGGCGCCAAACTAAATGTTGGGACTGTTTGAGAGGTCTGGACTTCTTTAAACCTGCAGTGTGTTTAAAAAAATACAAATAAAAATATGGTTTGAAAAAAAAAGTATTGGGACACTTAGCCATCCCACCTTTATTGGAATGATTGAGCTGCTTCCACTTTTACAGCTTTTACTCTAATGGGCGTGTATCCATTCATTCAGTTTTGTCATTTACAGGGGCCTGTCACACCTGTTCTTCTGAGCTCAACCTCATGAAAGTTTTTATGAGCCTTGGGCTAAAAATCTGAAAAAAATGAAAGGTTGGAAGCCTAGAATTGTTCAAAATGTCTTGAAGCAGAGCTAGACACTTTCTTGTCGCTATATTAGGGTTTCATTTCTGACTTGCGTTATGTTTGAAGAAAGATTGTATTGTATTACTCAATGTAATTTTCTGAATGGAAATTGCTTGGGGGAAAAGACAACAACCATGAGGAAGAGCTTGAAGTAGGATACGAGTGACCAAAAGGGCACCCTAGACTTTTTCAAGCCTGTGGTATGTTAAAAAATAAAAAAAATAAAGGGGGTTGGCACAACCCTGTAGGAAGTGTTGATATGGAGTTTTTAACGGCTTTCACACAACCTGGACGACTGTCTCAATTATGTTGGACCAAACCCATGCCTTGATGAAACTTAAGCCGAAACGGGACCTTCCTCAAACTGGTCCCCAAAAGGTTGGCAGCAGGGAATTGTCCAAAATGTGTTCTCTAAACAGCAGTTCAACTGATTTTGCTTGAAATAAGGCAGACATAAAGAGCTTATGAATTGAGCAACAATAAAAAGGCAGACAACCATAAAAATGGGATGAGTGGGAAGGTTGCGTACATCCTGTAAAGTCTTAAGTTTGGCAGGGAGTTGGGGGTGGGGACGGGTAACAAAAATCAATTTTGCTTGACAGAGTGCAAGATCTAAATATTTAACTTGCGATGTCTCTGTTAGCTCAGACAGCTCGGGAAATACATGAACAAGCCACTGATAATATTTATTTTATTTTTATTTTTTTACATAGGGCCTCGTCACTCGTTCGCTGCAGTGGCGTGATTGAATTCCAGCTTTCACATTAAGTGTTTTTTTTTTAGCTTTTTCCTTTTTTTTGTTTGATGGAGTCAGCTTGATCCTTGTGCACCGGAGCGCCACTACCACACACACACACACGCACACACATCCCATTATACGGCGTCAGCCAAGCTCAAAGTGGATCATTATTTACTAAACAGGTTGCCTAACAAGAGAAGACTGATTCCCCTGCAGGCTGGCATAGGAAGAAAAAAAAAGGCTGGAAGCGTGGCGCTGGAGCAATATCCATCATAATTGATGTGTTGCAAAGCAGATTACACACATTAGCGCACACTGTTCTAGCAATGACAGCTCAGACTGAACATGACAAATTCCATAATGTGCAGAAAAAGACGATATTTGGCTCTCCCAGGCCACCACCGAGGTGATTTTGTGTATTTGTTGACATGCTTCAATCTCACCTCACCCGAGCGCTCATTTATTTGTAATTAAACTCACTAACGAGAGCTAATAGGCTAATCCCTGTTTAGCATTAGTAGCACGGATGATGCTCACAGGCCCGGGTGGTATTTACTCATAAACCTGGCGAATTTGGCAAACGTGCGTAAGCCTAATCAGAGTGCTTAAGAAATAGTCAGCATGCCACACACTGACTAGCTCGCCCCTTAATTTATATATATATATATATATATATATATATATATATATATATATATATATATATATATATATATATATATATATAGTGTCAAAACTATCTCGTTAATATTTCATTAACTTAAAGTGCCTTAAACGGCACTATTTATTTTTTAACACTCGATTAACAACCGCCCCTTATTTTGAAAGCCTCAACTAAAGGAATTTCAGTCACGATGCAGCAGAAACGAGTTTACCGTTGCTCCAGCTCTTTCTCCAAGAGGTGTCCATGGGCTCTCACCCCTGTGAGAGCCAAGAGCCAAATGGACGCCATCTTGTCACTTGGAGTGACCCCAAGCCACTTGATCTTTAGATGTGAAGCATGTTTTACCCAGCAACTTCACAAAATAGTTCATCAGGATTAAAGTGAAAGTGTCGATGTGTTTGCTTGCAGTAGAGCGGCGTCACAGCACATCCAAGAACTTAACAAAATAAAAGCATTCAACGTCGGGAAAAGGAGTCACTATAACACAATTTAGCAGTAATAAATTTAATTATACTGCATATATTTGTGAGGACTGGAGTCAAGTTGTATTTTACAATTTTAAAATGTGCAGAAGTTTGCAAATTACTTCTTGTTTAAAATTAGATTTCTCTTAATATGGAACGAACATGTCAATCGTTTCTGGTTCCTTTGTAGAAAACTTGTCTCATTTATTTACAATGTGCATCCCTATTGAACTTAACAACATAAAAGCATTAAACGTTGTGCAAAGGAGTACACTGTAACACAATTTAGCAGTAATAAATTAAATAACAATGCATATATTTGTGGGGACTGAGGTCATGTTGTATTTTACAGTTTTAAAATTGTGCATAATTTCACAAGTTACTTCATGTTAAAAATTTGTAAGCTCTTAATGTGAAAAGAAAAATGCACTTAGCTTTTTATAGTACATATTTTAAAATTGTTAATGTTATGAAATTACTGTATCAATGATTATAAAATGCAACTATATTTAAATTAGGATTTTTTGGGGTACATTTTATTGTAAATTTAGATATAGCTTGAGATATAAAATGTGCGATTAATGTGCAATTAAAAATTTTAACAGACTGACACCTCTAATATATATATATACTGTATATATATGCCCAGATTTCTTGAGTTAGTACATTAATGAATTTTGTGTTATTATGTTCGTTTTTTCTTGTTTTGAATCCCATTAGATTGTCCAAAATTTCTTTTTTTGCAAAACCTAGTCAATTTATTTCACTCATAGTTTTTCTTAAGCACCAGTTGTTATTTTCAACTAAATACATTTGTATTTAATTTCAAAGAAAAGAAAAGTGTGTAATAAAAAACAGCACACGTGTATACACGCACACTGTACTTATTTTTGCCCACCCACTAATTAACACCCTATGTTAATCACTTGCCACCCGTCCAATAACCAGTGACAGGCCATTCTACAGATCACCACAGACTCCACTGCACATTTCCTACTCTTACCTCAGCTTGGTGCATTTAAAAAAGAAGAAGAAGCAAATCAACAGACAGTTTATATATTTGGTCAACCAGTGGATTGAATGTCATGTATCGCAGCTCTTCGGTTCATTTCCAACTCTCAATGTGATATGTTGTGCTTTGGATGCACCAGTGTCGTCCCACACAATCAGCGCCGCCGTCTGGAATAACCATTTGGATACAAGTTAAGCTGATTTGCCTAAGCCAGCGAGTAATTAAGTCAACTTAATCATTCCATTTCAATTCATTTCCTCCTTACCTGAATTAGTTTCCTTTTGTAGCCTGCAGTTCACAAGTTAGAGCAGTCTGAGTCACAAGTCTGTTACGACACTGACCTCTAGTGTCAGCTGCGCTAGGAAAAGGGAGGTTTCATTGCTTAGTTAGCCCTATCTGAGGTAATAAATCCGCTTCCAGAGTTGGGAAGGTTTAGCCTCCCAATGCCTGAAGCAGGGATTGGCCCGCAAAGGGCAGAGGTAGATTAGGAGTCAGAATAATGACAGGCAAAGCTTGCCTTTTTTTTTGTCTTTGCCTCCATCGCCAAGGAGAAGCTTCTCTGGCCGGTGGCAGATGTTTTTTGTTTTTTTTTCCTGGTTTTTCCATCCCTCGCACTTTCATTCACTTGCAGAGGCGGCCTCGTGTTCTTGACAGGAGGATTGTTACATCTTGGGGAATATGGAGGAGTGCAGGAGTGTGTTGTGCCGCCGTAATAGGCATAATAGGGTCAGGCCTGCATTTAATAAACAATTACCCATCTATAATAGATGAACGCAAGCTCCAAAGGCCCAGCGCCCAGGCAGGGTCGCGGGAGCAAAACACAGCAGTCGGAGACTTACAGGAAAGAGAGAGGGGGCGGATGAATGAATAATGCAGACGAGATGGCCATCGGACCACCTAAATGCAGCAGTGAGGCTGGTGGGAGGGGTGGGGGGGGATAGTGGCGGGTTAGGGTGGTTGGTGGGTATCGTTATCTTCCCCTGCTAATGAACATCATCATGTCCCCACCGTCAAATATGGAGAAATAAGACAAAACACAACCACATCATCATTCCATCACTCCTTAGCTGCTAAGTCCAAGGTCAAGCAGATAACACAAGGGGAAAGTGTGTTGGAAAGTGTGTGTGTGACACCAGCCGGGGGCAGCGTTGGCTCATGTGGATTAGCATGCAGGCAGCAACAATATGCAAGTTTTTTTTTCCCCTTTGCTTTTTTCATTAAGTCAAAGATCCTCACTCACGTGTGTGTTTGATCTTGTTGACTGTTCATTTATACAGTATATGAAGAAGAAGAGTAGTAGTAGTGCTGGCTAAAACAGTTTTGTTTTTTTTTGCTCCCTAAGGATATATATATATATATATATATATATATATATATATATATATATATATATATATATATATATTCTTCTAGGTAAAACAAAAAAACACAAAATACATTAATTAATATTTATCAGCAGGTAACTAAATAAAAATCATAATAACACAAAAAGTAAGGTTAGGAAATTTATGAAAATTTACCTTAAAAAATTATTGAACAACAACAAAAACAAACAACAAAACAGGCATTGGTTCACATGTGCATTGAAATAATTTTGGCTGAAATCTTACAAAATCCTCTCAAAAACAAAGCTCAATTGTTTCATATGATATATATTATTTCATAACTTTTCAAAGCGAGACCCCCCCCCCCCCCCACACACACACACACACAAATATGTTTTTGTACAAAATCTTACTCAATTCTTGTGAGAAAAAAAAGGCATTGGAATGTATATGTAGAGTGTGCTCATATTTTGTATATCCTAATAAATCCTCTCAAAACATTCATGATCCGTATGTAATGCTTTTGGGGTTGTTGTTTTTTGTGAAACATGAGGTTTTTGTGTGTAAAATCCTACTAAATTCTTAGACATTGGTTTGCAGGTGCATTTCAGTAATTCATACCATATATACAATATACAGTACAATATATAATAAGTCATACAAAATCTTCTCAAAAACAAGTCTTGGTCATAATTTTACACAAATAAAGTCAGTTTTTGAACAAAATCCATTTAAATTCTAGCAAAATGCACAGTGTACAAATTTTTCAAATTGTCTACTAAATCCTCTTAAAACATGCATGATCCATAAGTAACTTTTTTTGTGAAACATTACTCGTTTGCTATGTTGCATTTTTGTGTAAATTCTCATAAAAACAGGCATTGACCAACAGGTACAATGTACTAATTTAGTCTGAAATCTTATGAAATTATTCATCACAGCGATTGTGAGTGCTAATTGTGACTGTAGTAAAAAATCTCCAGCTTTATAAAACTTCTTATAAATCTCCTTATCTCATCTAATGTGCTTTATGCGTGCAGGGATATTGTAAGATATTAACATATGCACCAAAAAGCCCCATAATTGCCCCTTCCCCAATTTAATCCCACCACTGTAAAATACAGCAGAGATCACGTTTGCATTTCTCGTCTACCTTTACATAATTTCAGCATGTATTACTGCTTACATAGTCTCTGCTGTGTCCATTTACTGTATGATGGAGATTTTTGTCTTTTATTTCATTTTTTTTCTTTTCCATTTCTGTGTCTCCTGTCCTTCCCTTCACCTCCAGCCCACACTGGGATTTAAAACACACACACACACACACAGCGCTGTTTTATGGCACAATAACACAAAGCCCGGGCCGAGACACCTTGGGTCGCCCCGGCCCCATCTGTTGCACATCTGGAAGTGGTGCTCCACAACCAATAATTGCAAGTCAATTTGTTTGAAGTTATGTATTTGGCATCTGGCACCATTCGTAAAAAACTCTGGAAATCGCATTAATTTTATAGCATTTCGGAAAGGCCCAGCCACCCCTTTGTTTTTTTTTTGTTTTTCATTTACTGTAGCTCCATTAATGCGCAAGGGCCTATGTTAGCACAGTTTGGGTCTGGTGCTCTGTCGGTTTTTTTTGTGTGTTTTTTTTCCAAGTGGCCCATAAGCATCATGGGATGACTTAATGACCTTAACCTTTTGTGTCATAGTTTCGCACATTTCCACGCTTAATGGGCCGCTTGAGAGGCAGGATATTGTTGTTTGTCACACATGTGTGACTCACGGCTGGAAATAGATTTGACACATGATGCTTAGTGGCTCTCTATATCATTATTTCCACTCGTGCCGCACCTAATTTGCGCATAAGATGTGTCAGTCCCAATCCAGATGAGGGCCTTTAAGGTTGCTTTCGTGTGTTGACATGCATTGACATACACGTGCATATGCAGGGGGTGATTAAGTGGAAGCCATGGCAGGCTCGACAGGTGAGAGCATCGCAGTGGCGCAGGCGGACACTCTGTGGCTGGCGGGGGCTCTGACAACGTCGTTTTGGTGACAGGACGCCCCTCGGCTGGGGGGTTCGCGACATCCCCTTCCCGCTTTAGACTTGTCAGTCCTTGCAGTGGAGCTTCCATTTGCTGGATTGAATTTAGTCGGGAATTGTACTGAAAATAACCTGTTTGAGGACAGGATTAGACTTAAAAAAAATGATCAGACGGCTCTATTTTGCTGTTAAAAATGCAAAAACTTAACATTTCAAAGTAGTTAGCAAGTAAAATAAAGGCATTTAAAAAAAAAAAGTTTTAAAATGGTGCTTATATAAACAATGTTATAGGTACTAATTATTCTACCTAGTTACAAGTCAGCAAGCAAAATAATACCTGTAAAGTACTTAAAACGTCCTGCCCCCCCCCCCCCCCCAAAAAAAAAAAACGCCTGATAATTTTAAATAAAGACCTACAGCAATAAAGCATTTTCCTTACAATTGCATGAAATTAATGGCAATTTTCTATTTCTCTCATTTCTAGTTTCTGATTGTAAAACTGGTATCTGCTGGTATTGGCTGCCATCCCAAGTACCGATACCTCTGACCAAATAATCCAAAACAAGGCATCGGTCCACAGGTGTGTGTGTGTGTGTGTGTGTGTGTGTGTGTGTGTGTGTGTGTGTGTGTGTGTGTGTGTGTGTGTGTGTGTGTGTGTGTGTGTGCGTGTGTGTGTGTGCGTAATAATAATAGTAATAATTAGTATTATTATCATATAAATGGGGGGGGGTCAAAAATAAAAATGCCAGTGTGTCAATTTTGTGCTAACATTTTTTTATGAAACCAAACAAAATTGTGGCAAAGACAAGCATTAGTCTAAATGTGAAAAATAATGTCACAGTATTTTTAATCTTCTACTAATTGCTTGGTATTTTTTGAATAGAATGTTATTTAATTCACTCAAGAGCTCTCAATGGTTAATATGTTCTGTAAGTAGCTTTGTAGTTGTAAAAAAAAAACATCTTGGAAGCAAAAGAATATAAAATGTGCACACTACTGTTCTCAATTGAAATCATTTGAGTGCATTACAAAGTGCATTGCTGCCATCTGCTGGTTGATGTCAGGTTGGAACTGTTATGTTCACAAGTCAAGTATATACTATTTAACCTTGCCTTAAAGTGAATTGTCAGATAGTAGTAAACAGAGTTTTAGCAGATCTTCCCAAAACCTAATCAGATCCTCATGAAGAAAAGAGGAGGAAGTCCCACTTTCTCAATGTGACGTGTAATTTCAAGTACGTGACTTGATGAAGTGTGATATTCCAAATAAAAAAGGGCCTCGTTCTGATGTCAGCGTTGCCTCATCCGACCACAAATCCTGTTTGAAGCGCCCGCGTGTAACAAGCCTTCAACTTTGTCCATGTGTCGCCTTTGAAATGCGGCAGGAAGTAAGCAAATGCTTTTGTCTGCTTCAAATGTGTGCATACTTCCACTGGGACAAAGTTGACACGTGGATGTGTGTGAATAAAATGTGCTAAGTACACCCTAGATGAAGTCATCAGCCAATCGCAGGACACGCATACACAACCATTCACACTCAACTTTTTGGAATGTGGGACAAGACAGAAGCCAAAATTTGACTCCAACTTCAGAACTGTGAGAGGAAAAAGAACATTGTATTATAAAATATTACAAAATTGAATGTAGTAAAAAAAAAAAACTATTTAAAAAATTTGTGTTATTTTAAGGGTCTTTAAGGGGGCTAATATTAGGAGCTTGAATCTGCATTTGAGTGTGAGTTGTGGCCTACAGCTGCAATTTGTGTCTTTGTGTCCATTTTTTTCACAAATAATTTGTGATCTTTTGAATTGATTAAGACACTACATTGCATGGCCTAAGTGTGCTGCAGGGAATTTGGTGTGCTCAGTAGTCGACATTTGACTGCTGTGATGGTACGTTGCATGATTTATTTTTTATTGTAATCCCTTTATACTAACTATGTCAAGCAAAACAAGAAAGTGGTTGGAAGAATATGTGCAATATGAATTGACGTATAACGGAACGTATGGTGTTCCACAGGGTTCAATTCTGGAGCCTCTGCTGTTTACCATTGCATCTGTGCTATAAATATAGAGCTGAGTTGAGTGATGGATTCATTAATTTTGTGTCCAAACAAATATCAACGTCAGAGTATTTCCTCTTTTCTTGCATACTTTCCAATCATTCGCACTTTTACCAACTTTATGATCAGCTCACTTCACCAAAAACTTTCCAGTGCTCGCCGCTCTTCATTTTTCTTGTCATTATGCGTTCTCAAGGGCTCATCAGCTCGCAGTACTGTCATCAGCATTAGTGATACTCGTCTTTATTATCCACTTACTCATTCTCTCATTCCCAATCAGCCACCTTCACTTTCGCCGTCAAACTTCTCATCCAGTTTTGCACTGATTTGCGCACCGAGCTTTTTTTTTTTTTGTACTCGAAATTAAGATACCAGTTAGGAGAGATTGCTAGAATAATAACAAGAAGTCAATTGTATCAAAAAAGGGGTTTATTATAGTCTTCCCCACCCCTACTATGAATACAAAATAGCATGTTAGATCATATATACTAAATATATTTTATCAGTATATGGATTAAGTATATAAAAATATAAAAAACAGTAAAGGCACAGTGTTAGGCATGACAGTGAAGAATAAGGCACGTTGGAAACTAAAAAAACAAAAAACACATGTTGACAGGATCTCAGCAGTTCTCTGGAGTAAAATTCAGTGTACAGCTACTACAGTGTTACCCCAAAAAAAAAAAAGTCAAAGTTTCTCCCTTTTTTCGTACGAGTCTGTTTCTGCTCTTGGTGAGAAGCAAAGATGCTGGAAAGGATGGGAGGTCCATGAGCTGTACACTATATACAGGAAAGGGGGCTTGCTCACGGTCAAAGGTCAAAGTCTGTCCCTTTTGCGCCTGCTTTTGCATTATAGCTCGTCGCCCTCCCCTGAGCTGAAGCTGCTGCGGCGACTGCTGCCCTTGGACGCTGCTCGGGGCGAGCCGGACGACAGCAGCGGGTCGGCGCCAAACGGGGACAGCGCATCGTCCAGCAGGATCTCATCCAGCCGCTGCTCGCCCTTGAGCGTGGCGCTGAAGATCTCGGTGAAGTGGGACAGCGGGTCGGAGAAGGTGGTACAGCCGTCGGCGCCCGCCACGTGGTCCTGCGGCCCGGACGGTACCGGGATGGACGGCACCATGGTGATCCGCTGCAGGTAGTCGCCGTTTGGGTCTTCCTGGTAGAGCGGGGGCTGCTGGGGTTGAGGGGACGACTGCTGTTGTTTGAGGAGGTGCGAGTTCAGGTCTGTTGTAGCCAACGAGGTCGCCATGTTCGGGAGGCCGTGCGCCCGAGCCTGGATCTCAAGTTCCTGCAGGAAGACACAAATGTTAACCACTAAACTGAAACACGTGTAGACGAACTATACACAGGCAAATATTCTTTATCATCTGCGAAGAATGGCTAATATTACTGCTGTAATGTGAAACCGAGAGAGGAGGTGAGCCTGCATTATAAAAAGTTTAAACTTTTTTTTTCTCTAGTTGCCTAGACTATCTTTTATTCATTGAATCCATATGCTTGAATCCCTGCCCCACCTTTTGCTTATTCTTAGTAATAGCTTTGGCTGATATGAGTGATGATATGGGAGTTTGGGCGTCGCCACATGTCATGTTTTTCCTCGATTGTTTGCTCATCATTCAAGTAGGAACACATCATTTTGCCTTCTCAACACAGAGGGGAAATCTACCATGTCGTTTATCTATTGTCTTCTGATTGCTTTTTTTCCCCCTTAATGTGTTGGCTAATTAGCACCGAGGTCAGCAAGATCGAAGATTGGAGCTAGAAGAAGGGCATGGTGGGGGGGGGGGGGGTCATCGTATTGGTTTAAGTCGTCGTAAAGCTTTTGCACTGGAAATAAGCTTACATTTGAGAGCCGTAAAGAGCTTTTGTAGTTGGAGATTAACATGAGCGGTCAAGCGCCTGCAGGCCTTGATGGATTCATTTTGCATCGGGCTCTCAAGTAAATTCATCTTTGGTTGAATGAACAGCTGGAGGATGTTGTTAATCAATTAAGGAGCTGAAAATGAAACGTGTTTTTCCTTTTCATTACGTAGTTGAATCATGTCGAGCATGCCAAAGCAACAGGTGGCGCTGAAGGCCTCACCGCAGAGCCAATGTAGCCAATTACGAATAACAAAACTATTTCAATCTGAAAATTTTATTTGTCAACCAATTGAATCGTATATCACATATCAGATATATCAGAACATCTTTTATAAAAGATGCATACCAGGAATAAATTGGCATAAATTGATTTGCCTTTGCTAAGGATTTGTTGCTTCTTTGAATTTCATGAATTTGTATAGTTTGGGCTTTGGAGAGCTGTTATATGTTTTTACATATCAATAAACATAACAAATGCTACAGCTGTACCATGAACGGATCGAATTGTAATCCCACTGAATTGAGCCAAATCGAATTGTTACATTTTAAAATTGTTCCATCCTTGAATCCCATGTATTGAGAAACGTATCGGTCGTCTTGTAGAGCGATGTGAACCCCTAATATACATACATACATATGACCTCTGTCTTTGCGTCATTGTTTTACCTGAATCCTGAGTATCAGCCTCCTGTTGGCTTGCTCCAGCTTCTTCTGGCGGCCATCCAGCTCACGAGCATGCTGCTGCTCTTTCTGCAGCCACCTGATGTACTCCACCGAGGCCTTTAGGATGGTACCTTTGTTCCAGCGCATGTCGCTGCACGCAAGGGGAAAAAAAAGTTGTCTTTTTTTAACTGCCAGAATATCCTGTCAGGGGTGTTTTCAACATGGTTTCCCCCCTCTCTTTTGTGAGAAATGATGATTTACACATGGCAATTATTCATCCTCAGACCTTACATGCAATTCTGAAAGGGTATTTTAATAGAATAATTAAGTAGCTACGTGGAAAGTCCATTCTCGTACTTCCTCAGTGTCTAAAATTAATCCCGGGTGAAAAAAGGTGAGGGGAAATGAGCTGAATTGGGAACTGAAATGTGCGAGAGATTACCTTGCCTTTTTTCAAGGCAAGGTAGTGAAATTGTCCCTTTTCTGCAGGTGTGAGACCCAAGTTGGATCAAAGCTAATAATCTCCTTTATCCTGTCTTAATGGTACTGCCGTGACAAGGCTGACCTTCCATTCAAATGTGCACCAAAGTTCAATTGCTTGAGATGGCCGCCGGATTCAAATGCAAACCTGTCCGGCAGTTGTACTTCCAACCAGTGGCGTAACACCATGCTGAGAGGCCCCAGTGCAAAAAAATAATAACAATCTCAAAAGACTCATTGTGACTGACAGATGTCAAAGTCAGGTGATTAAATTATCATTTCCGACATCATATTTACAAAATAACGTTTATTTCCCCGTATTTGTTTGAATTAAAGCACCTTCACTAATATGCTTTTAGTTACCAGGATATATGTCCCTATTTCCTTCTCTCTCTCTCTCTCTCTCTCTCTCTCTCTCTCTCTCTCTCTCTCTCTCTCTCTCTCTCTCTCTCTCTCTCTCTCTCTCTCTCTCTCTCTCTCTCTCTCTCTCTCTCTCTCTCTCTCTCTCTCTCTCTCTCTCTCTCTCTCTCTCTCTCTCTCTCTCTCTCTCTCTTTCTTTCTTTCCTTTTTTTCCCCTTCTGTCATGGACCCCTGCGCTGTCTCTCGGCCCCGGTGCGACGCACCGGCTACACCGGCGATATTTACGCCACTGCTTCCAACTGATTCAAAATGGCCCCCGCTTAAGACCCCCCTCCCTCATCATCTATGCAGATGAACTCAAAAATTTCAATGGGAAGTTCAAGTGCAGTTTTGATTCATTTTATGCTGTTCACACAAACGCACAAACCAATACATCAATGATTCGGTCCCACTCCAAATGGAGTAAACTTTTACAGAGAAGGAAGAGAGTAAAATAGTAAAAAAAATAAAAACAACAACGATAAAACGCTCAAGGGTTGAGGAACGACCCCACAACCTTCAGCATGGAAGACAGCCGCTCTACCACTTGAGCTATGCTAGGCTTGTTGCTAGCTAACATCTTTACGTGTCCCAAAGGGAGGATTCCACCAGCCTTGTATTGCCCACTCTGAAAATGGCATCATATTGCCAAAGGGCTCAGTGTTCAAATATCACATGACCAAACTCAGAAAATAGGTGAGCCGGGCCATATCACACTTAAAATCTCCCAGCTCCGGCCTCAAAGCGTTTGAAGCACATGTAAACAACAAAGAGGGCTGATTCCGAGGAATTGTTGTTCTGGTTAACGCAATCAAACTGGCGTTGGGTTGCATAAAGTTACTTTTTGAAAATGTTAGAATAAATAAAGAGATAAATATGTTTATAATAATGTAAATTATGTTTTGTCATTCACGGGTTCACTTTTGTCGAATAACCTCAAATTTAACCCCCCCCCCCCCCCCCCGACTTCGCAGCTCGAATTTCCGGGTTCAAAGGGGTGTTCCCTTCCATACTTCCTGTGAAGTTGGAAAAGTCCTTCCTTCCTACCTTCCTCGAATGCAGCATTAGACATTGTGAGGTCATTTTCCGTCAACAGCAAGCGGCAAAATGGCCGCCCTCTTAGATGGATAAAAAAAACGTGTGGATTTTGCTGCTTAACTCACATTCCATTTTTTTTTATTTTCTCTCCTGTTAATTTGAAATAATGGCCTGTTTTTTGTTTGTTTTTTCAGATTTTCAGGAGATTCATCGATTACTTGAAATAATTATCAACAAATAAATCACTTTGTTAGCTGCAGCTCTAAATATGTTAAAACCAATGCATTTCTGAAACTGACGGATCAAAACTTAGCATTTCTTGTTTTTAAGGCTGAATTTCAAATTGTGTACGTTGAAATGAACAACTTACGGGTCGTTTGACTTTGGTATAAGCGTCCCCAGCTCTTTAATCCTGTAGTTGATGTTGTATCTTCGTCTTCTTTCGACTGAAAGTCCAAAATAATAAAGTTGAAATTAAGCTGTGAGTTGCCAGTTGAAAGTCTAGATAAGTTGGTGTAGACGCTCACTCAAATTGTGGTTGTCTTTTTTCTGTCTCTCCTTGGCCATGACCCTTGTGTCGTGTTCTGTCAAGACAAAGAAAAATGATATTACAAATTGATTAGCAACGCAGTCTGATCCAGACAAAAAGGTCCAGTCAAGGGAAACACTGAGGGTGCTCAGAGCTGAGGTCAGCCTGAATGTGCCATTTCCACCCGTGTCATTAGCCTCGACAAGCTTGACCGCTCTGTCTCTCACACACACACACACACACAAACACAAACAGAATGAAAGAGAGCCCAGTTTCTCTTCTACTGCATGTCTGCAGTGCATTGTGGCCAAAAAGTGAGCACTTTTTAGAATGGCGTACTCCGTAATTAGGCAAATTTATGAAGCTGCCTTGGAGAGGGGCAAGAAAATGCCACTGCATTTATATTTGTATTCACATTCTCCAAAATTACATAATTAGGGAGTTGAAATTGGATTTGCCAATTTGTCTCTGTTGATTCAATCAAGACAATTTGGAGTCTGTGTAGGTGCACATTGTCCTCTCCGTGCCCGCACTCCACTGAGAATGCAGGGGTCTCCAGGCGATACTTTCTATTTCCTAAACCATTTAGGCCACTTTGCTTGATGCAGCATATTAATAAAACATCTCATAATGCCTGAATGTTTGCTTGTTTGTTTGGTTGTGTTTTAACTAAAAAGAATTCAATAAGTTCACATCTGCCCAAAAAGGTGGCTATATTTAGGAGAAACAGTGTTGCATAGCTTCTCGTGACTATTTGCATTACAACATCACTAGCCCGGTGGTTCTTAACCTTGTTGGAAAAAGTGAAGCCCACCGGTTTCCTATGCACATTCACCAAACCCTTCTTTGTTGAAAAACTAATTACAATAATAAAGAAATTACTGAGGGCGCCAAATTCCCTACAACGCAAACAGGTCACGCAATGTAGTGTGATCACCTGTAGCCAACGATAGACAAACGTGTATCATCACGACTCATTTGAGTCGGATGTGTGTCTTGAGCTCCGCCGAACCCCTGAGACTGACTCATTGAATCCCTGGGGTTCGGTCGAACCCAGGTTAACACCAAGTTTACAATGACTGCGTAGCCGATGCATTTGAGTCCGCGTGTCTCTTCCTAGCAGCTGCGGTGCGGTGCGTATATGCGGAGCTGCGGAAGGTTTCCGCAAGGCCTCTATTTTTTCCAGATTACGCATGCGGATTTGCATGAAGCTAAAGAAATTAGCCGGATCGGAAGTCAGGCGTCAGCATCAAGGTAGATCCAGTATATTTCAAAATGAAACCGTTCGCATACTCGTTTTTTGGCGAGGGAAGCTAGCTAACTATATAGCTTGAAATGAGTCTGACATTTAGAAGACAAAAAAGGAGCTCAAAATAACACTATTTAAACACAAATTACACTTACCTATGGTAGAAGTGCCAGAAATAATGTCCAAAAAGCATATCGATGTGAACAACAGGCAAGTGTGGCTATTGTTTACAATTAACACTATATACACAGTTGTTCATCTTGTTATTATCATCTTGTGGTCTGGCGCGTGCAGATTTTGGACACGTACAGCTCACGCAACGCACTCCGTGTGAATTGCAGTCCGTAAAGGATGCCGTACGTAAACCGCTTTGCATCCGTCACGCAGTCAGTGTAAACTTGGCATAAGAACCACGACACTTGCCGCAACATTCGGCACACTTAAGATGCTACGCAAGAGTTCAAAATTAAGCGTTTTTTGTTTTTTTTGTAGCGGTCCTGTATTGGTGTTGGGACTGTGAAGTTTTATTTTTGCGGTCTTAATGAAATTGCTATTGAAATGACCACTGAGTATATTTATTAAGGCTATGGTATGAGTTCATACCTGTGTATTCCCTTTTTACTGTGAGCTTTGTGGGGTTAGATGTGGGACTCAGTCCACCATTAGGGGGGTTCATACCTTGTTCACCCCCATACACGTCCAGCATGCTGCTACTGAGGGACACCTGTCAGCAACAAAAAGAGACAAAATGGTAGATGAGAAGAGTGGATGAAGACAAGTGGAGTGACAGGAAGCTTTCAGCCCTCGGGTGGACCGTGGAACCCAGACAACAAAAAAACAACTTAACACCAAGTTTAAGGAACTCAGACAAGGTCCTAAAATGTTTATTACCACGACCTCTATTCGGATTCCATTTCCCCCTGACCTGCGCCATCGCCCCATTTTCAAAACTCATCCACCCCAAACAGAGATGGGCTCTGTGTTGGAAATAGCATTCCATTAGATGAAAAGGCCGAGCTGGGTCAACCGCATGAAACAGAAGCAAAACTGTTTTTCTACGGCTGTCGTTTTTGTCCAAGAAAGCGTAAGCCTGCCCTGCAATAATGATGCCTTTTCATGGACGGCGCTGAATGTCAAGATGTAGCGTGCAAGCGGCCACATGTGTGTCTAATTCGGATTTGTGTACTTATCGGAACATGCGAAAGTCCCGCCCTAAGGATTCCAAGCTGATTTGATCCATGATTTGAGCATGTATGTGCGAGCGTGTGGGCTAAGAAGAAACAAAACAGAAGTGCATTTCTCCCCTCATTATCTCACCAAGATGGAAGAAGAAGAACAGGGGGAGGAGGAGAGCTTATCAAAAAGATTGCAACAATTCACGACGACTCCTCTCATCGTGATCCGACAGTCTGGCCAGCCACTTGTATATGCATTCCCGAATGTGTTGACTGCTAAATCAGTCAAACTAATATATTTAGACGTGGTGTAATTCCTGAACAATTCCATTAGTGCCAAGAAAAAATATTTTCGTTTGAAGCTGACTAAATCGGCCTAATCTCCACCACCCCCGCCTCTCATTCCCATTCCACTGTCACAGTATCTTTTGGGTTAAGCTCCGTGTCACTTTATCAATCGGAATGATTGTTTGTCTGCTGCTCTTGGGATTTATTGAGTTTGGACAGATTCCCTAGCGTCTCTACCACAAGTCCTGTTCTCGGGCAGAAAGATTTTGTGAATCCGCTTCGTTGGAATCAACCTTGGGGACTTGAATATGACCAGCAATGGTGATCTTCTTGAGTGATGTGAGAACTGTTGCTAAGCTCTGATGAACTTTGACTCATCTCTCGACTTAAGCTGACCTCAAAGATAGCGCCCCCCCCCCAAGACCACCATTCTTACCCACACTACTTTTTCCCAAGCTGCCACCTTGGCATTTCTGCCGTCCCTATTCTCCTTTTAAAAGAGTCGATAATGAAAACAGACCAAATACATGTCACATTACTACCGTAGTAAAAAAGAAGTTCAACTACTTACATTGTTTTGCATTAGGATGTTAGATTCCATGCAATCCAGGCCTCCATCTTTGAATCCCGATTCAAGACTGATAAGGTCATCAATCACTTCATCCATTGGGAACTAAAAGAAAGAAAGTCATTTGAGTGGATCAAGGACCGAGTGAGGATGCCGAGACCCAAAAGCCGCCTCTGTCCACCTCCGGAGGAGGGACTACCCACCTACTAATCCAATAACCGAAAAGTCCTAAGTTAGCCCACAGTGTTTGTTGTGGGAAAACATCGTCTGTTATCAAACTTGCTCCTGCGAGAGACTCTCTCATCAGAGATGACAAAGTCTTAAGTTATTGATGAGCGTATCAAAAAGAAGAAGCACTTCCTGTACAGTATTTCTCTTATTGCTGCCTAAAACAAGAATCACCTCTTATCTCAATAAAACAATGTGGGAGGACTGAAAATAATGGCTCACAGCAATAACGAAAATAACTGCAGATCAGAATGGTTTCAACGGCAATTACAGGAAAATGCGTCATCGAGTCTGTCCCTCTGACAGTTGCTTGCTTCACCCTTTTCCCCCCAGTCCCTCAATTTCACTTCCTTACAGCCATATAATCAAGAGCTTTCATTTCTTTGAAAGGGACTCACCTCGCTGTCATGGCTGGCCATGGTCATCAGGGTGACGGGGCTGTCGGGGTTGCTGCCGTCGTTGACAGAGGCCAGGTGTTCGTTCCTCATGATGGGCACGGTGGGCAGCGGCTGGCCAGGGCCGTAGGGGTGGGGCACAGCGTGGCCCTGCGCCGCCGACGAGGTTAACTTGGAGCCCAGCGTCAGGTACTGCTTGACCTGCTGGCTCTGGCTTTGGTGGAGATGAAACTTGCTGTTCTCCAGTTGGCTCTGTACCTGCGAACGAGAGCCGTAACGCATGGGTTGGGAGTGTGGACACTTTCTGACTAACATATGTGGCGCAGGTGTTGTGGCTGTTGCGAGAAGATGATCTCACTCGGGATGCAGAACTAGTCGTGAGTCACAACTTTGTCATTTTCTCGCAGCCTAACAGCTGGGCTGCATTTTCTCGAAAATTGACTCGGCATTTTCGTCATGTTTTGTCTTCATCCCTAACAGAACTTAAGTTGACAATCAATGCAGAACAGTTTCTTTGTTTTGAGCTGCAAAAGTGCCTGTCAACAAGTACTGTACATTTAACAAACGAGTTACCAAGGGTGGTCACCATCCTGATGATCTTACGTTTGAAGCTCTTGTTGCATCCCGCATCATGTAGTAGCCGCAGTCGGATAAGTGTGGCATTCTCAGCGAAGCGCAAAAATCTTCAGATTGGGTTTGTTTGCTCGAAGCAGCAGGACAAGTTTAGGGATCCAAGTTTGCTGCTGCCGCTCTCCTGTTGATCTTCTGCCTCCTTACTGACTTGCTGTCCCTTGCGTCTTTATAAAGGGTCCTAAGTGAACCAATTAGGCCCAAAGCTGGGGGTAAGCCTTCATGTTGCATAGCATGACAATCACTTCAAACAGCCGGCTGTCAGATCACCCAGGGTTTGATCACTGCAGGACGTCTGCCTTTACCGTCTATCACTAATTCACTGGGACCGCCCTTTTCTGTCTGAGCGGCCAATCAGCGCTCAGCTCCCAAGGTCCTCTTCTGCTTGCTCCAGGGGTTGTGGCAGCACAAATGACCCTTGTTCTCCAATAGGGGTTTTAAATAACTACACTAATGCCATTTTTAACCAGCCATTCTTATTCGCTCGCAACCGTCAATAGAGACTGCTTAAAACGATCAGTTACGCCAACAATGCGTCAATAAAACCATTTTGAGGTCTTAAGCTATAGTCCATTGACGACAATTTCCAGAAAAGATATTTCTCCCAAAACGTTTTGAGCTGACAATGCAACCCATTGTTGTAACTTGTCTGTATTAGTTTATGGCCTGGAAACTATTTTGAGTCTATCTAATAATGTGTGTGTTGTAAGCAACATTTTGAAAAACTTATACCAATGTCTTTAGTAGTCTACTTAACTAGCCCTGTTTTGAACAGTTTGTCTCAATTCCTAATGAACTGCCTTAAGAAAAAAAACAATTGATTTTATTACAGATGAGCCTAATGTAGGTCTGCATGTCTTAGAACCCCCCCCCCCCACACACACACACACACACACACAAAATAGTCAGAATAACGTGTAATACGAAACCTTTTGCTTCTCTTCATTTTTATATCTACAGAGGATAGTATTTACTTCCTCAATGGGCCACAAACAGAGTTCCTTAAATTGTTATACAGACAAGAAGTTTCAGTTTTCAGAACTCAAATGAAAATGTTTGATTGATTTTTGTTTTCAATGTTTATTTTGAACATGAAAACAGTCCATTTTAAAAAAAAGTTAACAAGCAGTAATAGACAAAGAAATACTTTACACTATTTTTTAGGTTTGACACCACTTTTTTCAGACCGATACCGAGCACTCAACTCCCGAGACCACAAGTACTTATGATATAAAATTTGACATAAAATTTCCACACACACAAAAAAAACAATGACAGGTAATTTTAAAGAAAGATCTATGTATCCTAATATATTTCCCAATATATATATATATATATATATATATATATATATATATATATATATATATATATATATATATTCCCTATATATATATATATATATATTCTCCTTAAAATTGCATAAATTTAATGGCAATTTTCTATTCATCTATACACAGCAAAAAGCTAGAGTGTTGACTCGCACATAGTCAATTTCATCACTTTTTACATGTTTTATATAGCTGCACATGAATTGAATTGAATTAACACATTGTAAATAGTTAACTTAACAACAATATGTAAATAGCGAGGTAACACTGCTGAGATATATTTAACAACATTGTGAGCGTTAGTTTCATTACCATATGGGTTAAAATAATTAAGTAGATGTGTTTTTATTATTATTAATACACAAAATACCTCTATATTAGCTTTGATTTACTTTCTCTTCAGAGTCGGTTTAATACTAAATAAACCAACTCAGTCAAATAACTCCAACATTTACCTCCATTTAACTAAGAC
Organism: Vanacampus margaritifer; assembly: GCF_051991255.1. Lineage (NCBI taxonomy): Eukaryota > Metazoa > Chordata > Actinopteri > Syngnathiformes > Syngnathidae > Vanacampus > Vanacampus margaritifer. The sequence goes on from NC_135446.1 coordinate 7,120,056, forward strand.
AGTGTTAAAAATTCACTTTGGGGGTTGAAATAAACTCTGGAACATTTCACACCAAAATTTTAACATTGCAATTTTTGCAGTGTAGTTCCTAATTTATAGTTCCTGATTATAAATTGACTGTTGTCGAGTGATAGCTTAAAATATGGCCGGGTATCGGCCTGATACTGATAACTGGTATTGGTACTACACTGTAACGAATTGACTGTAGAATTTACAAGAAATAAGTGGCAAAAAAGTTGCCAACTAATTCCTGTAAAATCACATTTAATTATTGTGAAAATCTATTCCTGCATATTACTGCATTTTTTACAAGTATTTATTGTACGTATATAAATTATAGTTACTTACTGTATTTACTTGTTTTCACTGTAAAGTAGTTTACAACTGTTTCTTGTATTCAATTTTTTTTTTAATTGCCAGTAAATTCCTGAGAATGAAAAATACAATATGTCATTGTAAATTCCATTCCTCCATCCATTTTCTTAACCACTTATTCATCACAAGGGTCACAGGGGTGCTGGAGCCTGAACTGGTTGCCAGCCAATCGTAGGGCACACAGAGACGAACAACCATCACTATGCATGCCTTTGGAATGTTGGAGGAGACTGGAGCAAACACACACAGGTACGGGGAGAATATGCAAACTCCACCGAGGAAGGCCGAAGCCTGGACTCGATCTCATGCCCTCAGCATTGGGAGGCGGATGTGCTAACCAGTCACCCACCGTGCCGCCCTCATTGTAAAATCAAGCCTCGTTTTGCAGCCGAGTGCATGAATGAACGTAATTTTGCCTGTTTATCGGACAAATGCGATGTGAAAACGCTGCAGACTGCCCTGGTGCAAAAATATTACTCAATAATTCCCTGAATTCTTGTCCTTGCTCCGATGACAATACAGGGTCCGCTATTTGCTTCTCCTCTAGAGATACCCGCCAAAAACATCAACAATCTTTACAGTATTTACCTGTATTCCACATATATGCATGCTAGGGCTGCATGATATATCGAAAAAATACTGCTATCGCGATGATGGCACATGCAGTATGCTAATCGCAAAGACGTGCAATAAATTCAAACATTTGTTATGGTTCTGTATGCTTCATTTATGTAAGTTTGACCAATCAAATGTAACCTTATATGTATATACGCATCGCCACTCACCTCCCTAGATACTGCTCACCTATTGGCTGCAGCGGACCACAGACGTCCTGTTAGCAACTCCACAGCCGTGGACGGAACAAAAATAAATAGCAGACGTGGGAGAGGAAGAAATGAATGAGGATGAAAGCAATGAACTATTTGTGCCTAAAAAAGAATAGCACGCTTGCAATATGGGACTATGACTTGTCACAGACGCAAGTACTAAGTGATGTCGAAGAAGACTGGCTACGTCAAGAGGAAACTCAATCAATCTACACAGACGTCTTCAGAGTCCCAATACTACTAACGTGAAGGCAAGTTGTAAAATAGCAAATCGATAACCATCAATGAAAGTTTTGTGAGCGTCACACCTTACGAGAAAACTTCCACAAAGCTATTACCGCAGTTTGCCAGAAAGTACCTCAGTCTGTATACCTGCAAGCAGCTCACCCTCCGAGAGACTTTTTAACGTGCCTCGGGCAATTTAGTTATATGCCAGCGTACTTGTTTAAAACCGGCCAAAGTGAACTTGTTGATCTTCCTGGCAAAAAACCTTGAATCATTTTGTTAAGCGGTGTTGTGTTTTATGGTTACTGTAACGCTCAAACGGGAAGACTTGCATCTTAAGCACTTTGTTTTCAAGAATTATTATTATATATTTTTTGGTTTATATTATTTAATTTACCAGTCATGCTAAAGCTCTTGGAAATTTCATGGTTGTCACTTACACATTGTTATGCTTGAATAATATAACTGATTAAGAGTACTGTGGTGGCACGGTGGATGACTGGTTAGCATGTCCGCCTCCCAGTGCAGAAGACGTGAGCTCAAGTCCAGGCTTCGGCCTTCCTGGGTGGAGTTTGCATGTTCTCCCCGTGCTAGCATGAGTTTTCTCCGGGTGCTCCGGTTTCCTCCCACATTCCAAAGACATGCACGGCAGGTTAATTGAACACTTCAAATTGTCCATATGTGTGATTGTGAGTGTGGATGGTTGTTCGTCTCTGTGTGCCCTGCGATTGGCTGGCAACCAGTTCAGGGTGTACCCCGACTACTGCCCGAAGCCAGCTGGGATAGGCTCCAGCGACCCCCTCGACCCTTGTGAGGACAAGCGGTTAAGAAAATGGATGGATATTTTTTGGTATATATTATTTAATTTACCAGTCATGCTAAAGTTCTTGGAAATGTCATGGTTGTCACTTACACATGGTTATGCTTGAATAAAATAACTGATTAGGATCACTGTGTTCCCTCGTTTTCCGCGGGGGTCATGTTTCAAAAAATACCCGCAATAAAGGAAATCCGTAGTTAGCTTTATGTTTTACATTTATTATAAATGTTTTAAGGCTCTAAAACCCCTCACCACACAGTTTATACGTGCATTTACATTTTCTCACATTTCTCTCTTGTTTAAAGATTGTCAATGTTCAAACCTTCATAAATTTTATGAAATAGGTACATTATTGTAAAAAAAAAATGCATGTAATATTGCACTTTAAAAAATCCGCGAAACTGCGAGGCTGCGAAAAATAAACCGCGTTATGGCGAGGGAACACTGTAATGCTTTGTTTTGGTCCTCGCATGTTTAGGGTAACACTTGTTAAGTGTTTGGACTTCATATATTTAGATCAATTACTCAATTACAATGTTTAGATCAGATTACTGTACATAGTCTGCTCATATTCCACTTTTTTTTTTTTATCTATTTTATTATTTTTTTTTTTTCCATATAGCTCAGTATTGTTCATTCGATTTGACATGTCATCATTGCTCTCCTTTTTTATTTTTATATATTATTTATTTATTTATTTTTTTGTATGTGGGTGAGTATGTGTGTGTGTGTGCGTGCGTGCGTGCGTGCGTGTGAGTGTGTATTCATTAGTTCACCTAAAACCTATTAAAAAAATCCCATACTAATAATATAATATAATAATAAATTGCCAAATGCAGAAACATCAATGTAAGTTATCACTATGTGGTGGCTCTCGCTAACAGGCAGAATTAAGTAACCAGAATTAGGTTAAAAATTTCTATATACGTAGACCATGTTTCTATAAATTTTGATATTTGTTTTTTATTTGAGGCAGATATTTTTTCCATTAAAATGTGATTTATGAGGAGGTTAGACCATTGGTCGATATTCAGAGTTTGTTTATTATCATTTTCCACATTTAAAGTTGATTTATTTCAATAGATAATAAAAATATAATTTCGTTAGAGACATGTTAAGTATTGCGATATTCAACACCCATATCGCATGTTTTTCCAATATCGTGCAGCCCTAATACATGCAAAATCATAGTTGCTGTAAAATTTACAGTATTTGATCATTAATTATACAGCTTGTTGTACTTTGTTTTTACCCACAATTCACTTTGTTTTACCCATAATGCATTGTTGAATACAGTTAAATACTGTAAAATTACAAAACAAGCTAATGCTATAATTTTTTACTGTAGATTTTACAGAGATTTGTTACAGTGTAGCCCATCTCTACTATTTTTCCAGGTGAGTACAAAGAAGCCCATACCTATTGGTGACATATCAGCTAGCACGACACTGCAAAACAGGGCAAGGTTTTGGAACTCAGCAAGTAAATCTCCCTCCGTAGGGCCTCCACCTAACTGAGAGTGTCCTTGCCACAATACTCATCTTGTCAGTCGTTACTGAGAACTCTTATCTCTCCCAACAAGATGCCAGTTGTTAGTCAATCTATTTTTTTTCCGATGGGCAAGGCAGAACTGCTACACAGCGCGCCATTTCGTGTGTGTGTGTGTGTGTGTGTGTGTGTGTGTGTGTGTGTGTGTGTGTGTGTGTGTGTGTGTGCGTGCGTGTGTGTGTGTGTGTGTGTGTGTGTGTGTGTGTGAGCTCACTGTTCTGGTTTCACTTTGCCATTTTCGCTACTGTAAATGACGGAGACGCGCTTGTTATCCACTTAAAGGAATCCGATTAGATTGGAGAGGTTACTGTGCTTCAGTCACCGAATCTGAACTCCACAATGGTGCGTCTGTGCAAGTGTGAAGAGGACATGCCAGAGGATTATCAATGGCCCTACACACACTCACACGCATGCACACACATTCACAGGGATAGGAATGGGAGAAGATTCCAATCAATCCGGCCCCAAGTTTGGGATTTTTTTCCCCTCCCAATTGTTTGGTCTGAGACACTTGAGTGTTTCTCTTTGGGGATGCTGAGCTGTGCTGGCACCTGCCGCAACAATTGAGGCAGTGTTTGAGGCTGCTGAGTTCACTGGCTCACTTCTGTTTTGCACGCATTGTGCACACTTTTCCTGACATGCGCTTCAAAAATCGGATTGAGCAGCAACAACAACGAAAGCACTGACGCCGGTAAATGTTTGTTGAACATGCTTTGTGAAATGTACCCCTGGTTTCATTTCAGAACAAAAACAATACATTTTACCATTTTGTAAGTGCTTATATAAGTAACCCCACAAGTAGTGTAATTACTACAAATTTAATCGTATGAATGCAATTGACAGTGAATTGAGCGCACTAACAGCTCAGTGGTCCTCTGTGACATAACGTCCCCCAGCAGCCGCATCAGCGCGTATGAAAATGTGTGTCGTGCCAGCAGATGCTGAGTCTGCATTACGCGTATCATGACAATTTTTCAAGAAAACATCCATACCGCCCATGGGAGGTGCATTTAGTGGATGAATACAGTGTCTGTTTGTCTATCCATCTAAACATCCGCTTTTGACACATTCTTTTCAAAATGTGTTGCCTTTCCCTTTGACATGTTCGTTGACGTGTCATAAACAAAAAAGTCAATGAATCTGAGTAATTGCTGCTCTTAAAGGCCAACAGACAAGCTCGTTAGGGTCTCGTTCTTTTGCAACAAAAGTTTCAGTCTTGCTCAAGTTCTCCTTTCACTTCAGAAAAATCCAGCTGCTTATGAAAGACCTGCCTATATGTGGTGAACACATTATGGACAACAAACCCCTGCAGGACAGGGCTGACAAACTCGTTTCTATCACTACATCATTGTTGTTGCCCTCAGATGGCTGTTTATAACTGCAAAACCACATAAATGTATAATCATGACTAGCCGTAACGGCATGCAAAAAAAATACAGTTCGCTTCACATTTGGTGCAATTATCATTTGGAGCTAGCAGACAATTATCCAGTAAAAGAAAGATGAGTCTGTAATTACTTTGGCTTTGGAGTTGGAGGATGTGGTTTTGAGCTTTACTATTGGCAAAAACATTTAAAATGGTATCTAATTGATAGAGAGATACTAATAGGAAAGTGAAAAATTAACAGTTTGTAGGAAGTGAACAATACAGTAACAGTGATGGCTTGGATATTTACATTTTAAATTAGTTTGACGAGCAGTTAAAAGCATATCACCAGAGGCTGAACAGCAGTGTATTTGTTTGCTAAAGCTAACCTATATGTTTCGTTAAAAAACAAAAAAACAAAAATCAATTTAAAAAAATCGGAATATGAATTAATTACACCCCTACTAACCATATCATATTAATAATACTGGTGTCCGACCGATATGATTTTTTTTTAGGCTGATTCCGATTCTGTTTCAATGTCATTATCTTTGTCTTCTGTTGCATTCATTAGGCTTTTGCCATTTTAAAAGAGCTAATATCAGCCAATTACTTGGTCAGGGCCTAACGATACATTCTATTTGATTATCATAAAATAATTAGCTTGAAACACAAGTTAAAGAGCAATTGTGGCAAACGGGCCACATAAAATGATGCAGAGTGCCGGATCCAGCCCCCGGGCCTTGGCTTTGACACCTGAATCGTAGGAGGATGGGATTCATTACGTATGATGAGTCATTTGAAAAGCTAGCTAGCAAAGTTCGGTGAGTAACGCGCCGTTATCTTAACCTTGAAAGTGGACACGCTGGTCTACATTCTGCTGAAGGTGCGAGCTGTGCACGCGCATGAGTGAGCGGCAGTTTTTTTTGTTTTGTTTTTTTTACCACCAGTCGCACGCCTCTCCCTGCCCGCTCCCTCGCCCCTACCTGCAGCAGCTGGATCTCCGTCAGAGTGACCACTTTGACCAGGCAACATCGACTCATGGCGCCCGTGGCCTCTCCCATCGCAGGGGAAACCGCAAATTTGGGAGCCGATCTCGCGCACCTTCGTTTCTCACCGGAGACGCGAGAAGAGGAAGAAGAAGAAGAGGTCCCGAAGCCTCCTTCCTGAGCTTTGCAGAAATATCAGCGAGGAAAGGAAGACATGACACATCAGCTTATTTGGGGAGCGACGCGGTCCGCTTCCTCTGTGTGTGTGAGTGTTCCAGAAAAACCTGACAGAAGCAGAAACACCGACGGCGGTTGGGCCTGCGTGCATGTATGTGAGAGAGCGAGCAAGATGCTAATAAGTTGCTTCTGCATGCACATCGCCGCGCTTTTCCTTCCTGCAGAAAATTCAGCACATTCTGCCAGGTTATCTCCATGACAGCCGCTTCCCTTGTCGGGCCTTTTTTTCAAGCAGTCAAAAACGGACGTTTGAAATTTTACATGCCTGCTACTGGCTCTCGATGATTGCAAACAAGTACAGTCATCCGTTCATCGCAGTTACGTTCCAGAGACACTAAAAAAAACATTACACACACACACATACAAAAAAAAAAACATCTTCCACACAACAACTCTCAAACAAACCAAAACAAACTCTTAAACACACCAAGAACCTACACATACACTTCCACAAAAAAAAAACTCTCTCTCAAAAACACACACACACAAAAACCCTTCGACTCACCAAAAGCACTTGCACATCACCACACACCTACAAACCTCTTACATGAGCCAAAAAAAATCCTCACTCACACAAAAAAAATTATTCCACAATGACAAAAAACTCTCACCAACCCCAAAAACCTCTCAATATAAGACCGTTTGTACAGTATATTTAAAAAAAATCTCTCTCCCACATCCAGATAACTCTCAAAACACCTTAGAAACTCTCACTCACATAAAAAAAAAAATCATCCACGCGACAAAAAAAAAAAACTGTCACAAGAAAAACCTCTCTTCTACCTAAAAAAAAACCACTTTCACCCACCAAAAAGTGTATCACACACACACCAAAAATTCTCACACATGGCAAAAATATGGCTCTCCAATAACTATCACTCAAGATGTTTCACCAAAAACCTTGTGCACAACAAAAATCTCACACACTTAACAACCTCTCACTCTACAGCAAAAAAATATAAATCACTCACGCCAAAAAGACATCTTCCTTCCATTCAACAAAAGAAAACTCAGACAACAAAAAAACCCTCACTCCACTCACGCGAAAAATTTTCAACGGAAAAGAAAAATCTCACTCACACCCAAAAAAGCACTACAACCATCAAATAGTCGAAAAACTCCTACACGCAGCAAAAACAGAGTCAAGAAAAAGATCATGGCAACGCAATGGCCTACATAGCTCAAGTCACCTATCTAGTCCAGGGAGTCCTCGAGTTACGGACGTGTTACGTTCCTCTGCTGTTTATGTAACCCGAATTTCGACTTAAGTCAGATTTCAAAATTAAAGTCGAGATTTATATCAAAATACTTTTCACAGTAATAAAAAAAATAAAATAAAACATATTTGCGCCACCCGGAAAATGCTCACAACCAAAAAGCTTCCTTAACCCCCCACCACCACCACCAAAAAAAAAGCCCAAAAGCTCTTTAGACACCAAGAACCTCTAATGCACACAAATGCCAAATAACCTCACACAAAACCCTCACTCACAGTAAAAAATAATAATAATAAAAATTGCACACCCCAAAAAAAAAAAAACACGTATTAATAGTATTTACTTATTCAGCAAAAATAAGCACGTTTTTTTACAAAACAAAAACAAATAAAAACACACACACACATACAGGGAATTACTCTCATACTCTTGTCTCTATACTCAGTCAAGTAAATGCACCTAATAACGTTTGGATTGGATACGCTGAATGAAAGCATCAATGCATAATTTTATCACGCAAATGAAATCTCAATAATGTGGTTTAGTCTCGACTGGACAGTTGATGTTCCAGTTGAATAGACAGTGAACAGTTCCAACACATCTGTTATTGGCTGCATTTGCTCCACACGTTCTTCTGACGGAGGCTCTCATTAAAGGCTCCATGCGCATCCATCTCGGCATTATTTTAGCCGCCGTGACCAAAGTAATGCTTCGCCGCCATCTGAGGCTCATGTCTGACTTGTGTGTGCATGTGACTGCCGCTCGGCGCCGGACTGTAAATCACATTTTATGGATCACTCCGATGCTTGATCACGTTTATTTTAATAAGATTTTTTCTTGTCATTAAGTTCAACAGGAGGCAAATATGTATTTGACTAATTAGCGGCAGATCATGGCCAACTAGTCAACTGCATGATTGGCTACCACTGGAATTAAAAGAGAAGATTAACAGGGGGTGACCTAAATTCAGAGACGTTTTCAAGGATGTTTGCTCAAACTATAGCGAACAGATTGTTATTTCCCAGTTTTGGTTTCCTTATTACTACTGGTTTTCAAGCGCAATAAATTGGGATTAAAACAGAACTTTCACAGGAAGTGAACTAACCCTAACCCTAACCCTAACCCTAACCCTTTTTTTGCCATGTATTTGCACATCCATGACACTAGGTGACAGTGGTGTTCTTGTTGTCAAGGAATATTAGCTCCTCTGCAGAGGTGTTCTTGCAACAATTTTACAGAAAAATTATCCTATTCATAGCGGCGGCGGAGAGTTGGTGAAATATTTTCTTCTGAGAAAGTGCTCCAATTAATATGACCACATTTGTCGTTTTGAAATGTGCCAAATTACAACCAAGTGGAGTATTGTAGTTTAGCGACCACTAATTAACATACATGTCAACAGTCAAAAAACATTAAAACAATTGCAGGCCTGTTAGCTCAGTCTCTTAGATTGATGTTTGTCTTCTGACCACATGACTCGGGTTTGACTCCCATTAACTCCACTTATGGTTCACTTTAAGCAATTTTTTTGATAGAGGTTCGCTAAACTACAATACACTTGGTCGTATTTTGGTGCATGGTAAAACGACCATGGTCGTTTATTGTTGGAGGACTTGTTGTTCCTTCTTCCTTGTGGGAGGTGTAGCAAAAAATAACTGAGAAGCACCGAAGTGTTTTAGCTCTGAGCATCAGTATCCGCTGCTCATCATTCCCTTTTTCCCTCCCGTTTCTTCTGTTGCACTTTTATAAGCTATCTAAAATCAATCCGTAAATGATTGTTAACTTTGTCGATCGTTTTGGATGTCTGCTGTTGTATCGCAAGTCGTATCGTGTGCGAATGATAATTCCAGTTTTGGGGAGCCACAAGTGCTCACCTTTGTTAGCCGCCCGGCGCACGCGTCATGTTTTAAACATCAGGGACTTCTTGTAACAGCCGGCCCGGCTTCTGAGGCCACGCATCAAAGTGCGGCTCGCACATCTGAGGACTGTTTTATCCTGCTAGAAAAGGAATGCATAATGGACACATGGCACCACTGCACTTTTAATGATCCTCGTATGAATTAAATATTGCCGCCATTTTAACCGGATTACATGAGGAACGATGTGTTTATTGTTAATATCCCAATCAAGAGAACGCAAACAGGTTTGTCGTCAAATTCGGCCTTCCCAATTCCTCCATAACTTAATCAAAAAGCAGCCTTATTTCAATATTTTTAAATAGTGTGTGTGTGTGTGTGTGTGTGTGTGTGTGTGTGTGTGTGTGTGTGTGTGTGCGTGCGTGCGTACGTGCGTGCGTGCGTGCGTGCGTGTGAATTAAATATACTGTGTATATATATTTTTTTTCTGTGTATATACTGTATATATACAGTATATATATATATATATATATATATATATTTATTTATTTATTTATTTTTAATCAGTTTAATCACATTTTAGAATTTTGTTTAATCATGATGAATCACTTAATTTAAAAAAGTTTTTTTCACACAAAAAATGCCCGCCAAATTTGAAGAGCAACGTTTATGTGTTAATTCTTTTGACATTTTATGTTATGAGGAAGTCAACATTTTTTGATCCACTGCACGCGCTCATCCTCATCTTTTTCTAATCAGTTAATTACTTGCATAATTTAAGATGGGAAAAAAATGACCCCAATAATTTGACATGAACAAATATTCAAAATGTGATATGCAAACATTTATTAAATGCTTTACTTTAATGTATTTAATTATGTTTATTATGATTATTTAATTATTGCTAAAACACAACCTGTGCTACCTTAAATGTAGCCATCCGCTGTCACGCTAAAGGATCATCTTCATCTATGGTCAAAATTAATAGTGTGATTAATCTGCGTTAATTCATGATTAAAGCGATATTTTTGTGTAATTAATTAATCAGTTAACGCTTTATCTTTGACAGCACTAATATATATATATATATATATATATATATATATATACGCTGATTCATTTTTTCAGCGCCAAAAAATGCTTTGTGAAAAAAAAAAATCCCTAACTCACCTATTGTCCACGGAAAAAAAAAAATCTGTGTATTCCCCTAATGTCCCATGTTTGCCATCAACCCACATAATCGTTCTTACCTACACTATTTGCATTAAAGATAAACCATTCATGTTGAAAATAAACTTAAAGCCATACTGCTCAGTGATGGAACAAAAATGTCTTTGTCTGTCTGCTAATGTCATTTCCTCATCACAAATCAGACCATAACGAAGGATGTGACAAGGGGAATATTGTGTAATGGATTAAAGCACGAAAAGCTATTTTGTGCCAAGTATGTAGCCAGGATCTCAACTTTAGTCATTTTGCTGCTGAGAAGGAACCTCAAACAAAATGACTGAACACTACTGTACCTCCAATTGCACAATTTAAGCAACCAAATATAAACATGGGGGGGGGGGGGGGTTGAAGATGCGTGCGGCCAGTCCCCAACTGTCAGCGCCAAGTAGATGTGATTAGTCAAATGGAATAATACAATTTTTGCAGCTAAATCGGTTAGGCCGCCATCTCACAAGAGCTGTGTGTTGGAATTGTACACGTGCCTCAAGCTGCATCCTCAACACTGCGCTGCTTTGCACGTGCACACACAACTCAACATGAAGTACACCTGCAGACTTATGCAAGTCAGCTCCACCAAAGTGTCAGAAATTCATTTTACAAAGGCGGCTCTTTCTGAAATGTGTTTAGTGGAGTGGTTCTTAACCTTGTTGGAGGGACCCCACCAGTTTCCTGTGCGCATTCCCCGAACCAACCTTTCTTTAGTGAAACATATATATTATTTTTCTTTCCAAATTCAACAAAATAAACAAGGAGAGTTGCCTTTTCGTCTTAAGATTGGGTTTCCTATATGTACTGGACCGCTGCCCAAGAGAAGTGTGCTAAGCTATTCATTTTTCAAACGGGCCTTGCAACTCATTTGTGTTAAATATGAATTGAATATAGTTTTATAAAACTGTAAATTTGTGTTTTAATTAGATGCCCTTGTGTAGCTCTGGCGTCTTCATATTGAAATATATGAAATAAAAAATAAAAACAGAAAGATTTTTTTTTTAGAAATTTGCTGTGCTATAATAAAATGACATAGAGTATAAACACATATTAATGATAAACCTTGCCTTTGTGTGCAATAAATCTTTAAGCTCATCCATGAGGTCAGTAGGTTGGTAAAATAAAATAAAAAGAGCCCTAAACAACAACAACCTCTAGTTTTTATTTGAGGACCACGCCAACATGTTTCCACTTTCCTTTGCAGACAGTCAAGACAAAGCATTTACTACGTGGATCAAGTCGTAATGAAAATACTTGCGCGGTTCATATATGGCAGATCTTAATATTGATAAATAGAATGCAGCCAAATACTTCTTTCTCTAAAGGTTGAGGATCTCAACAGTCCAATTTGCAAGCACCAAGTGTGAGAAACTTGAAAGCAGACGAAAGCAGGACACAACAGATTAGATAATGAGAGACGAGGGAACCCGAGAAGGTTGAACAATACTACCCGGAAGTGCCCTCTGACTCTTTTTGTAGTATGTGCTAACAAGCAGCGAGAGCAAAGGAAGCAGTTAGGGGAATTGCCATAACTGTAGTGGGAGGGCATCAACCTTCTTTCATTTCTAGGCTACGCCATCTTTGATTAATTGGAACCACCAAAAAAAAAGAGTGAAAATTGCCACCAATCAATTTTCCAAGTCTGAACTTTGAAGCTTAATGTGGCATCAAAAAGGGCATCCTACTTAGCCTAACCACATTTGTGAAGCACTGTTCAAAAGCTTTTTGGTGGGCAAATGTTGATTACACCTCCCCCTTGCTCCGCTTTTAACTCAATTGAGTGAAATGAAATAATGCAATAGCAGAAAATTAGATCAAGCTTTGACCTTACCCGAACTAATATTATGCGGTTTGTGCTACGGATACAAAGAGCGGCTTGTGTTTCGCATTGCTCGGCTATCTTAGTCCTCCTTGAACGGGAGCGGGAAGAAGGCCGGCACTTCTCTTCCAAGCGAACAAGGAACAACTTTTGGAAGACCAACCTGAAGTATATTTACTGAACCGTCATTTGATAGAACTGTACGGTGAATAAACTGCAGTCGGGACTTTCATGGCCTTCTCTGCTGGCCCATACACCATCAGGCATTTACAACTTCTACCAAGTCATAATAATTCAATTCCAAACGTCTTTTGTTTTCATTTCATATCTTATCTGTGTAGCTTCTAGTCGTTTCTTGGTTGTCCAATCATATTTTAGCTTCTGTGTTGCTATGTAAAATTATTCTGCCCAACACCCTCAGAATCCTGAGTGCTGGCGTGTAACACACAAACCGTTGATGACTTTTCTTTTCTTTTTTTGGGGGTCTTTTTTAAAAATGTATTTATACCAAGAAGACTTTAGGTTCACTCCTCAAGGCTCAGAGTGATGTTGACATTTTTCCATCCTCTGATTGGTTCAGCTAAAAATGTGCAGCAATGACAGAGAATGGTGTGGATAAATTCTATCTGAACAAGGACAAGCACACACATTTTCCACAAATGTACTCCAAAAACGTTCATAATCACAACAAAGTTGTAAGTCAGTTTTCAAGGAATAGTAATTATCAACTCTATAATTTAGACACATCGTTTACGGACTGTACGACCTATGTTACTACAAGTGAGAGGTGTGGACTCGTGTCATGTGACTTGGACTCGAGTCATGAATTTGACGACTTTAGACTCGACTTGACAAAATGTTAAAAGACTTGCAACTCGACTTGGACTTTACCAATAATGACTTGTGATTTGCTTCTTCCACGCCAGCTTGGCTACTTATTATCAACATTTTAATTGAAATTACATATTTTTTACCACCATTATCATAACGCCACCCCGAAAGTTTATTAATTAGCGAATTTAGGACGCGAAGAAATCGCAAGTTAACTACGCCGTCTTTGCATGATACGGTACAAGTCCCCGGCGTTAGTGGCTAGTAGCTAACTGTTAGGTTTCGTTCAGTCTTAGTTAGATCATTGTCGCTGTCGCTTTGTTGTTACTTTGATTTTTGGTCTTTTCATAAATTTGTTGGTTTTGTTTATTTAGAGTTTTACCCAGTTCCCCTGTTAGTGTTTTTGTTAAATAAATTGTGCTCAGTATAACATGCATCCCTGCCATGGTTCTCCTGCCTCCCTGCATTTGGGTCCTCCACCCCCCCCAAACCCCCCCCCCCCCCACATGACAACTTTGTAATCTACTCTCCCTGTTTAAACTAAAGGAATGTGCCTTAAATTGCACTTAAATATATCTTTCATTATTAAAAAAAAAAAAATAGAACTTTGCCTTCATTTATAATTATTTTATAAAACACTAGCTTTAAAAAAAAAAAAAAACATTCAAAATGGCCATTTGGATTTTAGGAACACAGCTTCAAGTGCATTAATTACAACTGCAATATAACATAAGGCAGGATACCTAATGTTATATAATTATTTTATACATGGACCATGTATAAAATAATTATGTATCTTGCCTTATATCGCACTTCAAATTGTGTTTAAATTCTAATGACCATATTAGACATTTTGAGTTTATATATTTTTTTTTTTTATGTAATGGGCAAAAGCATTAAAGAATAAATTAAGACAAAGTTCTATTTATCTGATTTCATTTTATTTATTTGCTTAATTTTTAAAGCAATCAGATCCGAGACTTTTGTGATCTGTTGCACTTCTAGTTGTTTGGGTACAAAAACTATGAGGTGGTCAACAAAAAAATGAAATGCAGTATGTCCAAGATTAGATCACTGACGGAGAGGCAAAAACTTCAAACTTCGTTCAACATCTGAAGTTGCACAAAGAACGGTAAATAAGCTAATGTCAGTTGTTTATCGGCTTAATTATCGTTGCTAGCTGCGTAGTTAATGAGACTGTCAACTCACTGGTAACACATTGCAAACACGGCATTCTGGATTCACTCAAAGTGTACGACTTGTGAATCAGTCTTGACTTTGGACTTGACTCGAGACTTGAGACTTTCTTGTGACTTGTAAAACAATGATTTACTCCCACCTCTGCTATGTGTCACCAAAAGTAACAATAATTTCATTCCAAACGTAGAAATAATGTAATATACAACTAGAAACGACACCACTGTAACTATATTATGCTTTAATAAGAGTAAAATTATGCGTATTGATTAAAAATGGTGTGAACCTAAGTTAGCTGACCGGAGCCCAGAAACTCCAAGGCTGAAACAATGGCAAACTAATGAGCTTGGATTACAGAGGAACTGCCATCTAGGGGCCTGGTGTGCCTACTACAATGTGATCTGCCATACTTTAACTTCACTTGCTGATATCTTTAGGGTCTTAAATATTAAGGGTGTGCCCAAAAAATCCAATCTCATAAGAATCGCGATTCTCATTTAGTACGATTCAGAATTGATTTTATTTAAATTATTTTATACTGTCTTGCCTTTGTCTGTGTGTGCCTTTATTTGGAGCGCTGTTCATGTTGTACCCGGTTTGGCCACTGAGGGGCAGTGTGGTTCCACGCGGTTTTATACAATGTTAAATTGTAGCCAGATTAGAGAGTAGAAGGAAAAAGTCACAATCAAGTTATTCCAATTAAAAAAAATTAAAAATTCAGCATGGAGCCATTCTTTTGAGTGATAAAAGGCCTTAGCATTAGCGAGTCAGACTGGATTAGATCATTACAATTCCATGCACATCTATAGATTGAAGCAAAAATCATTGTCAATCAAATCATTTTGAATAAAAAATTGTTCTTAATCGAAAATCGATTCTGAATCGAATCGCAGGTCCAAAAATCTGAATTGAATCGAATCGTGAGACATTCAAAGATTCCCACCCCTAATTAAATATGCAACTAATAGCTTGCTATTCAATGCAGACAATCAAAGAAAATATTGTACTCTCACATCAACCTGTTCAGCCATAATTACTCGTTTGACGAAGCGTAATGCTTGAGATTGCTGTTATTTAAAATGAACCATACCAATCTTTTCTTGGATCTGAAGGGAAACATTAGGTTATATCTAACTGATTGTCTGCTATCCAGTATGGGCAGTGCATGTAAATATTGTACTTGCACAGCAAGTCAGTCAGTTGGCTTAAGTGACTAACGAACTGTGCCTGAGTTCAATTTCTTCCTTTGACAACCACGCTTCCAGTGCACAATATGTTGAGCCCCCAGTTTCCTCTTATTTCATATTGTGTGATTTTTGGAATGGTGACATAAAAATGGGTAGAACTTTTGTCTGTTGAGTTTTATGCAGCACAATCCGTACCTTTAGTAAGCTAAGTCATTGGTCGGGCCTGTGCGCCACTAAAGCTGAGAAAACAACCTGAAGTAACCTCAAACTTTCCCTCTCATCATTTCTTAAAAAACATGTCTCCATTTACATATTTGCACTCTTCACTCCGTCTCCTCATCTTCTCTGCCTTGATGTTTGTCTCCCTCGCTCTCTTGATCGGCTTTGCCGCCGTCTATCTCTTCATCTGCGCTTACACCTGCGCGAGGCTAACGTGAGACGACACCGATCTTTTTCATCACAATGGGGAGCCCGAAAGACCAAAAGGCTCACTTAAAAGGCGTGTTTCAGGGTATTAATTGCTTGACATGGCTCACCCAGGTATGGGAAACCCTGCATGTGCGGCAATTAAACACACTGAAATACTTTGACGTCTGAACAAAATCACGTGTCGTAGGCACACAAAGTTATGCTAAGTTAACAGGGTTCAAAAATTGTACTCAAGTAAGATTACTGTTACTTAGTACTATAAATGACTCAAGTCAAAAGTAATCCTCCAAATATTTACCGCAGTAAAAGACAAGTATTCAGTGAAAAAAAACTTCAAGTACAGAAAAACTAATGAGTAACTTCTGATTTATGTTTTTTTTAAGCATGACTGTTAAATAGGCAAAAATATAAAATAGGAATGTGCAAATTTAGATATTGCATAACAAAGTAAAACAACCAAAATATTTCGAAATAGCTAAAAATGGTGCAAAATCAACGTATTTTGTTTAAACTCATGAAACAGCACAAGTTCAAAGTCAAGTTTGTGTAGGCTGAAATGTGGACATTTTTAGGGAAACACAGATCATAGTGCATGACAGGTGTTCAGTTTCATAATCTGTAATTGGGCTGAAAGATTTTGAAAAATAATCTTAATTGTGACCCAATGGAGTCAAACCTCACAAGTGATTACGTAAGCTAAAAATCAATTTAAAAAAATGCATTGCACAAGTGCACAAATTAAAAAGAATATTGTAAAATAATGTTGCTGAATGGAACGGAGTGGGGGGGGGGGGAACACCCATGCAGTATAATAAATCATGTAGAAAATATGTCTCCAGAATGTCTACAATAAACATCACATGCCGGGTGTCCCAAAATCCACCATTTTGAATAATGAGAGGGAATAAGGCCTGAAATTATGATTAAAACATACACTGCCAGTGCATATACAGTAAACCCATTGTTGTTTTAGGGTAAATAAATAAATACATAAATACTGTATACAGAATTTATCCAATACTTTAAAAGTTCAATAGAAAGTTTTGTTTTTTTAACCACATTAACATTGGCCAGACAGTATTTCTTATTCAGTCATTGTTTTTTTGTTACTGTTATTGTCTTCTTCTGAATGGTATATTTTAAAGAAAAAATCCCAGAAAAAAATCTAATTATATTAAAGATCATGTGTAATATTTTGTTCTGCTATGTTAATAATAATAATAATTATTATTTGTAGAACAACAGCCTTTTGTCAATCATTGATTGCTTCCTGATGTCAATAAATCAAGAGTGGTTATGCACTATATGTAAATATAGGCTATTTGTGCTCAAATTTTCAAGTAACTTTGGGACGGAAATGAATTCTTAATTTCTCCCGATCCAACTGCAATAGAATTGCCATAAAAAGAAACAGCGGCGCAAACACAACAACGGTAATATATCACAGCAATGCTCTTTATCTGGGACAGCCCCCTCATGAAGTTTGACATTCTGATAGAAAGTCATAAAATGAAAAGCAGGACGCCAGCATTTAATGCTGTGATCATCTGCATGACTGTTTCTGCGGATGTTTCTGGTTATTTATGGTAAAGGAGCGTCGCGTGCTGAGAGCCTTCAGCACCACTCTGGCATGACGTGAAAACAACGGAGGAGTAGGTTCGTCCCGGTCACGTACCTGTCCATACCAGTTATATTCCAGCATTGTGTCAGGATGGAGCCTTCACCAAAGCATGAACCTCCACTTGCTCTCTCTTGAAATGGCTACAGGAATAAAAGTTGTGCAATTGTTGGGGCGGGGGGGCAAAGATTTTGCGCTCACACATGTCCACTTGCGCCGGCGAGCTCTGATTGGCAAGCCTTCGCCGTTGAATTTGGGCACTCCCAGAGCTTCTGACCTGTTGATAATGAACCTGAACCCATTATTTTGAGTCAATGAATTGAAAGAAATAGGGCAAGGAATGAAAGCCGGAGGGCCAATTAACAGCATTCTTGGATGTATTACGCCGAGCCCGCCGCTCAGGCAGACCACTTTGCGCCTTTTGTCTTTATCCCCTCTGTTATTCATTAATTATTCCGAGCAGGGTCGGGGGTCACGTGGCTAATTGCGCAAGCCGTCTCTGTCTCACTTTGCGAGGATCCTGACCACGCCACCTTGAATTGTGCCGCTACGTACGGGAGAATCCCCCCTGAAGCTCTCGTTGATGTTACGTTTAACTGCCGGCGCTACGACTGTTTGCTGGATTCGGCACAAGGAAGGCCTCGTCTCGTTAAGTAAGAGATTTTAGATCAATTACACACACATACTGGACATTAGGAGTGGAAAGATGTGAGTAACTCACAATTTGATACTGTGATGATAATGATATAATCACAAAACACAATATCTACGATATTCGATATATTGTCTGAAACTTTCTCAACGATATATCATGATATTCAGTGTGTGAGTGACAGTGGAAACTTGACCACTGTTCTTCTTCGCAAATAGTGTCTAGACACCATTTTTTCATCACCGCTTCTGCATACTTTACCGCCATTTAGGAGATTAGCGCCCCCACAAACAGGACAGGAGAGATTAAGTACTGACGGTGACAGCAAAGGATCAAAAAAGTCACGGTTCAGATCGGATCACGTATTTGAGTCACAGATCGAATCGGTTTTTTTTGGATCACAAAATAAAGCAAGATAAATTTATGTATTTTATGAAACAGTTTTGCAGATTAAATTTTTTAAAAATCAACTCAAAGTTTCTACTATGGTCGTTTAGGATTGTAGGAACACAACTTTAAGTGCAATAAGAGGCAGGTGCATTCTTATTTTTACATGGTCCATGTATAAAATAAGGTATTAATGGATTAAAGTTGTGTTCCTTTTTTGCATTTTGCGCTTCAGGGCCATCGTACCAGCCAGGCACTAATGCTAACACTAGCTGCTTATCTTGGTTTGACTTGACTTAAGACTTGTGCCGTATCATACAATGACGGCGTAATTAACTAGTGGTTTCTTAGCGTCCTAAATTAGCGATTAAATACACTTTAGGGATGGCATTGGGTTCATGTTGGTAGAAAATATGTAATTACATCAAAACCTTTGATATGTAAGACAACATGTCAACAAGGGAAGTCAAACTGGCGGTCACGTCGCCGCACAGGCCGACTTCAAAGTAAAAGCTCACCAAGGCTATTGCATTGGAGTCAATATATTGTTTGGTAAAGATTTATTTTGAAGTTAGTCTTAGCGAAGGCAGCATGTTAAGTGGAGTATGTTTCCAACTTCATTGACAAGTTGAATGGCGGGGTTAATCCGTTATATGCAAGGCGTTGCTGTGCTGTCATAAAATATCAATACTGCCGCCACTGTATCGATATATACTTATTGCAACAGAGAGCGCAACAATATATTGCAATGTCAATTTTTTTTTTTTTCCCTCCATCCCTACTTGACATGTTTTAATTTGGCTGTATAGCAGGCCTTATCATGTAGCCAGCGTAACTCTTCCAAAGGGGGAGCTGCAACCCAGCACCATTTGATGTCTAAATTATGGCAAGTTTGTGTCTACTGAGAAACAACCCAATAGAACCTTTTGATACATTTCGGACTGATTTTCTGACTGACAGCGGTCCATGGTTTAGCACGTACGGTCACATCAAAACACTCAGGTTCCCAGAACTACAGAGGCGGGTTTGTGCCTGTGGATTTTCCACAGTCTGAGCCAGTTTTAACGGGCCATTGGCAACGCATTGCTCAGTTTAGGGTCAACGTGGATGACTGTGAGTCACATTGTCTCACACAGGAAGAGGAGCAGCGATGGTGACCTTTAAACGGTGATATGCGCTTGGTGTATGTCATAAAGACTGACATTCAAACGGACTGTGTGGACAGGAAACAAAAGGAAATTCAATTTTGCCCAGCGATAACTGCGTAATCACATTAGGAAAAGATGTTGTCTGTGATGTCAACTCGTCTTTAATGGCATTATAAAATAGACAGCATATCATGGTATAATTATCCCTTAAACTGTTTGAGTTCCTTCATCTCATCCGTGGATGCCGGCGCTTGTTGTCTTTTATTTTTGCATGGTCGGATTTTGTAGTAAATTAGGACATTTCGACGGCTTCCTACATGTTCTTATTTTTCAAAATGATGTATCAAAACCGGGGAATGTCGCCAGCCTTCCGATTAAAACCTGAAAATTTGATTGGCTTTCCCAATTACGAACAGTTTCACTCAGTAGGTGTCAGTCGATTGGGAAAAAAAAAACTAAAATTTGAGTATAGCGCCATCTATGCTGGACTCAGGAAGGCCAAATAAGGTCACAAGCCCATGCTGTCCTTCCCCCTTTGTCTCTCCAAACATTTCCAAAGTGTTTTATTCAAAGGGGTATTCTGCATCGCACCTCTGGCCATGGGTAACTCCGAACGGTTGGTTCGCCGGCCAAGCATAGCCCCATTCTGACCTCCCTCAATTGTGCGTGAATCACATCACTGCCACTGGAGTCACAAACAATAGTGGACCATCCATTGAATAATATTGTTTGTGGCACATGAATTAAGCAGTAAAATTCACCCATTTTTTATCCATTTTGACTGAAAATGACATTACAGTTGCTCAGGGCTCAGGTAGCGACCAATCACTCAACTGTTTTCAGAGTTTAGTCATGTGACATTCGCAAACTGTGCCATGATGGGTCATTAGTTGAACCCTGAGCAACTGTGATGTCATTTTCAGTTGACAACAGCAGACAAAATGGCCGCCCCCTTATAAGGTGGATAAAAACGGTTGGATTTTTGATAGAACGTATTATTGTAAAGAAAATTTGTGTTTCCCCTTTAAGGTCCGGTTCTATCAAAAGTGGTTCAAGGACGTCATGTCTTTTGGTCTTGATGTTTGTTGTCCACACAACATTATTTTTTTTTTTTTGCATCATCTGTGACCCACTACAACATTTAACCTCCACTCCCTTTTTTTAGCATAGGAACGAATACATTGTTCCACTTCCTGATGCTTTTAATCCACATAATTGTTTCCATTTCCCAATTTTTTGGGTTTGTCTGTGTGTGTCCGTCACACTGAACTGAGATATGACTCCAGTTACGTGACTGTATCTGTGCAAAAAAACATACTAAGTTAATTGTGTAATTAATCTTCTATTGTTGTTTAATGTAGACATTCCCCCATTTAATGGCACATCATTGTATAGTATTGCATACACAAACACACTAGGGGTCCTGAATACCAATTATGTGAATCGTAAAACTCCCCGCCAGCTTATCTAGCCTCCAGGGAGACCTCCAGCCCACTGCCCTCCCTCCCTGGTAAACACAGAACCCCCGAACCAGCATGGAGCCTCGAGTTGGTCCCTGATGCGCACGGTCCACTTCACCACCGCCACCATTTACTACTCTCTACGCATTGTACCTTTCCGCCCCTCCCTCCCCACTCCTTTTGAATCCTATTAGGCTGTGAACAAAGTTTAACTGAAAAAGACTGTCGACTTCACTCAATTAGGCCTAATAGGATTAAAGGATGCCGGTATGGGCCGTGAGTTTTCAAATGGCAATGGAATTTTTTTGTAGACACCTGCTCCATCCGTGGCAGTAATCTCAGCAAAGTATATGGAGGATGCCGAGGTCTTGGCCACACCTACCCTGGAGTCTGGTCAACTGAAATGCATCAATCATTATTGCATTTTTGTCCTGTTGGCATCCATTTTGTTTGTGTCAGTCTGGGGCATCTGCTCTAAGGTCAGATCATAATTATTGCTATTTTATGTGTGTGTTTTCCCCCTCTGATATAATCTTTGTCCATTCCAAATGTTACATTCCATTCTTAACAACCCAGCCAACAAAAACAGCTGTGAGCATGTAACTTAATTTGACTAAAGATGCATGTTAGTTATTTTAATTTTATTTTTTATTTGATATACTGTAATTTGCGAGGCCCGGGTCAAAAAAGTGGAATGGCAATCTTCATTTATGGTTTTTACTGTGGCACTGAAAGGCGTGCAAAAGCGGCCGAGGACTGCGGGACAACAACACTTCCGCAGGGCTCACGCTCAATCTGATAACATTTGTGATGGTGGTGGACAAGGGCGCGCAAAAGTGTGAATGGAACCAGATAAGTGAGAGAATTAAGACTTTCGGTATGAGCAACAAAAAGTGTCGTTAGTGAAATATCAGCTCGAGCAGCCTTGACTTGCTCTATAGGTAAATGCCAAAATAAGTCCTGCAGGTCAAAAAGTAAAATCCATACTTTTAAGAACTCCGCTAAACTGGACTGTTAGAGGTAGCATAGTTCAAAGTTCAAATAAATGTTTTTGGTTGTTTGTTTTTTAAGTACTCAACTACATTCAGACCACTGTTGAGTTGCTGCTGAGGTCAAAGGCTAGTCAGACTCAGAAATGGTACATGTAGACATAAAGTCTACAAGAACCAGAACCGGCCCGTCAGATGGCCCAATCTGGCTCGTGAGGATAGAACACAAACTGCAGTTTTTAACTAAAATGAGCTGTTGTGGCTAATTTTGTCCACTGCAAGACACACTGGTGACCACTTCAACGACAGATGTGGATTTGATCCACACACAAAAATTGTAAATAAATTTCAAATTCCTCTGCAGTAAGATAATAATAAATGGAAATATTTGAGCTTATTAGGCCACTGACCTACTGGTCCAGCCCACTTAGTAGCAAATGTGGGTGTAAGTCGCCCTATGCAGGGTCTTTGGTTGGACCGAATTTGTATACAAAACAATATAACTACAGACGCTCCCCTACTTACGAACATTCGAGTTACGAACAACGGTACATACGAACATGTCTGCGCGTACAGTATGTCGAAAAATGTTCGGAAAGAGATGCTGTAAGTTAGATTTTGTATGCGCGCCTTTTTCCGAGTAGTGCTTCTTTCCGCCGCTAATACCGACGCTTGGCGCTGTGAGAGCTCACCCAGCATTGGAGGCTCAGCAACGTGTCGAGGAGGAGGAAGAAGAAGAAACGCCTGTCGCTCATATATAAAGCCATCGCACTCTTCGAGCAGCAAGACCCAAATATTGAACGTTGCACAAAGGTTGCAAATCAATTGAATGATACCATACAGTGCTACCGCATCATTTATGATGAAAAAAGAAGAAAACTGCAATCGTCGTTAGATCGCTTCTTTTGGCCAGTTTCTAGTAAATCCTCCAAGGAAGATACTCATCAACCCTCATCTTCTCCTCGACCCTCAACTTCTTCCTACATTGAAGTTACGGAGGAGGAAGTAACTTTTGAAGCCCATTCCAGCGACGACGAAGAACCTCTCATGATATAAAATCCACCTCTTCCTCCTCCTCCATCAAATCCTTAAGCATCGAGTACATCTTCCAAAAGTAAGTTAAACTTCATTTTATTTATCTTATTATGCACATGTACATACTGTGAGTGTGTGTCTCTCTCTCTCTCTCTAACATACGTAGTACAGTACTGTACGTATTCTCTTTAAACATAAATTATAATACAAAATATAGCACTGAGGCAACTTACGAACGAATTCACCTTACGAACGATCGCCCGGAACGTAACTCACGTCTGTAATCAGTTGTCTGATGGCGTATTTCTGCTCTCCGTACGACACCTAACTTTAAGCAATTAAATCCCCGAAAAAAGGGTATTGTGATGGAAGAAATATCGGCTCGGACCTCCTCCTCCTTCACCATCAACATGCTTGTTGTTCTATCTTAAAACGCGGACATGTTTTTTTGGCGTGTGATATGTGCATTTTGATGGGCTACAATCTGCGACATCATTCAATTATTAATTTTCCATCTATAAGTTGTTTTGAATTGTGACCCTGGTTTCTTTACATGCCTTGGCAGCCCTTCACGGAGTCTTGTTATCATCCGTCCTCCTTGTTGCTAATCACCATTCTTCCCAGGGGTGTCATACGGAGCCTCATACCAACACCTCACAACAGTTTTCCTTCCCGGAGGTCTCTCCGTGTGTCTGGACACTGTGAATAGCTATCTTGGTGGCCTTGGGTCGCCCCCACCCCCCGTCTAAGCATCACCACCTCAGCCACTACGAGGGATTATGATATGTTTTATCCAGAAGTGGCCTGTGACTTTTTTTTTTTTTGTTCCTTCAGTGTCAGTGTGCAAGAAGCCACCACTTTAGGAAGGGTGAAGGGTGAACTCGGGGGCTGTGATGCGTGTTTGAAGAATAGTGTAGTTCAGGAGTCACCAAGCTTTTTTTCCACCGCTAGCTCCTTTTAGAAAAACAAAACAGCATCGAGCTACTCATGTTTAACCCCCAAAAAATTATAGCCAAATTTATAAATATATTTTACATTTTGAGTTCAATGTTATTTTTTGTTTGTTTGTTTTACATTTATTTAATGGGCAAAAGTGTTTTATAAAATAAATGAGGCCAAAGTTCTATTTATCTTTTTAAGCCAGGTACCAGCTGTCAAACTCATTTACAGTTTACCAGCCAGGCACCGGTTACTATTGCTAACAGCTAGCTGCTGGCCACTAGCGTCGGAAAATTGTGCCGTGCCATACAATGACGGCGTAATTAACTTGCGGTTTTCTTAGTGTCCTTAATTAGCGTTTGAATATGAGTTCGGGATAGCGTTGTTTTGATGTTTGTCACAACAATATAATGTCAATAAAAAGCACGATAAAGAAATCCTAAACCTTAAAAAGGGAAGTCAAGCTAGCCATCATGCCACGACTCGGCCCAACTTCAAAGTAAAAGTCTACTAAGGCTATTTGCTTTGCCGTCAGTGTATTATTTGGGAAATTTTATTTTGAAGTTAGCGTTAACTGTCCATGAGCTACTCAAACTACGTCATGATTTCACGAAACTACGCCCACATTTTCCATTGCTTTAGGAAAATACAAGTCACAAAAATAAATCACTCATTGTGGTTGCCAATTGGATTAGGAAAAAAAGGATACAGGCAGAAAAAAAAAGATTCTCATGAGCTTGCAAATTTATGTCTGTTGCTTAATTTGTTTCTTTTTATAGAGGTCTGCTTGAAGCACATAATGTCCGTTTGTTTGTCCCCTTAGTACCTCAGGTCAGCAACACGGATGACAATTTCAACTGGAAACTTGATTTCATTAACTAATTCAATTGACAATACGGCAGTGCATGCCAGATATTTGAGGGTCATAAACTACGGGAAGGATTTGTTCTGAGGCCAATTGATTTGATTCTGTACAACAGTCCAGAGGTGTGGACTCGAGTCATGTGACTAGGACTTGAGTCATGAATTTGACGACTTTAGACTCGATTTGACAAAATGTTAAAAGACTTGCAACTCGACTTGGACTTTAACAACAATGACTTGTGACTTCACTCGGACTTGAACCCTTTGACTTGAAAATACTTGCTTCTTCCAACTTAACAAAAAGATTACAATGTATGTTAACGATTAAGTTCCGTCTTGGTGTGTGTGCGTCACTGCGAGTGTGTGTACGTGTGTGAGCTGGGCTGACACAGCGCCGTCATTCAGACACGCCGCCTACGCCAAGGCAAACTCACCAAATAATACATTGACACCAATGCAACAGCCTTGGCGGATTTTACTTTGAAGTCTGCCTGCATGGTGGCGTGAGCGTCTACTTGACTACTTCCCTTAGACATTTTGGTTTGCATTATCGACGTTTTTATTGAAATTACAGGTAGTAACATCGAACATCCGAGTTACGAATATTCGCAGATACGAACAAAGGCTGACTAATGTCTATAAAAGCTGTATTTTGCGTGCAAGTTAATATTTAAGTGTGCGCCACATCATACATTATGGTACATTATTGTACTGTAGTGCCCCTCTGCCACAACCCCGCCGAGCAGCACCGCGCCATTTGCGCAT
Organism: Vanacampus margaritifer; assembly: GCF_051991255.1. Lineage (NCBI taxonomy): Eukaryota > Metazoa > Chordata > Actinopteri > Syngnathiformes > Syngnathidae > Vanacampus > Vanacampus margaritifer. Next base: position 7,146,054 of record NC_135446.1, read on the forward strand.
TTCAACGACCTCACTGTCCGGCGACGGTCATTGGCCACTCTTCATGCACTCGATATTGGCGCCAAACTGTGAGTACATTTCAGAGGCTATCCTGGATAATAGTCATGAAAAGCAGCCCTCAGTCGTCTTCTTTATCGGCGTAGTAGCAAAACGTACAATATCTCATCAGCTTCAGCTGACTCGGCAGTCACCAACTTGACTCGTCATACGAGCCAATGACAGTCATGTGAACTTCACGGACAGTCGGAAAAGATAGTTTCCTGAGACCAATACACCCTATACGTAATGCTTCCCACCAGGGGCGTAGCCAGAAATTTTTCATTGGGTGGCCAGGGTGAAACCATGACTCATACAGGGGTGGTATTAAGTTCATACCTGAAAATGTCTAAATAAGTGGTTCTTAACCATGCAGCCATACCGCATGCCGATCTTGGGCTGTGAGCACCGACTAGTGGGCTGCATAAAATAATTTCAGAGCATATGTTGTGAATTCAATGCATTGGAGCTGTTACAATTGTCATTGAGTTGCTCAGTTACAATAGAGCTTTTTGCCACTTGGCGTCAATAAGGCAAATGTCAGTTACTGACCTGTACACAATAAGTAGAAAAGGAATCCGAACAGCGAAATTCACGACTTAGTATTAATATATATATATATATATATATATATATATATATATATATTAAACAAATAAATAAATAACAAAAACAATTAAATTATGCTTTTTCATGGACTAACATAGGCTGACATTCACATAGGCAAAATGACAAATGTGTCCAAGAACACACCCGCAGATGTGAATTTAATGTACTATGAGGACAAGTGGTTCCGATAATGGTTGATGAATGGATGGATGATGTCATTTAATGTATGTTTTTAATTTAATGTATGTACTGTACAGAAAGAATATATAAGGTTTTAGGTAATTTGTTAAATTTTTAATATTTTTTAAATATTTTCATTTTATTTTTAATTTAAAAAATAATTTGATAACATTTAATTTTTAAACAAAATTTTATGTGATTCGATTTACAAACAAATTCGACTTACAAACAACCTCTCGGAACCATTTGTGTTCGTAAGTTGAGGGCTACCTGTACATATTTTCTACCACCATTATCATAATGCCACCCCGAAAGTATATTAAATAGCGAATTTAGGACGCAAAGAAACCGGAAGTTAATTACGCCGTCATTGCATGATACGGTACAAGTCTCCGGCGTTCGTGGCCAGTAGCTAACTGTTAGCATTAGCATCGTGTTTCTGGCTAGCAAAAGTAGTTTGACAGCTGTTGCTTAGCTCGCTTGCCTTTCTTATTGTTTTCAATAAACGTATTGTGCAACTTTGTAATCCACTCTCCCTGTTTAAACGAAGGGAATGTGCCTTAAATTGCACTTAGATGTACAGTATTTTTAATTATTAAAAATGAATAAATAGAACTTTGCCCTAATTTATAATCATTTTTTTATAAATCACTAGCTTTAAAAAATAAATAAATAAATAAATAAAAACATTCAAAATGTCCAATATGGCCATTTGGATTTTAGGAACAAAACTTCAAGTGCAATATAACGTAAGGCAAGATACGTTGTTATTTTATACATGCACCATGTATAAAATAATGATGTATCTTGCCTTATATTGCACTTCAAGTTGTGTTCCTAAATCCTAACGGCTATATTAGACATTTTGAGTTTATATATATATATATTTTAAAATTTAATGGGCAAAAGCATTTTATAAAATAAATAAAGACAAAGTTCTATTTATCTAATTTCATTTTATTTTACTGTTTAAAAACAATCCGATCCTTGACTTTTATAATCAGTTGCATCACTAGTTGTTTGGGTACAACAACTATGAGGTGGTCAACAACAAACAAAAATGAATTGCAGTATGTCCAAGATTAGATCAATGAAGGAAAGGCAAAAACTTCAAACTTGGTTCAACATCTGAAGTTGCACAAAGAACGTTAAGTAAGCTCATGTCAGTTGTTTATCGGCTAATTATCGTTGCTCGCTGCGTAGTTAATGAGACTGTCAACTCACTGGTAATACATTGCAAACACGGCAATCTGATGCACCACTTTGGGTTCACTCCCCGAGTCCCTGACTCCTACTTTATTGGTCACCCCAAATAATATCATCTACGATGTTGTTAAAATGACTCGAAAGGACTTGAAACTCAAAGTGTAGGACTTGTGAATTGCTTGAGACTTGTCAGTCTTGACTCGAGACTTGAGGGCAAAGACTTGAGACTTACTTGTGACTTGCAAAACAATGACTTACTCCCAACCTCTGCAACAATCCGAATGTTCGGCTTTCATTGTGAACTTGAAATGTTGATGTTGAGTTCATCCAAACTAGCTGGAACAAAATATCAATTGATTCTGTTTCTTCTTTTCTTTTTCTTTACAGTTTCCTCCATCTATCTGAGTCACTGCGCAGGACTCTTGTTTGCTCCAGCCCCTCCATTCATCCATTCTGGCTCACTCCAGTTGCACAGGCCCTCCGCCAATCCAGATGGGTGGTCTGAACTAGTCACCACAATTCAACCGCGCTTGAGCCTAAAAAGTGCTCAAACTTCCTCATACTGAGATCATCCGCATTGTTTCACGCATGCACCCACCACCACACTTCATTTGCTTTCCAAATGACTTCGCTTTTTTTCCCTTGCCACCACATAAAAGCGTATAGCGGCTCCTTGCAACGACTTGTTCCCATACATCTCTGAGTACAGGACACGGTTGAATTTGTGCAAAAACCTAGGTTTGTCCCACGGCACCCGATGACACGCCGACTTCCCACTGTGACTTACAGGCTCTATCACGGGTCTTAACTCAACAAACTCGGACTTGTCCCGAGCATAGCAGTGATGTTGAATTGGGGTTTTTATACCTCAAAGTGACAGTCCAGCATGCCAGGCTGTGAAAATGTTTTACTTCTGGTCTTTGTGCACTTTGCAGTGAGAAAACGACAGCCACGGTTCTCACAAGTTATGCGCAAAGTTATGCAACGGGGTTACAACAGTAGAAAGAATAGCTGAAATATTACAGTAGGTGAAATATTATTATACCATTGGGGCAAGATTGTGATCCAACATGGGGTCACCTTGAGTACACAAAACTATCCAAAATTGTTTTTGTAGTCCGCCCAAATCCAGCCTTCAACCCAATCTGTAGTTAACCAAACCTTGGGAAAATCTGCTCAAAATCCACACCTATCTAGCAAATGAGTTAAGAAAACACCCAGCCAGAATTATATCGCTGTAACTGGTGTTAAAAGCATTTTTTGCATTTTTGTGGAAGTCAACCATTAACATTTCTTGACAATAATATGTTATATGACCTCACTAGTCTAAACATGATATTCTGATTAATATCACATTTGTGGAATAAGAGTTATGCAGCCAAATCCAGCCCATTTTTATCCATCTCAGTGGGCGGCCATTTTGCCACTTGCTGTCGACTGAAGAAGACATCAATGTTGCTCAGGTCTCAGGTAACGACCAATCAGAGCTCACCTGTTGTCTGAAGCTGCGCTGTGATTGTTTGTTACCTGAGACCTGAGCAACATTGACGTCATCTTCAGTCGACATCAAGTGGCAAAATGGCCGCCCCTGAGATGGATAAAAACGGCTGGATTTTGCTGCTTAACTCATGTTCCACTGATGCAATATTAGCCAGAATACCATATTTAGATATTTAGATTAGTGGAGGTGCATAGAACACATTATTGTAAAAAAAAAAATAAAAAATTATAATAATTTGGGTTGACTTCCCCTTTAAACGAATGTGTTACAAGTTGAATTGAATTAGTATTATTATTATTTATAATTTATTGTTTTTTGTATGTTTTTTTTTTTTTTTTTTGTAAATTGTTGTATTGACATTTTTATACTGCTGAAAGCCACCAGGACCCATTTTACTAGCATATGTTGACAGTATCTGTGCATAGGTGTGACTTTTCTGTTTATTTGCTTGGCATTTTGCTGAATGGCCACACACAAGTCCTGAGGGGATTGCATTTTCTCGAGATGAGAAAATGTCAAATGAATTCTTCATCAATTCCCCATACTCAAGCAGGACGTTTGCACCTGAGCACATTCTCACGAGTCCTGCCCGTCCTCTCCTCCTCTGGAAAGGGGCCGGCTTGTTCCTCCAGGCTCATACAAACACACACTCACCACAGCAACTTTAGCACATGAAAGACCTCCTACAGCAGCGAAACGCATCACGTAACAATGCTTTGAAGTCTATCAGTCACCCATCTAACGCCGAGATGTTTTCTCTTCCTCCTCCTTTACAAATCTGATTCATATCGGCCGTCTGGAGTTTCATCTTCTATTCCCTTCTCGCCGTGGTCAGTCTGGGAGTCATTTGGCGCTTTTTCACCAGCTCTTCTCTATCCCAACTCTTGCAGAATTCAGGCTCAATTTTGCATCAAAGCAGGAAAATAGAGCAGATTTCTTGGTTTTCATTCCCATTGGCAAGTACTGTGCACATTTGCCTACATCCATCCTAAAAGCATCCATAGAATGGCAGCGTTGCTACAATGCACAGGCTATTCACACACATAGAAATGGTAGTCCAGTCTCTTCTGCATTTTCATTGGTCCAGCAGAAGAACACATCGTATTTCATTATCATTTGTTCTATGTTTACTGCAACATCTTCAGTACACAGTACCCTGAATTTGGGTCGTGTTGATACTATTTTGAAGGCCTGCTATGTTTACAAACCAAGCTGGTTTAACATTGATGGCAGTAGAGCTGTCAACATTAATCAATTAATCAATAAGTAATTGATTATCAAATTAATCAACAATTGTGTTTAATAAATTTCGCCAAATAAAAATGGGAATTTTTTTGGACTGGTCTGATTTGGAAGGAAGAAGACCCACGAAAATAGCGAGACATACTTGCAACAGATGATGTTATTTATGGTCACAAATAGGGCTGGATATCGATTCAGATTTCCCAAATCGATTTTGATTCAGAAGGCCCCGATTTGATTCACGATTCACATTGATTTTTGATTCCGTTAAGGATTTCATGCAGTACCAATTTTACTTTTCTATGGAAGACATTCTCAGAAGTATAAATGATGCAAATTGAAACTTCTTGCTCTTAACTGGCGCAGTAGTATGAAAAAAAAAGAATATTTACATTTAGAATTGAATCCAAACCACTTACATTAATCATGTATGTTTTATTTAACAAGACATGATCAACAAATAATAAATAATAATTGAAATCGATTACAACCTCAGGACTATGTAAATAAAGTGGCAAAAACACTACAAATAACAGAAAGGCACATTTGCATTTGGTAGCCATATTTAAAAGTATCGATTCATAGTTTTATGAATCGATATTGGACTATGAAAAGAAATATTGATTCGATATGAAAAGCTTTAAAGTATTATTCATCAGGAGTTTGGTTAGATGGTGAGTTTGTATGTCTTTCTGTCTCCTTTTGTTTCTTTTATTTTAAAGCGTGAAATAAATTTTAATTGAATTGAATTGCAATAGCTTACCTTCCATGTGTTTTGGGAATGGTACAAAGGGGGCGATTGTACACCGCCATTGTAGGGACAGTGAGACTGGAAGCCATGGCCGGTGCCATTGGGCCATGCGGGGCAGAACTGAAGCAAGCTACGTGGCTGCGCTCCAGACTGCCACAAAGCCTGTCTGGCTTCTCGCCGTCTGATCATCCATTGGTCGTCTCGGCCTGAGTGGAACATCTCTGAAAAAGGACATTCATTTCAATGGAACAGAATTCCTTTTATTGTCTTTTCATTAATCATAGTGGCTAATTGTCTGCAAATAGTACACATTACGCATCATTCCGCTAGTTTTGTCCTCAGCCGACTTCATATCATTGTGGGAGATTCGTGTAAAGGATTTAATCCCAATAACCTAATTTGCATCCCAGACTTTGTGGATGCACGGGTTTTGATGATATCAGTGGGATAAAATTAACAACAAGCATGCATCCAATCAAAATAGGAGAAGATTTACCCCAAAATCTTTTTTCAGTTGAAAAGGAAAATTATGAGCAAGAAATTCTATTTTTACTAATTGGTCTCTTAATTTGTCATAATGACATCAACAAATTTAGGCCTGCACAGGAAACAAAGATTGCAATAAATAAGGATTGTGCCATTCTAATGATATAAATGAATGGTTGTCTTGTGCTTCTTCTTTTTTTTCTTCCCAAAAATGGTTATTTATTTTGAAATCATGTGCCATCCCCTGCATAGTTAGACGGAGGCCGATGGCTTTTTTCCCCCCCTTGAGAGCAATAGGCACAATTTTGAAAAGTACCTTGTGTCTAAATTACAATAAATGTCACTGTGGAATGTTATTAGTGGGAGACTTGATTCCTTGTCTCCCCTCACATAGAGGTTAATTGGCAATGCGTACGAGTTGCAAACCTAATTGCCTTTATTTTGCCGCCGATATTGCAAGGATACCACTGCCAGGCGTGTGTGTGAGAGAAAACGTGTGTGATAATGTGAAGCTTTCTGCAAACTGTCGACCTCGCCGCATTCCCGTAGCGGTGTTCACGTCGTAACAACAGCAACGTTTGTGCGGGGGTTTAAGCGCCGTCTTTGTCTGGGCTTTGTGAGCCTCTCTGTTCGCCCGTGAGCAAGGCATCATTCCAACGACTGGCACATGAAGAGTTTGGTTGAATTTAGGTCGTAAATATGCACCAGTGAGTCACGTACCATGAGAAAAAAATCTTAATTGACATGTCTGGTTGTATACCAGAGCCAGACGCCTGAGGTGTTCCTTCCTCCATCTTGGTTCATTAGCTAGCGGAACCTATTGCTGATTGGTTTTACAACACGAGGACAATGACGCTGCTGTTGACCTGTTTTTTTATCCAACTGTGAAACTGAAGGTGTCCTGGTGTGCAGGTCAGGTAGAACGATATTGAAAGCCTCAAGGCAACAGCTCAGGTAGAAACTTCCCGTCGTATAGAACTGACAACCACCAACCAAGTCACTCTTCAGTACCAAAAAAAATGCGCCTCTAATTGAGGATGGTAGCTAAAGAAATTAATGGCAATGTTCTGGACTTATCATTTCTAATTTCTAGTTCCTGATCATAAAAATGTACCGATTCCATCAGCCTGAAACTGATAGATAGGTTTTAGCACGTTAGCATCATCAGCACAAAAATGTAAAAAAGTGACAGTAAAAGTAAATTAGTTAAAGTAGCCACATAGAAGGTAAGAAAATAATGTACATGTGGTATACTATTCCATTCAAAAGTATTATATTTAGAATTATATTGTTCCCACAGGTATTTTTGTGTTAATTTATAGTGCAGCCCATGTTCAGAAGGTGGTCATCTTGTGTTATTGCTTAATAGTTGAGGAAAAAGGAGGAAAATGTGGTATTCTAGAAAGAAGTCATTACTAATGCCGACCAGCAGAGGGCAGTGTTCGCTATTTTTGAAGCGAAGAAGAGCCACACGCATTGTGGAAACAGCCGTATATGGGACGTTTTGTGAACGCTGTGCATTAAAAGCATCATATTTTGTGTTTTTCAGGTAAGAGAAAGATGCTAGAGCGCCATATATTGATGGATGCTTATGTTTATTATGTTTGTGTTTCATATTGAAGTGAATATTATTTAGAATGATGTTAATTATCCTGAACGTGAGTAGTTAAAATGGATGACAAAGTTACAGTGTGATGGCGAGTGAGCACGACATACGGTGTTGCTACTGAATGTTACTATTGATTGTTGCTACTTATTTATTATTGTTTTGTTTTTGCTACTTGATCATGACAATGGTGTATGAGAATAGAGTCTTAAGCGAAGAAGAGCCACACGCAATGTGGAGACTGCCGTGTATGGGACGTTTTGCGAACGCGGTGCGTTAAAAGCATTATAATTTGTGGTTTTCAGAAACCCAAAATAAAAACCCATAAAAATGAATTGTGTAGCACCAAACTGCATTCTGCACCACACTACATATGCCTTAAGGTCATCACCTTGACTCTGCTCAAGTTATGTTCAATTAAATTTGATTGATTGGTTTCAGTGTCCAAGAAAAAAAAAGCATGCAAAGGAAAACCTTCAGTCGAGGTTTAGGGTTAAATTTCATACAGAGTAGTGATTCAACTGTGGTTTTATTGCAGTTTTGGTGTCATTTCTTGCCTAGTGTGGCTGACATCACAAGGCCTGTGAGACAGTTGCCAGTACATATGAGCCCTGTGAAGTCTACCTAGCAACAGGAGGCCAATCACGCGAAAGGTGGAAAAAAAATCTGAGAATTTCTATTGAGTTCTGTACTATTATGTAAAAATAAAAATATGTGACCGTGCAGTGAATAATGGTTAGTCAAGAGGTTCTTGGGCTCAATTTTGGCTCAGATCTTTTCTTCCGTCATTTTGAAAACGAGACAGGGGTGAACCCCATAAACAAGTCCCCATAGGGACTGCACGTTTGCTGTTTAAGATTTCATCACTAAACTGACTTTGCTTTCACACATTTAATTTATTAATACCACCTTAATAATTATTGAAAAAGTATTGAATTTTAATACCTGGGTGAGGTCTTAAATTTCATGCTGCATGGACCTTCTCCGTGGCGAAGCAGCAAGCAATAATAGTTGGCGGAACTGTCTGTCCCTAGAGTGCAGGGTGGCATTGCAGACGGGACATGTCGAGAGTGGAGTCCTCCACACACTACGCGGCCAATTTGGATGTGGGGGGGTATTTTAATCGCTATTCACTGTTTGGAACTTACTCACTGAAGAAAAGGAAAAAGTTTGAACTGTCATCGTGCTGCGGCGTCCTGCTATGGAGGAGCTAATTGCTAACCCGCTACATGCTAACGTGAGTCAGAGTTCCACCTTCTTTACATATTACACACCGATGTACTATTTAAACACCATACTAACAATATAAATGTCAAAACTAGCGACTGGGATAAAAGTTTGCTTTGCGGTTGATATGCATCGTCATAATTACGGCGCCTATCTATCTATGCATTTAAATAGGTGTCAATGACATTTGGATTTTCGTTATTCGCGGTCCTGGCCGGTCTCAACCCCTGCAAATAGTTGGGGTCCACTATCACTGTCCAAGTTACATTATTTGATTAGTATGGTGATTAGATTACGTTAATAACTACTTCTTTTTTTTAACATGTAACAAGAAACTGTATCAAAAGAATACAATTTAAAAGTAAGCCTCCCCTCCCTGCTTATATAGCATAACATGATCATGTATAGATAGATATTTTTATACATTGATGCTGTCTTTTAAGTCTGCTTGATTTTTATCTCTCGAAATGCATCAAATTGATGTTTTTCAGTATGTATTAAGTATTATAATTTTTTTGCATTCCCAATTACCCTCCTCTTCGAGCGGTCGTACACATTTTTCATCCCTGATTAATGCCCAACTATTATTATTATTTAAAAAGAACCAGTGTGCGCCCTATTGCCCTGTAAAATTTGTGTTAATTGACCGCAGTCAATTTAAACATAAAAAAAATTCTGTTAAATTATGTTTTTTTGTTGTTGTTTTTTTTGCTTTTAAGTGTTGATGGTTTCAAACTGAATAATCCGTTTTGCTTAAAAGGAAAATGATGATACAATTGGACTCGGCCAATCCAGCGATTGATTTGCTATTATACTGGTGTTGACATGGCATAACACACGTGTTTAACCGCTTAGTCATAACTTCAGGCTGCATTGCTTCGGTTTGACTTATGGCAACATTCAACAATTGGGAATCTGATCAAGATTTAATGTGTTGTAACATTTGCTCTTAAATTTGTATGCTGGTGAGGGGAAAGGTTACAAGTTGAGATGAATTTGATCCATTGGGATTTTCTATTGAAGTATCAATAAAGGCAGAAGGGTAAATATCCAGTGCTGATTACACAGCTGGTCCAATTTGGCTGGTACAGTTTTGCTCTGCCGAACTACAAAAAAATCCAAGGATGGAAAAATACTGACCTTTTGGCCATCACGGATGATTACAGTATATTGAAATACTTTTGGTTAAGTGTTTCAAAATTTATGTTTGTCTTTCATAAACGTGAATCTCATATTTTCCAAGCAAACAGACAGTGTGTGCTTGTGGGCCGTCACATAAAATCAGTTTGCTTCTATGGGCAAAACAACAAAAAGCTTGTTTTCGTGTCGACTTTTCACCAGTCAATCAGCTCCATTTTGGGACTTCAAAGGGCCGACCCAGGAAGAGGCTGCAGACCGTGGATGAGCATTCGCTTTCACTTTTCGTCGGTCAAGAGTGCACGCCACCGCTGAGAGGAGGTTAGCGCACTCCGGCTTTGAAGTGGTGCCTCCGAGCAGACAATGTTGACATTCTTCCCGCACATCGTTTTGCTCCTCAACGCCCCGTCAATACGCTCCCGTCTCTAGTACCGCTGTCAAGCCAACCACATCTTCTTAGCCCCATTTTCATGAATAGACGTGGATAAAATTGTTGTTAGCCCTCTGTTAATCAATGAAAAGTAATAATGATAAACATGATTGACATGCTACATGACCATCTCCAAGCAATTTTCTGTTTGTGTAGCTACAGCTGCAAATATTAGTCAGAAATGTAAAATCCACGGTTGTAGCTAGGAGGAGAATTGATGACAAATCGAAGAGACGAATGAGAGCATCATATCATATCATATATTCTAATATTTGTATTTTATTATGGATTTTTGTTGCTTCATTACCTGCTCTGTGTGCCTTGAGTTGTCTCAGATTTTATTTTATTATATTTATTTTATTCAAATGTCAATAGCAAGGCAGGATTGGACCTTTGGGAAGGTCTTACTGCTTGTGCAGGTTTAAGAAGAGATGCCACTCCCTATGCTGTTGCATCCATTTTTTTTTTAAATTATTATTCAAAATGTATTATGAGAGTCTTGAAAGGCGCTTAATAATAATTATTATTATTATGCCAGAGCAACTTTGGAAGCAATGCCCAGATTGGCCACTAGATGCTGCAAAACACAACCATCACATGTTTCAGAGAAAATAAATAAATGGTGGCACGCTATTTGTTTGTACTGACGTTTCCTTCCCTCTTGCTGCTTCAGGGTGTGACATGAAATGCTTCCCTCTATGATTTAGCAAATAATCTGTGACTCAGACATGAGTGATCAACCCAGATTGCAAAACATAGTGTTTGTGTGTGTCCCGTGCAAATGCGACAGCATGTGCAAAGTCACACACACACGTTCATACTGCGCATGTCCAAATATACACTCTTGGATGCCGATTAAGCTATGCTTTGCCTTTAAAGTGACTTACTCAATTAATTTGCTCTTATTGTTACGTATTGGAATATGGAGATAAAGGATTGTGTAGAATCGTCCTGATGTTTCCTCGCCTCTCTTTCTATGTGTCCAGTCTGCCTATACATTGCAGTGCACATGCCCCCATTGGAGAAGTTCACTCGCCATATTGTCAATAAAATCAGATGACTCAATATGAGGAAGTGGCACAGGAGGAACTTTGCGGGGGAAGATTTTCCTGCTTTGTCATCCTGACCTTCCACGACTGGACTGCAAGTGAACAGAAGTGAGCCGGCGTGCTAATAATGATATGATATTAGTCATTTGAAGTTCTAGACATGAGGAGAAATAGCCATTAACCAAAAATTATATGTGATGTTCAGATGCTAGTCATAATCATAGACAATAATCTCCGATGTTAATAAGAGCAATTTTTGAATAACTGAATTTGCAGAAATTGCATTTCTTAAATGTCCAATGTCAGTTTATATTTCATGTACCGTCAGTCGTGTTTTGAAGGCTGAATGAACTTCTTGTCAAACAGGATATTGCTTGCTGTAAATTGAGTCAATCCACTCGTTTTTGCATAGGTGCAATGTTACTGGTTTAGTAGCAATGCTAATGCATGCCATTTTAAAGCTTTGATGCACATAACAAAAAAAATGGAAGTTAATAAGTTAATAAGCATTGACTTCAGTTTAGGGGGAAAAAAAGTTAGTTACCTGTAATTTTGCAGGATGATGTGTTTCTTCACTCTTTGTTGATGACTGCGTTTGTTGATTCCTCGAAGTAAGGGCAAGTGAAAGGCCATGGAGATTTAAAGCAATGTGAGTTTCCTCTTTTTGTTGGGCATCTTTTGGAGCTGGGTGCAAAGACGAGCGATTGCGTCAAATGACCCATTTTCCAGACCGAATCTCTTATTCTGGCAAGTCATGGTGGGTGCGTCATATACACATTAATACCTCTCTGACAATGGACAGATTAAGATTCAGACACAATTTAAATCACTAGCAACAAAAGTGAGTGCACCCCCAAGTGAAATAATCCATCCGGGCCCAATTAGTCATTTGTCTTCTTCTGTGTCATGTGACATTTTCAGTTTCCACAAAAGTGTGAGGTATGTACTGAGATACAGTAATAGGTCACGATAAACACAACATGGTATAGTAGCTGCAAAAATCTACACACCCCTGTTCAATTGCCAAGTTTTTGTTGTATAGAAAAATATACGAAGATAAATCATTTAAAAAATGTCCCACCATTCATGTGACCAGTAAACCTTAACCCCAAATAAATTTCAGATGTTCTAGTAGGCTTTTCCTTACTTTCCAGCCGAACAAAAACAACCCCAAAGCATGATGCCACCAACCGCCATGTCATCACTGTAGGTGTTGTGTTTTGGGGCTGGTAAGAATTTTTTTTAAAATGTTTTAGAATTATGGCCACAAAGTTCAACCTTGGTTTCATCGGACCAGAGCACAATATTCCATATGTGTATGGAAGAGTTCAAGTGTGATGTCCCACATAGCGCAGTCATATAAAGTAAACGGACGATTGTTGTCACGTCATACTAAACTAAACATCCAGAAATTCCTGCAGCATCTTCAATAGTGCTATAGGCCTCCCTGGCCTGTTTTCTTTGGAGGTTTGGTATTACCTCTTTCACTGCCACTGACGTTTAAAGACGTCAAGTAAAAACCTACGCTTCACTGCCAATGACGTCAAAAGACGTCATCCAATGATTTTTTTTTTTTTTTTTTGAAACGGGTAGAGGAAACCCTTCCGCATGTCTGATGAAAGTTTCAAGTCTGTCTGTTGTGCCTAATGACTATTTTTGGCCCCTAGAGGGCAGCGATGACTCTCTTTTGACAAGATCGGGTGGGCGTCAGTAGAGGCGGAGCTAGAGCGTCGAGCAGGAGATGAGAATGGAAGACAAAGGAAAAATGGCGGCCGGTCGCGAGGAGCTCACACCCGAGACGTTTTTTTCAAAGACCAAAAGCATCGCTGAAAAAGCACATTGTTGACGATGATCATCATAGATGATGAAGATGAGGGTGACTCCGTGGTTGGAAAGCATTGACGCGGCAGTAGAAGACGTTAGATGGAGCTAGATGGAGGAGGGAACGGGCAATGGCGAGCGTTTGCAAGCAGCTCTACACTTACAAGACGAAAGGCATCGACCAACGCTAAAATAGTGCATTGATGACGACGGTGATTATCCTCGATGATGATGAAGGTGAATCCGAGCTTGACGGCGAAATTGGAACCGCTGACGCGGCGGCTATTACGGTGTCGTAACGCGGAGCGCAACCGAGCACGCACAGGCGGACGTTCGATCGGACGACGGAGAGTGCCCCGAGTCCAATGCATATTCATCGGAGGAAGTGTGTACAGTCTGCTACTTGCTTTTTATTCCCCGGAAAAAAAGGCCGTCAAGAAAGTGTAACGTTTGCACGCAAAACGGACCAATGTGAAAGTGAAAGTAAACTGTGTGCGAGTCCTGGCGTCTCCTTGTACGCAGGAGAGCGTTTCAAAAGGAAAAACTGTATTTGAAACATCCACATAATTGTAAGTAGTACCACAGTTGCACACATTTGTAAATAGTTTGCGAAATTGTTTTGTCAAATTGTTACACTGTTGAATGGAAATAAACGTATTTTGCAATCAAAAAACACTTTTTCATTGTTGGTGAAAGCGTTTTACAGAAGTAAAGCACTATTTAGGTGTTTGTGGCATCATTCATGGACAAAAAGAAGTGTACAATTCACTAGAGTGCATGAAATAACATCGTTTCACAAAAAGCTCTTTTTCTCCGTTTTTTGTTTCAAAAGAGAGAATTTCGGTGAAAGTAACCATTTTCTATTGTTGATTACTGAAGAACGGAATAAGGTAGAAACAAACTTTTTTTTCTGATGAAAGCTGAGAGTCAAATCTTTCATTTGGTAGTATGTGTGTTTCCATAGTCCAAACACAACATTTTCTGTGGACCTTGAAAGATCACTCAAAATGCTTAAATCGGCTGGCAGTGGGGACAACCCGTTTCTGAAAACGTCTGGCAGTGAAAGAGAAAGAATGTTGTGCCATAGTATTTTTAACTGACGTTTGACTGTATTTAATGCCTTAGAAATTTATTTATTTTTTCTACCCTTCTGCCTGAGCACTCTCATGCTGTGGGCTGTAAAATAAATACAATTTATGTATTAATTATGTGTTAAGTTGTACAGGTTATAAATCACATTAATGGTGATTTTAGTTTTGGAAATAATTTCTCTTATCACAAAAATCTGCCATCATAATGTTGATTTGATCATTTACCAACTTCCTCACATTACTAATGTTGTCTGTTGTCAAAACTCCAAATCAATGTGAGGCTGCTTCCAATAAGTGCTGGCTCTTGTATCCAAAAATGAAGGCTTGACTTTCAAATTTAGCTGATTAGGCCTGTTCAACTTGTGTTTTTGGTGACATCTTTGTGCAAAAGGCCGCTGTAATCTGCATAATGAGCACAATGATGTTTGTTCACGCCAGTTAAGGTTGATGAGGGTACAAAATGGAGGAGTCCCGATGGACACTTGGCGCCCGACGTCGTAAAAATAGCAACAAGCGTGTCTACATGCAAATTCAAAAGCACTCAATGAGTTGTTTTCCTCCGGGCGACGTCTGAAAGAGCAATCAAGACCAAAACTGATGTGAAGGGCCTGAAAGAGGACGCCTCGCTTCAAAATGGGTTATTTTACAGCTGTAGCACTCAAAAAAGCACCCAGCACCCACAAAATGATTGAAAGAACACACACAGTAATGATAATGCCCAGAGATTGTGATTGATTGATTGTCAAATTTATAATATTGTAGCAACCTTTGGGGATAGGTTGAGGGTTGGGTAGTTTCCGGCGATGTGCACGGGCCATGAAGGCATCACAGACTGTTTTATTTTGGAAGCTACGCGAGCTAGCGGCTGCGGTGTTCTGGTAGTTCAGCCGGCTGTTTTGTACTTGAAAAACTGTTGATTAAAACAAGCTGTTAGCTCCATTCTTGGCCTGATTATTTCACCATCGTTACAAATTAATATAATATAGCCTATACACACACAAAAATGTGCTGGGTTGTTTCCCTAACCCACTCATTTAATTGTGGATTTTGATGAGATTGGGTTACTTTTACCCAAGATTGGGTTAATTTTGATCCAGCAGATTGGGTTGAAGTTTGTGGCAGAAAGAGCATCCAGTTAAAAACTTGCTTTTGGGACGCCTGACAGCGGAAGGTTGCTTCATTTTCTTTTTTTCTTTTCAATATATTTACTGTTTGTTTGTTTTTTGTTTCATAATGCAGACCACAAACCCAAGTACAACAGAACATCATAACACTTCACATCCTCCATCTTCTCTGCCAGGTATAAACCGATCATTATGCCATAAAGGAGTAAACTGAGACTTATTCAAGGAAGTTTCCACATGTGTATGTATTGTGTGCCATATAATAATAGTATTCCTCAGGAAGGGATTTTTAGTTTGTTTCTTCAATTTATGCAAATGCACAGAATAAAAAATAATTGCATATCGGCAATTCTGGAATAGACTGTTGTTTAATATCTACACAAGATGGTGGTGTTTTTGTGTCAAAGTAATGAGAGGCTGATACCAGCTGTGCCGCCATGTAGTACCACTTTAAATTTGGGATTTGGAGATCACCTCTTTTCATAAGGCATGTATAATAGTTTAAGATGTAATCTTGCTTTTCTTTTATTCCAGAGGAACTGTCAAAGGACCTTATTTAAGTTATGAAAAAAACACTGCATATTTTTGCAGCCGATCTTTTCTCGATCGGACCAATCAGGCGCTGTTTAGGCAGGATTAAAGCAATAAGCGCACGAATGGATGCTGCAATTAATTATGTTCTCTCAGAATTACTCACAGTTTCCTTGCCGAATTTAAACAGCGAGAGGAGTTTGTGCAAAATGTGAAAAGATACCGCATCGTCCAATCAGCTCGAAGTATTGTACAGCAAGCCCCGCCTTTCCAGAACGGGTCTTCCTAGTGAAGTACCAGATAGATAATGTGAAGAACTCCCTCGATTGAATCACAATTATCAATCTGCCTGGCGAGGTTACGCCCTCTCGGCCTGTTGTTTTTATCCTCCAAGCCAATCATTTTCCTGCTTTTCCCCCGGTCCTAAAATCTTTGTTTTGTCTACACTAAACGTTTCGCTACCTTATCTGTTGTCAATTTATCATATTTAGCCCTCATGACAGTTAGGTTACGCAGTTTTCCATGATCATTCATGTGTATTATCTTTCTGAGAAGATCTATCTAATGTAGGGTCCAGGGTACAATTAAAGTCCCCTTTTCAATGAACTCATTCACTGCCATTGACGGCTATAGACGTAAAAAAATAATTTGAACTATTTCTATTAGTTTCAATTTTTTTTCCACTTTTGTTAACAAGAGTATGAAAACTTAAATATATAATAATAATTACAATTAGAACAGATATACAATTTGTAATTAATCATGAGTTAACTATTGAAGTCATGCGATTAATTACAATTAAAACATTTAATCGTCTGACACCCCTAATTTTTAATCATCTTTTCTTTTTTTTAATTAGGGGCACCAGGTGATTACAATTTTTAATTGCAATTAATCACATGACTTCACTAGTTAACTCAAGATTAATAACGAATATTATATGTTCTAAATGTACAATATATATATATTTTTTTAGGTTTTCATACTCTTGTCAACAAAAGTGGGGGGGAAATGTGAAACTAATAGAAGTAGTTTTTGACGTCTATAGCCGTCAATGGCAGTGAATGAGTTAATAAACAGTCCAAAATAGTTTCTCAAAAAAAGGATGGTGAATCCTCATTGGGGCTGTATCGTATTCGTTTATGAAGTTAATTGTTTATGACAAAATAGTTCCTTGTACAATAATGTACCGCCCACCTGGATCGATAATGACTTTAGATTTTTTTAAATGGTATTGATCTGTGAATGAGAGTGACAACCCCCCTGGCCTGGCTACAAAAGGGAGCATGAAATACCAGGCCAATATATCTTTTGGTTAATATTTGAGTATTTGATGAAGTTTAATGTAATTCTTGAATGAAGATAATCTTACTCTTTAAACATTTTATCCTGTTTGATATTTGTTTGACTTTAGGTAATTTTCTCAGACCCATGACATTCCAACTTGTGATGATAGCATTTAAACCGCTTCCTTGTTTTGGCCTTTTCACAAGCATATCTAAATTCCCTTAATGAATTCCGGATTATACATCAAAAGAAAAATAGTAATAAAAAATAGGTGCCCTATTTTATTATTATTATTTTTCTTGAAAATATAGAAACTAGCACTTATCTCTTACATAGTACCAGAAAATATTACTTAGCTGTCAACATCGGTTCAGAACAACTTAACATGTTCATTTTGGTATAATTTGGAAAGAAAGAAAGGAAGAGAAAGGAAGGAAGGAAGGAAGGAAGAAAACATCCCAAGATCAGTCTAGCAAATTAAAGTTCAACAATGTATACTCAAATGTTCACCCGTTGACGTTAATTATTTAGTGTACTGTACATCTTACTGCGTTTTGGGGACTTTTCCTTCAAATCAATCTTTGCTGGAAGCTATCATTGCTTGTGGCAGTCCTTTATAGAAATCTTCTGCTTCCTGTGGCGTTGTAAAAAGATGAATCTTGCTGTCATGCAGAATCCTGAGCTTCCACGGATTGAGTTGGAATCCTCGTTGATGTTGATAAAGCTTTTTATCACAGGTTGGAATCCCTTCAGTGAACGTACTGTTTCCGCTGAAAGATCCTGTGCGAGCGTTATTTTGAGCCCGTCGTGCATGATCTCTTTTTTCTTGCTCTCCCTGAATACAAACTCCTTCTCTTGAAACAGCAAGAACTGCACCAATACGGCTCTGTCTTGATTCGGCTTCCTGGGTGCCAAAGTTCTAATGTGAATGTATTTTGGTGTGATAGCCTGAGCCATTTCGGTAACATTTCCTTTATAAAGTCAATGAGTGGCCGTGTCGCCTCCACACCATCTTGAATTCCAAAGATGCGCAAGTTCTTTCTCCTTCCTCGATTCTCCAAGTCTTTGGCTTTTGCCTCCAGGAGAGACATTCGCTTAATAGCTGATCGATACGATTCTCGGCCGTTTCATCTCATCGACTGCCTCTTTCAGTGTTGTGAGCGCATTTGTCATGCCCACCAATTGTTGATGCAGGAAATCAAATCTTGTTCCAAATTCTGACCGCAGTGATGGGAGTTCGCACATCACATCTTCAATGCTAACCATGTTAGCATTAGCCAAGTTAGCATTAGCGCTGTTCAGAGAGCTAAGCTGGGTCATGCTTGTACCCGTCTTTCATGCACGATTGAAAAGTTCACACTGTTTTGCAAAAGATGGTTTTGGCATTTCCTCCTCACTTCCTTTTAAGGGATATGAGCAGCTTTTAAGGGTTTCAAAAATGAAGACATGGTATCAGAGCTCCTCAGCCATTTTCTTTGCAGCCAGAAGTGAAGTCACCCTGCTTCATCGTCTTTGAAAATGTTGGTCATAACATTTTTATTTCGAACCTCCACAGTGATATTGTCATTGATAACCCATTTATCCATTTCTTGGTTGGTCTGAAAAGTTTTTACCTCTTGTTGGGTCAAAATCTCAACCCATTGTGCTGGGTCAAATCCTCAATGCCGTTAGACCAAGTGATGGGTTAGCTATTTCACCCAGTTTGGGTTACTTTTTGCCCAGCGATTTTGAGAGTGCAGTACTGAGAGGTGTCTCTAATATTGTCCGTGCCTTATTTAGCTACATAGGAGGATCAAGTGATCAATGAGGGTACGAAGAATACAAATTGTATTATTTTTTTATTTAAATGAGTTGTGTTAGTTTGATCCAGATCCAGAATTTCTTCCAAAATGAAAACACATTGTAAATAAATAAAACAAATTGATTAAAATTTTTAGTTTACTGTTGATTATGGATTATACTACATTTGATAGTATGACTGGAAATTCCAATTTAGATTACAGCTTGATGTAAAGGCATGCATGCAAACAAGCGGAATGGGAATCCCGTGTTGATTTTGAAATACAGACATAATATCCTGCAAAGCATAACAAATTCAAATCAACTAAGACTAAAATAGTAATGGCTATTAAATTGAATAGAAAATAAATATATCCAATGTAGTCAATTTTACTGGTGTTTAATAGGACTAGCCTTGTGTGAATTCTATAAAATCTATGGTGATATATCAAAAACAGTAAACAGAAAGTTGTGCAATCTGATGAAAACAAAAGCCTCCTTGTGGAGGTAAAAGGCCTCCACATATCTTTTTCATTGTGTTTTATCGACCCCTTGTGTCTGTCAAATAGCAGTTTTATGTCATTAAGGATCATGTTGGAAAGGTGATGTGACTTGTGTTCAAACTCTTCTTGGAGGGCCACTTCATTTCACACACCATGTTCAAATATGCGGTCATTTTTGCCCTCTTCCTTTTATTCTAATAGATGCTTGCCGTGCACAAAACAGTGTCAGCGGCGTCTTGTTCTTTTGATGAAGACAGCGTGTGACCACGTTTGATTCCGGGGCCACTTTGACAGTTTGGAGGCTGTCTGAAGTCAGATCAGAGGCGCGAGAGGGCCTGGAGATGCAGACATCCAGCCGGGGTAGAAGATCAGAGGAGACATTGTGAGGTACACAGCACTACTGGCTCCTGCAACTTTTCCCTTTGTATGTTTTTTTTTCTTTAGTCAAATATAGCACTTTTCTCCGCAGCTCTTATCTTCTTCTCCTCGTGGCTCAGTGAAAGAACTGTGAGGTTTTAATCTGATTTTAACTGAAGAGCTGTTTCACCTTGCCTCGCTGAGTGTGTATCTGTGTGCGTGTATGTGTGTATTGCCATTTCAGATGAAAGATGTTTTCGCTCAAGATTGCATGATTCAGCCTCCTTCCAGGATGAACTTCTTTTATTTGGCCACACCAACAAAGAAGCGCAATAAGAATGAATGGCAAGTGACTTTGTTGCTTATACTGCTCTAGGCCAGAGTTGTCAAACCCGTTTTTCTCAAAGGGATAATATGACTGTAAGAAAAAAAACATGAATGCATAATCACTTCAAAATATTATTACACAAACACAATTGGACATGCAGTTGACTACTTCTTTTTTTAACAACAAATCAATCTGAAATCAAGTCATGCAAAATAGTGACAACTAAATATTTAGATCAGCAAGAGTCTGCAAGTGCCGAACTGCGAATATGCAGGGGTCCACTCTATATCTGTTTTTAGGAGATGATAACTAGTATACAGTTCATGATTATGTCAATTGTTTAATTTTCTCTGCTGTCTCGTTTTATGATGCAACTTTCGGTTTGGGTGCAACAATGTTTTCCCATAGCCTCTTGTTAAAAGTGTGCAATACCATGTGAAATTGCAACAAAATACATTCAAGGATTTGTGACCCACCCCAATATAGTTATCAATTTTTGCCCCCCCACCCCATCCCCCCACCGATAAAGAAAAAAATACCCCTCCCCCACCACCACCAACAACAACAACAACTCTCTGCCGTGACTAAATAGTATAGTATAAATAAATAATAAAATAAAGTATAAAAAAATAGTATAATTTGTTTATAAAATTGTTGTAAGTACACTTCTGCAGAGGAGTTGATTCTCCTTGTGCACTGTGCAGTCTCTGTCAGTGAGAGCGCCACTGCCACCTGTATGTATGTGCAATTACACTTTATTCTAGAGAAACAGCCCCAAAAAAAATTCCTGAGGTCAAACACGTGCCACCCCGGGCATCGAACCACGACCCCCCTCCCCCGACCCCACCCCACCCCACCCCACCCACCCCCCAGACTGGGATTTATTCAGTCTAGGCCTAAATCAAATGGCATTTATTGTTGTAGACAGACATAATAACTATATTTAGAAAGTAGATAAATAATAATAACACAGTTGGAACTTTGTATATTAATTGCACCTTATATATTGAGCATCATATATCACTGATGGGTGAAAAAAAATTGCTATAAATTAATATTCCCACCACATGCCGTGTTGATTAGTGTTTATTGTTTTTGTTGTTTTTGCATCTGTTAATAATAATAATAAAGTTGTGTTCTAGTTTAATTGGCATATTAGCATGCATTGTGCATTTTACATGCATAAAGTCAATGAAAGTATTAATTTTTGCTTTTATATTTTTTCATTTTTACCCTCGTGAAGATATTAGATGGATGCATTTTAAATTGTTGGTTGGTATATTTTAAAGATTGTGCTTGCAAAATCATCACATCGTCTTTTGTCAAATAATTTATAAGAGGCCAAATCGGCCCTAAAACTACTTATTTAATCACGCATGAACGTACACAGGTCCAAATGTCAAAGAAAGGAACTGATATTTATTACAGCATTTTGTTACCGTCTGTCCAAAGCAGGACTGGTGCACTGTCTCCCTCTAGTGGCGAAAGCAAGAACGTCAGAAATAATGTTTCAGGCGTGATAAATCGCAGCATCATTCTAGCAGTTTAGTATTACTAAACTAGTATATGAATATTAACAACACAATAATAATAATATTGTCAGAATGTGTGAAATAATATTTGCGTTTGTTTTTCATGTGAAATCGCTGAATCACTGTACTTGATTTCACGCCTGGGGCAACCTGCAAGGCATCACCAATCAATCGACGATGCCACAAAGATTGCGACACAGTCAAACGCCCACACGCACGCTAAGTCCACTTGTTGCGCACTCCAGACGAACTGAAGGTTTCACTTCTTCCTTTTGAAGCAATGGCAACATCCGTGAAGCTCAACACCGGCGCACTAATCCCCATCGTCGGCCTGGGGACTTGGAAAGTGAGTGATCCGTTACGAATATCTCTTGGATCTAATGCAAAGTTACTAGTTTATTTATTTCTCTGGGTGCAACAACGACTACGAGCCCCCCAAAAAAGCAGGTTAAAAGATAGTCGCGGCCATCGAAACTTGAATTTAGACGTAAGTGAGTTGCATAACGGGTCGGAAATAAACTCAGTTATTATAATTGTGCGTGTGAATTAATCGTTCTGATAGTAAAGCTAACTGTGGCTAATGCTAACTAACATTCTAGATTAGATAACACTAATATGCTAGCCGATTCGTTCGGACTTCGCTATATCATGCACGGTTTCACTATTTGATATGCAGATATGGACGCTTATAACACAAAACCTCCATAATAATTTAGCTCATAGCTTAGCTTTTGCCAAGGTTGATGCGTGATTAATGCAAATATAACCCATCTGATATTTAAACGGAAACAATGCAGTATCACATTTAGGCATTCAATACAACTGGACTCAAAATCATGTTCTTGCTTTCAGTGAGGAGCTGAAGCAGCTGATAGAGGCTGAGTCTACACCAGGGGTGGCCAAGTTTGGTCCTCAAGAGCCACTATCTAGCCTGTTTTCCATGTTTTTCTCCACTAACACACCTTGTTATCAGGCTTCTGCAAAGCTTGCTGATGAGTTGATCATCAGATTCAGCTGCGCTGAAGGAGGGAGACATGGAAAACAGGCTGGATAGTGGCTCTCGAGGACCGAACCTGGCCACCCCTGGTCTACAATCTACGGACAGACAACCATGTACAGGCCTCAGGAAACGACCAAGCACGGCTCATATTTTCTGGGTTTGGTCTTGTGACGTTTGCAAACTGAGCCATGATTGGTTGTTACCTGTATCCTGAGCGAGCGTGATGTCATCTTCAGTCAACAGCAAGTGGCAAAATGTGTTTTTAAAGATATTAATTCTACATGTAAAATAATGAAGTTATCACATTAATTGTAGGCAAAATATAATCTTCTTACTGCTGAAAATGGCTAAGTATACCTTTAAAGCCAGCCGCTCACTGCCTTGAGGCGAATATTTAACATGCTTGATATTTTTCGCCTCACGGGTTAAAAAATGACTATTAGTCTAAACACAACTGCAATTACGTAGTAGTTTTCATATTAATTAATGAGTTATTTGCCTTTATCTTAGCATAAGCTGGACCTGTAAAAAATCCACTCAAGCAACAGCTGTTTCCTGTTTGTATGCACGTATGTATTTTGGGTTTACTCTAGAATCGACAAATAACAAGAGGGTAATTATTGGTTATGATTTCAGTCCGTTTTATTTCTTCCTGTTCTTTTTCAGAAAGGCATTACACCGTGTTTCACTATGTCAACTATTTAGTTTCAGTTTATTTGCACTGTTGCATGTTCCAAATAAAAGTCATTCTCTTGTAGTCTGAACCTGGAAAAGTGACTGAGGCGGTGAAAGCAGCCATATCGGCGGGCTACAGGCACATCGACGGGGCTTTCATCTACAAGAACGAGGAGGAGGTGGGCGAGGGAATCCGGGCCATGATCAAGGATGGAGTGGTCAAGCGAGAGGACCTTTTCGTTGTTAGTAAGGTAAGTTAAGTCAAATCCCAGTCCGAATTCCCAGTACATTAAGCACGATGGAATGGGTCAGCAAAGAAGCCATTAAATGGCAAATCGAATCCAGTAGATGGTGCTGTGACAACATAATCCCACTGCCTGTTTTGGATGCTCATTATTGGTCCTACACCACATCTTTTGCCGCTTAGCTGTGGTCCACTTTCCATGAAAAGTCCATGGTTCGGATCGCTTGTGAGAAGACCCTGAGCGATCTCAAGCTGGCCTACATCGACCTCTATCTGGTGCACTGGCCAATGGGATTCAAGGTAAGTGCTGTAAGTGTTAACCACTATTGTTCTAGATTGTTTTTTTGAATCATCTCATTGTAATTATATAGGCTGGCGACGACGTATTTCCTTTGGACAGCAACGACAAAACAATTGCTGATAATTCCGACTACCTGCAGACGTGGGAGGTGAGGTAAAAGTTTGCCAAATAAAAAGCAAAGCCATAAAATTGTACTTGGATTTTGATCACTCCATGCGGGTTATTTAACAAAGACAGAACATCTGGTACAGAGCCCTGTGGAGCTCCTCAGAGTACATAAATAGAGGTGGAGAAAGACGTAGAAATGTTTTGTGTTTTAGGGGATGGAGGAGCTGGTAGATGCCGGTCTGGTCAAAGCCATCGGCATCTCCAATTTCAACCAGGATCAGATTGAACGTCTCCTCAACAAGCCGGGCCTCAAATACAAGCCTGCCAATAACCAGGTACACCAACACACACAATATGGAACAGTCATGATGTAAAAATCACATGTATTGATGATTCTTTTCTATAAATGTGGCAAATCCTAAAAGTGTAGCAGTCTGTAATGCTCTCATGTGCGAGAAGGGAAAATAAAAGGTTTTCTAATTCCCCTGAGTTTGATGCAATCCACCCCTGAAGCTTGGCTAATACACTTAGTCTGTTGTTTACCCTCTCTATCTGAGATTGATCTTACCTCGTATTAAATTAAGCTACCATTTGCTCCTCTGTCCTGCAGCCATTGTACAAAAACAGCAGAAATGGGGAACATCCACTAGCCGTTTCTCAATATGCGTTTTTATCCGTACATCCTTGTGATCGCATGAAACGTCGTCAGTCGCGGCTCAAGTACTTTTCCAGTTGAAAGTACACAAAAAGCAAAAGCAATAATGAACGCAATATCCGGATGTTGTTCTTACTGCGAGTTTCCTGGTTTTGACGGACCGACATTGCCGTAACTGTGTACCACGTGATTAGATCTTATATATATTCACGAGTGATATATTAAAGAAGTGTCATTTGAAATTATACATGGGATGTGTCCAATTTAGGATTATATTGTAAAAAAATAAAAATTAAAAAATAAGGTTCTGGAAAGACACCGATGTTAGTTGCAGGTTTTGTTCTGATTCTCCTGAAATTGTGGTACTGTCCATCAATAAAAAATTATCTTTGAATGCATCCTGGGTTTAAACTAGCAACATGCGGGAATTCCGTGTGGTCTTGGCTAATGCGTACTTTCCATTAAAACTGTACTTGGGCTGCCATTGATGACGTTACACAAGATCACTAGTTTGCATGTAAGGTTTTTAACTGATGTATGTTGTACACACACATTTTGAAGCATATTACAAATTCATTGAAATCTAGTCACATGATATAACTGCGATGAATTACGGAAATACGCCAGCGAGTTATGTGTGCTTGGGAAATACCTTCTTGAGACCGAGCACGTACTCGTTGTGTCACAAGATGTGAGAAACGTTTTTCAGTCATAAGTCAAGAAAGGAGCATTTAAGGGAGTCAAATATAAGTTGTACATTTGTGTCTGAAGGTGGAGTGCCACCCCTTCTTGTGCCAGGAGAAGCTGATCAACTACTGCCACTCGAAGGGCATCACTGTGACAGCTTACAGTCCCCTCGGCTCCCCGGACAGACCCTGGTAGCTTTTGCTTATCTTCAAAGGTGGATTGTCTCTGCTGTTTTCAGCGTAACGTGTGACAAAGTCCGCTGGCTGCGCATTGCAGGGCGAAACCGGAAGACCCTTCACTTTTGGAGGACCCCAATATCAAGGCCATAGCCAAGAAGCACAACAAAACCTCTGCTCAGGTAAAGCAGCAATGAAAGCTACATCTGTTTTGAATGAGGAAAGGATGGGCTGGGGAAGAAAGAAAAAAAAAAGTCTGCCTTGAAGCTCAGCCGGAAACATTTGTGCATCTCTGTCCATGTTTCTACATGAACCTTTTTTGCAGACGCACACAGTGGACAGGAAGTTCTTGAGCTCACTGTAGCTAACAGGCAGCTTTATTGTCGAAGCGTCGTCTAAAATGACTTTTGATGTAGATTTAAAGATGTATGTGTGAACTAAATGGTTGTTAGTGTTTGTTTACTTAAACGGTCATCGCTAGTGTGCTAATGCTATCACCATTGCTAACCTTTCAGCGTAGGCTAATTCTGTTGGTGTTCTATAATGCATATAGTCACCCTATTAAAATAATTGCCTACGTCTATTTTTTGGGCAAAAATGATTTTTGCCTAAATCATCACGTCATGATGCAAATGGTTCAAATTTTTGTTTTTCCTGAAGAAATGACTTGGGCAATTATTTTCAGAAGGCGTCAATATGTACATAGAATACATAATGAGAACTCTAGTTATTTCCACCCAATTGAACTCCCGTTCAACCTTAGTGGATTAAAAAAAACTGTTAAACTGTGGCTTTCGTATTAATTCATGGTTAATTTGCCTGACCTATAAAAGCAAAGCTTTTATGTATATTAAATATAATACAGATTAATTGATGTTTTTTGTATGATAAAAAATTCATGCAAAGATGACCTTGAGATAATAATCACATCAATTTAGCAGATACAGAGGGGGGGGGGGGGGGTGTTGGCGTTTCAATTGGAATTTTTTTTTTCCTAGTCTTAACTTTGAGTCTGAAATCAGGTCCTGATCCGCTTCCAAATCCAGAGGAACGTGATTGTGATTCCCAAATCGATCACACCTCACCGCATCCAGGAGAATTTCAAGGTAAGGAGCACACAATCTCTTCTTTCCTAGCGCATTGCGTTTATGTACACGTTTGCAGGTGTTTGACTTCAAACTAAGCGACGAGGACATGAAGACCATATTGAGATTCAACCGCAATTGGAGAGCCTGTGGGATGCATTGGTGAGCGTAAAGAAATGATGCGAAGACTGTTTATTGTACAGTGTGGTTTTCATACCTGTTTTTTTCCCCCTTTGACCTCCAGGAGTGTGAAGCATAAGGACTACCCTTTCCACGCTGAGTTTTGATGCGGAAAATTGGCAAGCGCAGGGTTCTGAAGTTCGCTAAAAGGCGGGCCGCTTTCATTTGCACTGCTGGTTTTGTAGTCGCGTATTGTTGGCAAGGGCAACCAAGTTTGAAATGTATCAATATGTGGCACTATACGTTTTCTCCACAGCACTTATTTACACATGTGACAGTTTGTTGTCATCGCTGAGTCATGTATGCTGCTTGTGGGTGATTCCTCATTTTCACTTCTCCTGTGTGCCAAAGCCACACAGTGCCATGCCTGCAGGGCACTAAGGATTGTGCGCTATTTGTTTTTTCATAAGCACGAAGGGTCAGTAAATGCCACAGCCAGAACATTAGTATAACTGCAACAACTAAAATAGGACTGGAGTATGTTACAATAAAATAGTTCAAGTATTGGGTTTTGTCTGAGTTTTATTATGGGGTGCAATGTTTCAAATTTGGTTCAATTTGATGCACTCACATCTTGGAAATCAAAACCAATTTTAGGATTCAAATCTGTCTTTGTTACACTCCTCGTATGATGTGTGTAGAGTGGACGTCCTCATGAAATAAATGCGTTTATTTTCTTAGCCGAGAGCATTTCATTTGGAGACTTTTAACGGGATGAAAAACAGCTGTGATTAACATAAATGATTTTTATTCATACGTGAAAGTCAAACAAACACAAGCACAATCCTCAGTTGTTGGATCCCATGCAGAAACTTCCCATATGGAGTTAATATTCAACATTGAGTGGATAGTCTTTGGCAACGTTCACACTGCAGGCAAATGCGACCCAAAGCGAATTGTTTACTTCCACACACACAGTGTTGTTACGCATCTCCTTCTGCGCATGCGGGTCACTTTGAGGACGCGTTATGTCTACACAGGTCGCAATTAATAGGTAATGTGAACGCTTAAATCAATAATAAAAAATATATATATGTTTGGTTTTTTTTAACATTTCACCAAATTTAAAAAAAAGTCGGAATTGAGCATTAAGACCTGGCCTGAAAAGTGGCTAAACTGTCAACATTTGTTAGCTAGCTCCTGTCTGTGCCGTTCTCCGATCACATTGCAGATACAAATCCAAAAACAAGTGTGTGACGTCATACGACGCGAAGTTTAGCACCTGAGTTGCTCCCGGACCGAAAGCAGTTGAATTCCCCGCTGATGATCTACTCCTCGGCCAGCTCGTCATGGCCTCCAGGTCTTGGCTCATGGTCTCCTCCCGCACGACTGCTGCGTAGTGGGCACGTGCAAATTGTGAGATGCTTGGGAATAAATCACATTCATTCCAGATTCCGAGGGCACTGAATCCATCGCAACTGGACTGTTTTGCAAACCACAACAGTCCAGGTGAGAACAAGTGAGGTGATGGCGAGGGGTCCATATTTCATTCGTTCAGTCGTTTTTCCAAACAAAACGGATAGTACATAAAAGAAAAAAACACTTTCATCCAGTTAACATATTGTCACTTGACGCAAGTTATGTGACCCGGAAGAGAGTTTTTTTTTTTTTGTTTGTTTTTTTAAGACTGACTGAGGGTCACGCACACACGCGCGCCCTAAAAGAAAAAGGGGGTCTTCAAAGCACCACATATCGTCCACCGGTTTTAAAAAAATAAATTTAAAAAATAGTTACCACCCAGCCAACCACCTTCCCACCCCAGCCTTTATACCGAGCTGTATAAATCGAATCTGTATGTATAGTATATAATCAGGGCCAGCCATTTTGGTGCCCCAAGCATAAATGCTTTGTGTTGCCTGATCCCACCCCTGACAGAAATGAACAATATCTTGAGTATTTGTCCGTTTTGCGTTATTTTACAAAATAGCTTGTGAATATTAATGTTTCAAAAACTTTCACAAAAATAAGATAAATAATTGAGTATTTATAAAACACTAACAATGGCACCAAATACAATTAAATAACATAAAAAAACACTACTATTAACAAATAAACATCTGGAAAAATAAGGAACTTTAAATACAAATGCAAGCACCAGTTGCTAGAGGCCGTACAGAGGCACATGTCTGCACTTGCGGGCTGCAAAATCAGGTCATCATATGACCGTTTCTGAGCAATTTCCCCATTGCTGCTGATGACAGCCATTTAATAATTAGGGTTCACCATAACCTTCAAGACTTTCTTTTATGCATATCTCCGTAATTATTAGAGGCCTATGTTTTGAGCTCATTTCTTCACCAATGGGTCCCCTGCCATCTGTACATTGTACGATATTAATTTTATTGTGTAAGCATAATAGTCTGGATTGTTAAGTGTCCCTCCTTCCAGTATCGCTCAAAATTTTCCTCCGCTCACTTGTCATTATACTGATGATGATGAAGGCTTTTTGTTGCTCACGGACAAAAATCACTGAAAAACTGCAGTCGGATTCATTTGACACAAGAATCATCATTGGAATAGTTAAGACCAAACTCCTATTGATTGCAATTGAAAGTGTTTTCACTCCAAAATTAAGTAAATTTTCCAAGAAGTGTCCCGAGTACATCTTAATAGGTTAGGGTTGAGGCACGAACCCACAACCTTCAGGTTGGGTGACAGCCACGCTAGGAAGCTGAGCCACACCACTCCTGCTATGTTGCTGCTGTCAGGTGGAATCCTCGAACCTTCAAGCCATGTTTTGCTCGTTTAGTCACCAGAAATACATTGGCCTAAAATGGCAGACAACAACACTAATACGGCTAACATGGTGTGAGAGTGTCTGTCTACCAAGCTGAAGGTCATGAGTTCGCTCCTCAACAGTTTAGTAACTTTTTTTAAATAAATTAATAAACTGGGAAAATGCACCCAAAACCCTCCATGTAAAATTTATAATATAATAAAAAACGTTACTAGTTTTTTTTCAAGTAAATATGATTTTTAAGGAGGCGTGTCCGAGACTGAGCCGGTGGGTGGTGGGGGCGACGACGTCATGCGGCACAAGTGACGTGGTTTATAACTTCTCTTGTAATAAGAGGACAAACAGCCAAATTGTGTTTATCTCAGTGTTTAACCTTAAGATGGCACCAAACACGGTTTTCAAGCTTTCAACAAACATGCACTAAAATGTCAAAATAATGACCAGGACATGCAGACAGCATTTGTAGACACCCGTTTTAGTTTATACAGTTTATCAGCAAAGAAAAGAAAAAGAAAAAAAAGTTGAATTAGTGATGTTACTCTTTAAAAAAAAAAAAGTACACAAAAACATCATTAATGACACGCACCTTCCATAACAGTATATATCTGTCCTTCCACCCATGGACTCCGTGGAGCCTGAATTTGGAGCAACGTGCAGAATGGCCGCCATCTTGAACCGGGAATCCCACCTCTTCCTCCTCATTTGACGAAGCCTTTAGCAATGAGCGCACTTGAACAAATCGCAATTTACCTGCGCTTTGTTTTCTTGAAAACGTCACACGTCGCTACAACATAAAAACAATCTGCACGTTGAAAATGTCTTCAATTTAAAATGTCGCTTGCTACATTGAAACAGTAATCTGCAGTAGGAACCTACGAGACGTACATTATGAACATTATAAATAGAAAATTAAAACATGGTCTTATATTTTGTCGACATTTAAAATGGCATTTTCCTCATTAATCTGATGATGAAAAATTTCTCCGTCATTTGATTTAAATTGTACATCCCTGGCCTAAAACAAGAATTTGAAACGCCTTTTGAACTCAATGTGCTGTTGTCTACTTTCATGCTCAAGCATGGAAGAAAAGACGAAGTTTGGAACGAATTTGCCGTTTTTTCTGTTTGCGTTTGTTGGTGTGCGTGGAACACACGTTTTGTTAGCGTATTTTTCCACACGGACTGTTTTTGCTGCCGCCCGCCCAATCAGATCAGTGGTCTAGCTGCAGACGACGGGCGAGTGGAGCTCTACCAGAAACACGTGACTTCGAGCGGCACAAGAAACACTTTTTTAAGCAAATACTTTTTTTAAACAAATAAATACCTTTATAAACTAACTATTTAGGTAATTTGAATAAAATAGTATATACAAAACAATATACAAAACATGTAGAAAATTTGAATATAAATAATGTATACAACATCAACAACACATCTCCATTGCAAACGCGTTGACTCTTGAACGAAGCCCGAGGTACAGACGGACTTACATAGTACGTGCAACGTCCTCAAATCAACCGTGATTTAAATGTCAACCTTTGTTTTTTAAGGAAATTGAAAGTTTTGGAAGGCCATTGAGGTTGATATTTGATAATTTGAAGAATTTATTGTCTGATTAGACCTCTTTTCTTTGTCTTGTTCAAATGCACGGTTGTTATGTTGTGTGCTTAGTTTGCAATTCTCATGTTCTGTGGAGAAAGATTTGGATGCTGGTTTTTGGATTAATAAAGGGGAGGGGGTCGGTTGATTTTCTCTAAAAATATCTAATTGTTTGTGTTTTATTACAGTATGTCGTCACCGGGTTATCCACAAACTCGTTTTCAATTGCATGTGACGCGTCATATTTATTTGTTTATGTAATGTAGTCAAAGGATAACTCAACAGGAAGTCAGAATCTTGCTCCACCCCTCACTAAGATTTGAAATTATCGCTTAATCGCTTAGTTTAGGCTGGGCCTCTAGATGGCGGGGAACGACAACGTCATGCGGAATATGTGACGTAGTATGTATTGTCTGTGTCATGAGAGGACAAACAGCCAAATTGAGTTTATCCCAGTGTGTTACCTGAAGATGGCGCCAAAGACACGATTTTTTTGGGGGGGCCCCAATTTCAAACTTTAAACAAACATACACTAAAATGTCAAATTAATGACTAGGACATGACAGCATTTGTAGACAACAGTTTATACAGTTTATCAGCAAAAAAAAGAAGTTGATTTGGTGTTGAGTTATTCTTTACTTTCTTATTTTTCATTCCTATTATATTTTAGAATTTGAATTATTATTTGGTGGTTATTTTTATATATTTGTGAATTTAATATCAGTGACCCTTTTTTATTTTTTAGTGTTTTTGTAGATTCTTGGGCAATCTGCGCACTCTGCTTCCATTCAGCCCCTTGCAGAGGGTGAGTTGTGTGTGAGGGGAGCTGCTACTTTGTTACATTGTTTTGTTTTGTTTAAGAATTGAGTCATTTATGTTGGTACCACATGGTAAATGTTGTGCATAGTGTGATATGCTGCTACGATGTTAAGATCTTTTGTGCTAATTTCATCGTCGGTGACGTTAGAGTTTTTTTGGACAACTTTCAGTGTCGCCGTTTGGGTGCGAATCCTACTTTTTGTTATATGACTAACGCTGAGAAAGTATTTATTTTGCTATAAATGCGGATAATTTTTATGTTTGGGAAGCAGATGTGCAAATGACGAATAAGAAGACAAACTGTTTCCTATTTTGTCTTCTCCAGGTATGTTTTATTTGATTGCCATTAGTATGTTTGCCGTTGCTTGTTGTGCGCCCCAACCAGTGTCTCACTTTAGCCAATAGGTGGCATTGTTTTCCCATTTATGGGTCCTTTTTCTGTGGCAGGTTGAAATAAAATGTAAAAATACTGTGTTTTATTGATTAACTCTGTATAAATGAAAGTGTTTTCTATAACTTTCCCTTTTTTAAGAATGTTATTCATCTAGGAAGATAAATGCATATAGACATTGCGACACTACTTGCAGAGGGAAGCAGATGATGAATAAGAAGACAAACTGTGGCCCATTTTGTCTTCTACGGAGCAAATACATTCTGGAAAACAATCAATGGAGCATCTTTATTGAACTCTACGCACACGTCTGTTGCATTTACACCTAAATAAAAAGTTATGAGTACTTAATTGTGAGTTATTCCTAAATTTTCAAATACTTGCATTCAAGCCATTAATTTTCAAATGCTTGAATTTGCAGGAGCGGGATTTCAAATGGAAAGCTGATGTGCCTGTTAATGCCACCGATCTACAAATATGTTCAATAACAAATGACAGGTGTTGTGAACAGCAAGGAGCTGCCTGTGGAGTGCAAAGTGATGTACAGTACTTCTTCAGCACCTGCCAACACCTTAGTTGCCGTAAAAAAATATAAACACTAGGAGTGGCGAAAAGGGAAATTGACATTAACATATAACTATGGGCGTTTTATGCCACTGAAGGCTACTCACTAAGCAGGGTACTGCAGCATGCTTAATCCAATAATTCCACACAATTGAGGAAGGAGTAGGCTTTCTAGAAGCATATATGCGTAATATGTAAATCAACTTTAATAAATTTAAAATAAATTTAACATTGTTTTCCCCTCTTCTTCGTCATTCAATGTTCAGTCAATAGTTCTCATTTTATAGCAGTGTACATGACTGTCAAATTAAGTGAACAACACACACAGCAGTGTGTCTGTTCACTTAATTTGATGACGTATCTAGTACAGTATGCAGTATTCTGACTGACTTTTTGAACAATTACACTACGTTGCATTCGTCATTCGGTGGCGCTGCGCTACAACTTTAGTGTTCAAATGGGGGGTCACGTGTTTCCGGTGGTGACGAAAGCGCCAACAGTCGTCTTAATTAAAACAGCAAAACATAAAGCAGAGTTTCAATTAAAAACAAACAAAAATACAGCAAAATATACTCCAAAATATAAATAATACTACTTAACGTTAGTTTGAGTTAAAATTATGGTTATGTTTAGTGTTATAGTTGCGTTTAGGCTTAGAAAGGATACGGTAAAAAGTGAAGACTGAATTGGAGGTCACGTGTTTCTGGTGGCGCTCCACTCGCCCATGGTCTGCAGTTTTTTACTTTTTAACTATTCATAATTTCACATACAAACAATTAAGGCACACATTGTATACAATGTGCATTTCACAGTTGAAACAGCATCAATAAATAAGGCAATTAAAAAAAGATTGGAAAAAAAGTGTGGAACTTATTCCAAAAGAACATACAAGTCCATCAAAGGAAATAGTCTCTGGACATTTTTGTTTGTCATGAAATACAATGATTTTTATTTATTTTTGTACAGCTTGAGACACCCAGCTTAATGGTTGCAATGTAATGTGTTTGGATAATAACCAGCTCTGTACTGCTAACCAAAATTCTGAAACGTGTTCTCATTCAAAGAAAATATGTTCCACTCTTTTGATGTCATTCTCACAAAATACACACGAGTTATTGTCCCAATTAAATCTTATATATAAAAATAAATTAGATGGATAAATGTCATCTAATATTTTAAAATGTACCTTTTTAGCTTTATGAGGAATTGGATAAGCAACGTTTCCTTTTTTCTTTTTCTTTTTTTGCATCTGCATCGCTGTAATCACGTAGAACATATTTTCTTTTAAGTAGGAATGGATAGTACTGTTCCGTTAATACCCTCCTAAAAAGTTTCTTAGGTAATTGTCTACTACCAAAGATGAATCCTTCCAAATAGAGTGAAGTGAACACATTTCAGATACATTAGAAATACACCAATTGTGGAGTCATTGCTTTAAAGGTAGCTGGAATGGCTTTAATTATTCTATTGAACTCTCTGAATGAGCATTGAAGGTTGTATTTAACACAGAAGTCCTTATGATTTAAAAAAAAATGACCCTTTTCATTGCTAAGATGGAAAACACCCCAAATTCCTTTATCCATCCAGTTTCCTTAAAAACAATTACTTCCGATTGGCCAGAATATAGCTGTTATCCCACAGGGGTGAATTGTGGGGTGTAAAATTGTGTTTATATATCAAGTTCCAGAAACGAAGAACTTGTTGGTGATAATCTGACAGCTTCACAGGCAATATACATACATCATAATCACGGCGCAAAAGTCAGTCCCAAGCAGTTTTAGAAAAATGGCCTTGGGAATTGTAAACCAAAAAGAGTCTTTGTGCATAATAAATTAATTGAGCCATTTTAATTTTAAAGCACCATTCATAACTGAAAAATCTATTGCATTCATTCCTCTTCAATACATTCATTCCTCTTCAATACTCTAACCACACCAGCTCTTCTAATATACTGACATTTGTTTTTCCAAAAAAATTGAAAGTTTATGGTATTTATGAGTTTAGCCATCTAATACCCCTGGTGACTTTAAATCTGGTTCCAATGCCACAGATTAATACATTTCAGAACCAAAATAGTTCAGAGTACTCAATATGAAGGGGTGCTCAACTGAGTCGAACACCTTTTAACTGATTCACTGCCATTGACGACTATAGACGTCAAAAATTCATGTGAATTATTTCTATTAGTTTAACATTTTTTTCATTTCATTAAATTTTTCATGAAAACGTATAATTATTTTATTGTACATTTACAAGAGATATAAAATTATCATGTGATTAATTACGATTAAACGGCCCTTATTTTTAATATTTTTTTAATTAGGCCCGTCTGGTAATTAATCACATGACTTCACTAGTTAACTAACGATTAATCACACATTTTATATCTGTTCTAAATTAACAATGTTTTTTTCCCCCTAGGTTTTCATACTCTTGTTAACAAAAGTGGAAACAAATGTTAAACTATTAGAAATAGTTTAAATGAATTTTTGGCGTCTATAGCCGTCAATGGCAGTGAATGAGTTAAAAGTCAAGGAAGAGAATAAACCCGTCGTCTTTTATCTTTGTTGTGTTTAAGAATGAGTGGCAATAGACCTTGTTTCATACTCTGCATCAGTTCTCGTTTCTCCATGCATTCTTGTATATAGCCTTAAACAACAAACATCTGACAATCATTCCAGAAGAAATGATAGAAGTTGGCTGTAAGCCCATCTGAGCCAGGGCTTTTGTTTAGGGGCAACCGCATCAAGTTCTTCCAATTTGAAATCTGAATCACAAATTTCTTTAAATATAACATCGATGTTTGGTTTGAGATTTGCAATTTGGCCAAAGAAGTTGGTTGAGTCAGAAGACGAGTAAACAGATGAATAGAGTTGACTATAAAACGTTTAAACTTCCTTCTCAATACTTATGTTTACATTCTCTTCCACCAATTAACTCATTCACTGCCATTGACGCCTATAGACATCAACAATTAATTTTGATTAATTGATTTAACATTTTTTTCCACTTTTGTTAATGGTTAAAGTATGAAAACCTAGGAAAAAAATATTGCACATTCAGAACAGATATAAAATGTGTTAATAATCGTGAGTTAACGAGTAAAGTCATGCAATTAATTACAATTAAAAAATGTAATCACCTGACACCGCTAATTTTTAATAATCTTTTTTTTTTATCGTGATTTAACTAGTGAAGTCATGCAATTAATCACAATTTTAAAAAAATAATCACATGACGCACATGAAATTAGGGGTGTCAGGCGATTAAAATTTGTCTTCGTAATTAATCGCATGACTTCACTAGTTAACCCACGATTTTACATCTGTTCTAAATATCCCCCCCAAAAATTCTAGGTTTTCATACTCTTGTTAACAAAAGTGGAAAAAAAATGTTAAACTAATAGAAATAGTTCAAATGAATTTTTGACGTCTATAGCCATCAATGGCAGTGAATGAGTTAACAAGCTTGTGATATAGCCTTATATACTGTCATCTTTTTTCTATCCTGCTAAAGTGAGTTGAGTTTTTTCTCCCTCCTCCATCCATTATGCTTTTGACCTTATAAAAGCACCCTGCGCTCTCGTCAAAAAGATGTCATCAATTTTGGACTGCAGAAGCAATCATTTTTTCTTATCTTCATTAGTCAGATCACTTTTACTACATTGACTAATCTCCCAAAATAATTTTCTTCCCTTCTTTTTCCTCTGTTCATTTGTTTGCTCGTATTAATAGATAATTCTCTAACTTTGTATTTAACATATTCTTACTTACTACAAAGGCTACTTATGCTAACGTCATTTTCAATGTAATAATTTATATTAATTTTGAACAAAATTCTTAATTTTTTAATAGGGTAAAGTTAAATTTCCAGCAACTTTTGTTTTGTTAGTCTTTTTTCTGTAAATCGAGTACAATGTAATGCGACACCTCTGTTACAATCACTGTCAGAGTGTATGTTTGCTAATAAAATATATGAACAGTGATCTACTCACCTCGTAAAAGACAATCGCTGCAAATCCGCAAATACTTTTGAGGGCTGCCTCTCGAGTCCGGCTGCTAACATCGACGTCTTTTATCTTCATCAGTTGGGTATGCGATAAAAAGCTATGTTTGGTTTACCCAGTGGTGTCAAAGTCTACTCCAACACACCTGATTCAATGATCAGGATCGTTACCAGGCTCCTGCAGAGCTTGCTGATGAGCTTAAATATGATTCAGCTGTGTTGAACGTGGGAAACCTCAGTGGTACCATCGTCAGCTGGACCTGGATCACGACAGAACAAGGAAACGTCTTCAGGCCAGAACCGATAGATAGATAGAGTTTGGACAACTCGGTTTCAGAGCTTTTCCGCTGTGATTGGTCAACTGTTGG
This sequence comes from Vanacampus margaritifer, assembly GCF_051991255.1. NCBI lineage: Eukaryota > Metazoa > Chordata > Actinopteri > Syngnathiformes > Syngnathidae > Vanacampus > Vanacampus margaritifer. The sequence continues at coordinate 7,183,461 of NC_135446.1, forward strand.
TCACATGACATATGGACACCATGTTGATACCCTGCTGCTGGGATTTAGTAGTGTTTTGCAATAGGTGTTTCCACTTTCATGTTCCAATCATGTCTTGTTGCTCAGCATGGCGTTGCTCACAACCACCAGGCAGCGGTATTATGATGCATCGGTTCACTGGAGGAAATTGTGGCAAGTAAAAGTCAAATGAGAGGACTGGAAAACAAATAACACTTTATTGTTGTTGGCAGCATGGTGGTTGACTGGTTTGCACGTCCGCCTCCTAGTGCAAAGGACATGAGATCGAGTCCGGGATTGGGCCTTCCTGGGTGGAGTTTGCATGTTCTCCCTGTGCCTGAGTGAGTTTTCTCCGGGTTCTCCGATTTCCTCCCACATTCCAAAGACATGCACGGCAGGTTAATTGAACACTCTAAACTGTCCTTTACATGTGATTGTGAGTGTGGGTGGTTGCTCATCTCTGTGTGCCCTGCGATTGGCTGGCAACCGGTTCAGGGTGTACCGAAGCCACCTGGGATAGGCGCCAGTGACCCCGTGGCCCTTGTGAGGAATAAGCAGTTAAGAAAGACTTTCCTTTCTTTTCTTTGGTCCTTCCTCGGGCCTCCTGACGGCCTCACGGCTCTGGCTGGGTTCTGAAGAGTTCGGTTTAGGTGAACGGTATGGGATTTTTTTAATAGGTTTTAGGTGAACTAATGAGTACACACTCACACGCACGCACATGCACATACACGTACTCACCCACATACAAAATAAAAATGAATATAAAAATATATATTAAAAAAAAAAAAAGAGAGAGCAATGATGATGACATGTCAAATCGGTAAAATTACCGAATGAACAATACTGAGCTCTCCAGAAAAAAGGAAGAAAAAAATGGATGGTTGGATGTTGTAAAAAAAAGTAAAAAAACACAATTTGAAGTAGGTGGGACTGCTTTCGGCCTTTTACCAAGAGTTATAATTGAAAATAAAAAATATAATTGATTTAAATTATAAGCCTTTATAAAGTGAATGGACTTACAGTAAAATAAAATTATCGATTTTAACTCTTGATTTAACAGGCCCCATAATATGGAAATTAGTTATTATGGATTTTGTGTTGTAAATCAAAGTTCTAAATATTGTACATGCACAATTAAAAGCCATTGATTAAAAAACAAACAAACATTTGATTGTCAGTTACACTGAAATCACATTCAAATTTAGGACCATATATTCATTATGACAAATTACAGAGGAACCTGTTATAATACGTTCATTGGTACCATGAAAAATTGGCTTTATTATCAAGTATCTTGCTTGTTATATCAGGAGCCAAAGACAGGAGATAAAGCAAATACATGTAATCAGATCTCTTATTTGAACATATTGTGTGTTATGCATGAACACACTGATACATTTCCAGCATTCACAACGTTGAAAATCAAAATCCAAGTACAGTAAAAATATGCCATATACGAGTAATAGCCTGTATCATACATACAATGTATTCCTTATATTATTGGCTTGTCGAATACATCAAAGGTTAAAAGTAAAACAAGGGCAAAATATAAAAGAAACTGTACACCTAGTTTGTGAAAGAAAGTTATTTTGCGTGCAAAACGATAGGCATGCTCATGTGCTACACGCTTGAGCGCATGCCCCGCCCTGTGGCCGAGGGTAGCAACATGGCGTCTAAAAAGTGGCTTAATATATAGTGCCCTCATTTTGTTTGGCGATTCGGACAGCCGGCTCACTACTTTCTCCTCGTCAAATATCACGTGACCACCATAACTCTTACGACGCACCGGCGCATAAATATCCGACTATTTATTGTGAATGAAAATGTTTTAAAACTGTACTTTCATTCCTTTGTTGTAAATATTTTCAAGTTCAACTAAAACACATGAATTATTTGCACAGTATATATTATTGCATTGCCGTGATTGTCGCGCTTGCACTGTCGCTCGTGCTAAGTTTTTTTTCATGCTCGCAATGCATTGTGGTCTATATCAACCCGCTTGAGTGAACATCGATGTTCACTACTATTCAGAGTGCATAGTGGGTAATTTTGAGTGCCTTACATTTTTGCTCCTTGGACATTTGGACACCACTACAAAATGGTGTGACCCCTAATTAGGTGCTAGACGGCAAAAGAGCCACCTGCCTGTATTGTAACCATTGAATCTCGTACAGCATAAGGTCCTTTATCTAATGGATTATCTTATAAAATGGTCATATCTTGCTGTGCTTGTACACACTGACAAGGGAGTAAACCAAATCTTGCTTTTTATTACATACCAACTAATGAAGACGAACGACGTCGATTGATTGCAGCAATCAACAGAAAGGACTGGCAGCCCACAAAGTATTCACGGATTTGCTGTCACGGTGTGGTCACGGAGCGGCGTGGTGTCTGTCGGCGTGTGAGGTGGAGGACCCAAAATGCAGGGAGGCAGGAGAACCACAGCAGGAGTGCAGGTGAGACTGGCGTGCTTTATTTTACAACAAACACTAACCAGGGTACTGGTTAATGCTAACTAAACAAGGAACTGAAACGATACAAAATCAAAGTGACAGACAAGACTCCGGAGTTGCCCGTGACAAGCGGCAATCATCCCACACGGACTGATCACCACCCGGGAACTAAATACACCCACACTAATTGGGTAACTAGCCACACCTGTGGCCAGGCACAAGTGGCTGAGGGCCCAGATTGGTCAACCCGCGGAAGGGCGGGAACCCACTCAGGGCCCTCAACCAAAGGCAGATCTTCCCAGACATGACATTTGCAGCGGTCATTTTTTGCGAGGTTAGTAGATAAATGTTGTAATTAGTAGATAAATGTTCATACATTTTACTAGTAAACGTACACTCTAACAAAGATTGTAACAGAGGTGTCGAATTGCGTGTTTCAAATCACATTAACGAGCCAGATAGTTAGCGTCCGCTCCAACTGCACGAACACACGGCCTAGTTTTAAAATGCACCTTCTTCAAAACTATGAAGTGCATTTGACTGTTTAATAATGGGGGATTTCGTCTTTGTGCTCACTCTGGAGCCGCCGGAGTCATATTCATGAAATTACTGCAAAGCTTGCCACTACGATAGGCATTTGTTCCGTGATAGTAAACATAACATCATCACAACGTTTCAATATAGAACGGACTATTTAAAAATAAGTCAGTTAGCATGATAAACGAGTTTGGTATATTGTCCCCCGGTGTGAGCGTAGCATCTCGTCCCAGAGACTCAGCCGGCGACAAGCTTTTAAATCAGCCCCGGTGTAAGGAGAAGAGACAAATTGACTACATAATGATATGGGTCGTGCGCTGTGAATTCCGGCAAAGTCGGCGATTTGATTAACTTGGTCAAAACAGCTGGTAACAGAAGGTAAAGGGCTGTTTTCAAACTAGCGCGCTCAACGAGTCCCGACTAAATGTGCAACTTCGACTGACAGACGACCTTTGGTTGAAGTAATAGATTCAATGTCTTTATGGGCAATAATAACTTTTAATTTGCAAAATAACAGTCGCTAAGTCACTAAGTCGCTCCGGGTCACGTCCACTTCCATTCAACAATTATTTCCTTCCGCCGTCCGTCATAGGGCAGTCACGTGATCACTTGACGTAGGTGCAAATGGTCACTATAAGGCTCTGCTTCAGGCGCTACGCTGCTGCCTGCTTCTGGTGTGTATGAGAAATTTTTTCAGTGACAATTTCCAGGAAGGTTAAATTGTGAGAAAAAAATAATATTATGGAGCTATTAAAAAAAGAAAAGAAAACTATACGATCTAGGAAACCATGAATTTCCTGAGTAGGCCTATGTCGAAATTGGCTTGGAGTGAATCAGTAGAAACATGTTAAAGTGGATGAAGGACAAAAAAAGCTGTCTGAATAAGCTATTAATATAAACGAATATAGGAATGACATTGCTGAGACCGCCAAAACAACATGTTTGTTCATCCATTAACATTATCATAGCATCTTCAAAGAGGAGGAAAAATATGTAATTTCTAATACTTTTGGTTGATCAATCCTTTGGGGGAAAAATAACACCCACAGGTAGTACTGACCAATACTACTTTTTCTTTCTTTTTTCTAATGAAATTTACTAAATTGTGACTTCAGCCTTCACTCAATTAATCATGTAAGAACTTAAGAGCACTATGAGCTCTGATAAGGACTTTTAGTGCGACCTGTAAAACAATAATTTCTAATATGTTAATTGTTCTGTTAGGACAATTTTCATGTGACACATTCTGATATGACACATTTCAAAGACCTTCCGAAAAGGAACAACATGGCAAACAAGAGCAATAAATGCAATTTTTGAACATTTACAGATCTAGAACTGCACGTTTAGGCCACTTCAGAGTAGAATAGTCACACAAAGCAAGCATAGCATTTCTTGGAAATACAGGAAATTATATTTTCCCCCCACAACATTAAATCGCAAAACAGATTGATATGAACACAATACATGACTGACTGCGTGTTTATATTGAATAAATATGTTGATTTTGGCGTAAAAAAAAATGATGCCGGAACAGGGAGCGTGCTCTCCATTTACGCACAGCAGGTGCTGGCGCGTATCGGCGTGCTTTTCCTCGCCTTTACGCGGACGATTTGGACTCATTTCTCGTCGCTTCTGTGGCAGAATCCACACGGATTGACGTGTAAAACATCCCAAACGAGCACGCCGCATGCGTCATTCGAACGTCTTCCATTTTGAGGGCAAAGTGGAGCCTCCCCCCAAAGTCGAGTAACCCAAGCCGGGTTGAAGTTTACGCACGTGTGAGGCGCAGTTTATAATCAACCAGCAGCGCGTTGGTGGGATTTAGCGCGTGCACACACCACGCAATAAAAGTTAATAAATCAATGACAGCGTGTAATCAAAGAAATGGCCGATCTGGCTGGTGGTGCGCTGGTTGGCAAGGAGATCCAAACTGGCTCGAATCCATTCCACGCACACAATCACATGGAGGGAGTGTGTACGCGCGCGTGTGTGTGTGTGTGTGTGTCCACTCACAGGTGGTTAATGTGTAATTTGCGCCATATGGCTCCTTTTTTTTTTTTATTCATCACGCACTTCCACCTGTGTGGACCCAACTAATGATATTCAATTAGTCACCAAACAAGGCCTCTCAAAGTCTCGTCACCACGCGTGTTTTCTTTTCTCCCCCCACACACTCGGCGGCGCGCACGCATGGACTAATATTTGCTCGTCAAATATTTCCCTTCGGGACGTTTACAGCACATTTTATCTGGCGGGCAACGCGAGGAACATCTGTGAGGTGATTTTAGGCCCCCCACGAGCGAGGTGCCCAGCTCGCGCGTTGACCCTCCTCGACTTGGTCCGGATTTGTTGACGTTCGCTGGGAATATGTAATAAAGGCACTCCAGGACGGAAAGCACTTTACCATATGGCACTCGTCCTTGGGGCGCATTTCCAAATGTTTGCTTTATGGAAATCCTCGTCCTGCTGCTGCTTGCTTCTTTTTCATCTTCACACACTTGGACGCGGCATGTGAGAAAAGGATGCGAGGGTCATGTGACCAACCACCGCCGCAAGGACTTTAAGAGTTGACGACGTTGAAACCTTGGAATAATTCATGTTTACCCCTTCTACATGTGTCATGTATGGAGCAAAATTCATTTTTCCAATGGACGTGAAGGCGCCATTTGCGCATTCAACTCAAGCCTTCTTTTACATGTAGTACAGAATAAAACACGTAGTCAACGTTTTTAAAGAGGCACAGATGGAATGTATGTTGAAATTATTTTAATTGCACAATTGGACATATTCATACAATATATTCTTAAGTCATTTTTGTCAGTAAAAATCTTTTTTTTGTCAAATTAAACCGAGGCATAGCTTGGAACCTAACAAGAAAAAAAATGTTATTTTTGCTTCTTAAGTGCACTGAAATATGGGCTCATTGTGCTCAACAAAAGTTTTTTTTATCCCATTATTCTGCATTTGCATGTTGTCCAATATACATATAGAAGCATAAAACACGAGCAGCCATTTTTTTGTGCATTTTCTGTCATATTAACTCATCGGCCCAAATTGGAAAAAATGACATTTGGAGTGGAAAATGTGCATTTTTGGCTTCTTCTGAAAAGCACTAATCTGCACTTGTCATGTTGAATACAAGTAGATTTAAATATAGCTGTCATGTTTCTTCCACTTCAAATCCTTCTTGAGTGACATGAAAAGACAAGACGAAAAAGTTGACATTTGTACTTTTTTTTAACCCCACTCGCGAGCATCTAATTTAATATGGAGGCTTCCCATCCAGATTGAAACAGCCAATATTGACATTTCGGGTGCTCTCACGTCATGCACATGCACCGCGAGCTATAAATGAGTTGAGGAGACGTCACGAGCACCACAAGTCAGCTGCGCCTCCAGCCAGGATGTGCGGGACACATTTAGAGCAAGCAAATCAAGGTCCACTGCATTTTTGACAAAGCGATTTTTCAAGGAAGTTGATGTTTGTTTGTTTTTTTAAAACAACAGGTGGAAGCGTCAATCAACTGGGCGGGATGTTCCTCAACGGCAGACCTCTCCCGGACTCCAAGAGGAGGAAATTGGTGGCGCTAGCCTCGGAGGGGGTGCGACCAAGCCAGATCTCCAGGATTCTGCGGGTATTTGTAGAAAAAACACAGCCGTGCCTGGATAAGAATGATTTTTAACAGAGACTAACTTCACAACATCCGGCCACTGTCAGTTGATGCCAAATTTCTGTCATAACATCATTAAAGAGAATGTCATGCTTCAATCAAATTGTGCTGCTCCTTCTGGTGTGCATACCAAAATTCAAAGTCACTTGTAACTCAAGGCACCACTGTTATGTATTTTGCACAAGATGTCATGTGACGCTCGCGCCTTTTCTAGGTGTCCACAGGCTGCGTGAGTAAGATCTTGAGCCGCTACCGGCTCACCGGCCTGGTCCGGCCCAAGACGATGGGCGGGAGTCGGCCGCGCCTCCTCACGCCTGCCGTCGTCGCCACCATCGTCCGGCACAAGCGGGACAATCCGTCCATTTTCGCCTGGGAGATCAGGAAGAGCCTGCTGGCCGCCCGGAGCTGCAAGGCCTCCGCAGTGCCCAGCGTAAGGCACAAACACTTTTATTCGTCGTCTTCAAGGACTTTTGAATATTTTTTTGTGGTTCTTAAGGTGTCGTCAATAAACCGGATTTTAAG